>NC_088388.1:67550000-67866562 GCF_037993035.2 Macaca fascicularis | reverse complement strand
TTCCTTTTTCACCACAGCCGTCTAATGGCTTCCAAATAACACTTTACCAATTCCACAAGAACTGTCTTAGGGAAAGGCTTCTTTAGGGGAAAGCTGTAACTCTGTGAGATGATTTCACAGAATACAAAGAAGTTTCTCAGAAAGCTTCTTTCTCTTTGTTATCGGAGGATATTTCCTTTGTCCCTATAGTCTTCAAAGGGATCCGAAATATCTGTACTCAGATTCCACAGAAATAAGGCTAGCAAAGAGATCCACGAAAAACAGATGTAACTCTGTGAGTGAAAGTCACACATCACAGAGCAGTTTCTCAGAAAGCTTCTTTCCAGATTTCAACTGAAGATATTTCCTTTTTCACCATAGCCCTCTATGGGCTTCCAAATATCACTTTGCCAATTCCATAAGAACTGTCTTAGCGAAAGGCTTCTTGAGGGGAAAGCTGTAACTCTGTGAGATGATTTCACAGAACACAAAGTAGTTTCTCAGAAAGCTTCTTTCTCTTTGTTATCGGAGGATATTTCCTTTGGCCCTATATTCTTCAAACGGGTACGAAATATCTGTTCTCAGATTCCACAGAAATAAGGCTAGCAAAGAGATCCACGATATACAGTTAAAACTTTGTGAGATGTATTAACAGAACACTAAGCAGTTTCTCAGAAAACTTCTTTCCAGATTTCATGTGAGGATATTTCCTTTTTCACCATTGCTCTCTATGCGCTTCCAAATATCACTTAGTCAATTCCACAAGAACTGTCTTAGCTAAAGGCTTCTTGAGGGAAAAGCTGTAACTCTGTGAGATGATTTCACAGAACACAAAGAAGTTTCTCAGAAAGCTTCTTTCTCTTTGTTATCGGAGGATATTTCCTTTGGCCCTATAATCTTCAAAGGGATCCGAAATATCCGTTGTCAGATTCCACAGAAATAAGGCTAGCAAGGAGATCCACGAAATACAGATGTAACTCTGGGAGTGGAAGTCACACAACACAGAGCAGTTTCTCAGAAAGCTTCTTTCCAGATTTCATCTGAGGTATTTCCTTTTTCACCACAGCCGTCTGTAGGCTTCCAAATATCACTTTGCCAATTCCACAAGAACTGTCTTAGCGAAAGTTTCTTGAGGGGAAAGATATTACTCTGTGAGATCATTTCACAGAAGAAAAAGAAGATTCTCAGAAAGCTTCTTTCTCTTTGTTATCGGAGGATATTTCCTTTGGCCCTATAGTATTCAAAGGGATCCGAAATATCTGTTCTCAGATTCCACAGAAATAAGGCTAGCAAAGAGATCCACGATATACAGTTAAAACTTTGTGAGATGAATTAACAGAACACTAAGCAGTTTCTCAGAAAGCTTCTTTCCAGATTTCATCTGAGGATATTTCCTTTTTCACCACAGCCGTCTAATGGCTTCCAAATAACACTTTACCAATTCCACAAGAACTGTCTTAGGGAAAGGCTTCTTTAGGGGAAAGCTGTAACTCTGTGAGATGATTTCACAGAATACAAAGAAGTTTCTCAGAAAGCTTCTTTCTCTTTGTTATCGGAGGATATTTCCTTTGTCCCTATAGTCTTCAAAGGGATCCGAAATATCTGTACTCAGATTCCACAGAAATAAGGCTAGCAAAGAGATCCATGAAATAAAGATGTAACTCTGTGAGTGGAAGTCACACATCACAGAGCAGTTTCTCAGAAAGCTTCTTTCCAGATTTCATCTGAAGATATTTCCTTTTTCACCATAGCCCTCTATGGGCTTCCAAATATCACTTTGCCAATTCCATAAGAACTGTCTTATCGAAAGGCTTATTGAGGGGAAAGCTGTAACTCTGTGAGATGATTTCACAGAACACAAAGAAGTTTCCCAGAGAGCTTCTTTCTCTTTGTTATCGGGGGATATTTCCTTTGGCCCTATATTCTTCAAAGGGGTACGAATAATCTCTTCTCAGTTTCCACAGAAATAAGGCTAGCAAAGAGATCCACGATATACAGATATAACTTTGTGAGATGTATTAACAGAACACTAAGCAGTATCTCAGAAAACTTCTTTCCAGATTTCATGTGAGGATATTTCCTTTTTCACCATTGCTCTCTATGCGCTTCCAAATATCACTTAGTCAATTCCACAAGAACTGTCTTAGCTAAAGGCTTCTTGAGGGAAAAGCTGTAACTCTGTGAGATGATTTCACAGAACACAAAGAAGTTTCTCAGAAAGCTTCTTTCTCTTTTTTATCGGAGAATATTTCCTTTGGCCCTATAGTCTTCAAAGGGATCCGAAATATCCGTTGTCAGATTCCACAGAAATAAGGCTAGCAAGGAGATCCACGAAATACAGATGTAACTCTGGGAGTGGAAGTCACACAACACAGAGCAGTTTCTCAGAAAGCTTCTTTCCAGATTTCATCTGAGGTATTTCCTTTTTCACCACAGCCGTCTATGGGCTTCCAAATATCAATTTGACAATTCCACAAGAACTGTCTTAGCGAAAGGCGTCTTTAGGCGAACGCTGTAACTCTGTGAAATGATTTCACAGAACACAAAGAAGTTTCTCAGAAAGCTTCTTTCTCTTTGTTATCGGAGGATATTTCCTTTGGCCCTATAGTATTCAAAGGGATCCGAAATATCTGTTCTCAGATTCCACAGAAATAAGGCTAGCAAAGAGATCCACTATACAGATATAACTTTGTGAGATGTATTAACAGAACACTAAGCAGTTTCTCAGAAAGCTTCTTTCCAGATTTCATGTGAGGATATTTCCTTTTTCACCATTGCCCTCTATGCGCTTCCAAATATCACTTAGCCAATTCCACAAGAACTGTCTTAGCGAAAGGCTTCTTTAGGGGAACGCTGTAACTCTGTGAGATGATTTCACAGAACAAAAAGAAGTTTCTCAGAAAGCTTCTTTCTCTTTGTTATCGGAGTATATTTCCTTTGGCCTTATAGTCTTCAAAGGGATCCGAAATATCTGTTCTCAGATTCCACAGAAATAAGGCTAGCAAAGAGATCCACGAAATACAGATGTAACTCTGTGAGTGGAAGTCACACATCACAGAGAAGTTTCTCAGAAAGCTTCTTTCCAGATTTCATCTGAGGATATTTCCTTTTTCACCATTGCCCTCTATGCGCTTCCAAATATCAATTTTCCAATTCCACAAGAACTGTCTTAGCGAAAGGCTTCTTGAGGGGAAAGCTGTAACTCTGTGAGATGATTTCACAGAACACAAAGAAGTTTCTGAGAAAGCTTCTTTCTCTTTGTTATCGGAGGATATTTCCTTTTGCCCTATAGTCTTCAAAGGGATCCGAAATATCTGTTCTCAGATTCCACAGAAATAAGGCTAGCAAAGAGATCCACGAAATACAGATGTAACTTCGTGAGATGAAAAAACAGAACACTAAGCAGTTTCTAAGAAAGCTTCTTTCCAGATTTCATCTGAGGATATTTACTTTTTCACCAAAGCCGTCTATGGGCTTCCAAATATCACTTTGCCAATTCCACAAGAACTGTCTTAGCGAAAGACTTCTTGAGGGGAAAGCTGTAACTCTGTGAGATGATTTCATAGAACACAAAGAAGTTTCTCAGAAAGCTTCTTTCTCTTTGTTATCGGAGGATATTTCCTTTGGCCCTATAGTCTTCGAAGGGATCCGAAATATCTGTTCTCAGATTCCACAGAAATAATGCTAGCAAAGAGATCCACGAAATACAGATGTAACTCTGTGAGTGGAAGCCACACATCACAGAGCAGTTTCTCAGAAAGCTTCTTTCCAGATTTCATCTGAGGATATTCCCTTTTTCATCATCGCCGTCTATGGGCTTCCAAATATCACTTTGCCAATTCCACAACAACTGTCTTAGCGAAAGGCTTCTTTAGGGGAAAGCTGTAACTCCGAGAGATGATTTCACAGAACACAAAGAAGTTTCTCGGAAAGCTTCTTTCTCTTTGTTATCGGAGGATATTTCCTCAGGCCCTACAGTCTTCAAAGGGATCCGAAATATCTGTTCTCCGATTCCACAGAAATAAGGCTATCAAAGAGATCCACGAAATACAGATGTAACTCTGTGACATGAGGTAACAGAACAATAAGCAGTTTCTCAGAAAACTTCTTTCCTGATTTCATCTGAGGATATTTCATTTTTCACCATTGCCCTCTAAGCGCTTCCAAATATCACTTTTCAATTCCACAAGAACTGTCTTAGTGAAAGGCTTCTTGAGGGGAAAGCTGTAACTCTGTGAGATGATTTCACAGAACACAAAGAAGTTTCTCAGAATGCTTTTTCTCTTTGTTATCGGAGGATATTTCCTTTGTCCCTATATTCTTCAAAGGGACACGAAATATCTGTTCTCAGATTCCACAGAAATAAGGCTAGCAAAGAGATCCACGATATAGAGATATAACTTTGTGAGATGTGTTAACAGAACACTAAGCAGTTTCGCAGAAAGCTTCTTTCCAGATTTCATCTGAGGATATTTCCTTTTTCACCATTGCCCTATATGCGCTTCCAAATATCACTTTGCCAATTCCACAAGAACTGTCTTAGCGAAAGGCTTCTTGAGGAGAAAGCTGTAACTCTGTGAGATGATTTCACAGAACACAAAGAAGTTTCTTAGAAACCTTCTTTCTCTTTGTTATGTGAGGATATTTCCTTTGGCCCTATAGTCTTCAAAGGGATCCGAAATATCTGTTCTCAGATTACACAGAAATGAGGCTAACAAAGAGATCCACGAAATAGAGATGTAACTCTGTGAGTGGAAGTCACACATCACAGAGCAGTTTCTCAGAAAGCTTCTTTCCAGATTTCATCTGAGGATATTTCCTTTTTCACCATTGCCCTCTATGCGCTTCCAAATATCACTTAGCCAATTCCACAAGAACTGTCTTAGCGAAAGGCTTCTTGAGGGGAAAGCTGTAACTCTGTGAGATGATTTCACAAAACACAAAGAAGTTTCTCACAAAGCCTCTTTCTCTTTGTTATCGGAGGATATTTCCTTTGTCCATATAGTCTTCAAAGGGATCCGAAATATCTGTTCTTAGATTCCTCAGAAATAAGGCTAGCACAGAGATCCAAGATATTCACATATAAGTTTGTGAGATGAATTAACAGAACACTAAGCAGTTTCTCAGAAAGCTTCTTTCCAGATTTCATCTGAGGATATTTCCTTTTTCACCACAGCCGTCTATGGGCTTGCAAATATCACTTTGCCAATTCCACAAGAACTGTCTTAGCGAAAAGCGTCTTCAGGTGAACGCTGTAACTCCGTGAGATGATTTCACAGAACACAAAGAAGTTTCTCAGAAAGCTTCTTTCTCTTTGTTATCGGAGGATTTTTCCTTTGGCCCTATAGTCTTCAAAGGGATCAAAAATATCTGTTCTCAGATTCCACAGAAATAAGACTAGAAAAGTGATCCACGAAATACAAATGTAACTCTGTGAGTGGAAGTCACATATCACAGAGCAGTTTCTCAGAAAACTTCTTTCCAGATTTCATCTGAGGATATTTCATTTTTCACCATTGCCCTCTATGCGCTTCCAAATATCACTTTTCCAATTCAACAAGAACTGTCTTAGCGAAAGGCTTCTTGAGGGGAAAGGTGTAACTCTGTGAGATAATTTCATAGAACACAAAGAAGTTTCACAGAAAGCTTCTTTCTCTTTGTTATCCGAGGATATTTCCTTTGGCCCTATAGTCTTCAAAGGGATCCGAAATATCTGTTCTCAGATTCCACAGAAATGAGGCTAGCAAAGAGATCCACGAAATACATATGTAACTCTGTGACATGAATTAACAGAACAGTAAGCAGTTTCTCAGAAAGCTTCTTACCAGATTTCATCAGAGGATATTTCCTTTTTCACCATAGCCGTCTAAGGGCTTCCAAATATCACTTTTCCAATTCCACAAGAACTGTCTTAGCTTGAGGGGAAAGCTGTAACTCTGTGAGATGATTTCACAGAACACAAAGAAGTTTCTCGGAAAGCTTCTTTCTCTTTGTTATCGGAGCATAATTCCTCAGGCCCTACAGTCTTCAAAGGGATCCGAAATATCTGTTCTCCGATTCCACAGAAATAAGGCTATCAAAGAGATCCACGAAATACAGATGTAACTCTGTGAGATGAGTTAACAGAACAATAAGCAGTTTCTCAGAAAACTTCTTTCCGGATTTCATCTGAGGATATTTCATTTTTCACCATTGCCCTCTAAGCGCTTCCAAATATCACTTTTTAATTCCACAAGAACTGTCTTAGCGAAAGGCTTCTTGAGGGGAAAGCTGTAACTCTGTGAGATGATTTCACAGAACACAAAGAAGTTTCTCAGAATGCTTCTTTCTCTTTGTTATCGGAGGATATTTCCTTTGGCCCTATATTCTTCAAAAGGATACGAAATATCTGTTCTCAGATTCCACAGAAATAAGGCTAGCAAAGAGATCCACGATATAGAGATATAACTTTGTGAGATGTATTAACAGAACACTAAGCAGTTTCGCAGAAAGCTTCTTTCCAGATTTCATCTGAGGATATTTCCTTTTTCACCATTGCCCTATATGCGCTTCCAAATATCACTTTGCCAATTCCACAAGAACTGTCTTAGCGAAAGGCTTCTTGAGGAGAAAGCTGTAACTCTGTGAGATGAATTCACAGAACACAAAGAAGTTTCTTAGAAACCTTCTTTCTCTTTGTTATGGGAGGATATTTCCTTTGGCCCTATACTCTTCAAAGGGAACCAAAATATCTGTTCTCCGAATCCACAGAAATAAGGCTAGCAAAGAGATCCACGAAATACAGATGTAACTCTGTGAATGGAAGCCACACATCACAGAGCAGTTTCTCAGAAATCTTCTTTCCAGATGGCATGTGAGGAAATTTCCTTTTTCACCATAGCCCTCTATGCGCTTCCAAATATCACTTTGCCAATTCCACAAGAACTGTCTTAGCGAAAGGCTTCTTGAGGGGAAAGCTGTAACTCTGTGAGATGATTTCAAAGAACACAAAGAAGTTTCTCAGAAAGCTTCTTTCTCTTTGTTATCGGAGGATATTTCCTTTGTCCCTATAGTCTTCAAAGGGATCCGAAATATCTGTACTCAGATTCCACAGAAAAAAGGCTAGCAAAGAGATCCACGAAATACAGATGAAACTCTGTGAGTGGAAGTCACACATCACAGAGCAGCTTCTCAGAAAGCTTCTTTCCAGATTTCATCTGAGGATATTTCCTTTTTCACCATTGCCCTCTATGGGGTTCCAAATATCACTTTGCCAATTCCACAAGAACTGTCTTAGCGAAAGGCTTCTTGAGGGGAAAGCTGTAACTCTGTGAGATGATTTCACAGAACACAAAGAAGTTTCTCAGAAAGCTTCTTTCTCTTTGTTATCGGAGGATATTTCCTTTGGCCCTATATTCTTCAAAGGGATCCGAAATATCTGTTCTCAGATTCCACAGAAATAAGGCTGGCAAAGAGATCCACGAAATACAGATGTAACTCTGTGAGTGGAAGTCACACAACACAGAGCAGTTTCTCAGAAAGCTTCTTTCCAGATTTCATCTGAGGATATTTCCTTTTTCACCCTAGCCCTCTATGGGCCTCCAAATATCACTTTGCCAATTCCAAAAGAACTGTCTAAGCGAAAGGCTTCTTGAGGGGAAAGGTGTAACTCTGTGAGATGATTTCAGAGAACAAAAAGAAGTTTCTCAGAAAGCTTCTTTCACTTTGTTATCGGAGGATATTTCCTTTGGCCCTTTAGTCTTCAAAGGGATCCGAAATATCTGTTCTCAGATTCCACAGAAATAAGGCTGGCAAAGACATCCACGAAATACAGATATAACTTCGTGAGATGAAATAACAGAACACTAAGCAGTTTCTGAGAAAGCTTCTTTCCAGATTTCATCTGAGGATATTTCCTTTTACACCAAAGCCGTCTATGGGCTTCCAAATATCACTTTTCCTTTTCCACAAGAACTGTCTTAGCGAAAGGCTTCTTGAGGGGAAAGCTGTAACTCTGTGAGATGATTTCACAGAACACAAAGAAGTTTCTCAGAAAGCTTCTTTCTCTTTGTTATCGGAGGATATTTCCTTTGTCCCTATAGTCTTCAAAGGGATCCGAAATATCTGTTCTCAGATTCCACAGAAATGAGGCTAGCAAAGAGATCCACGAAATACAGATGTAACTCTGGGAGATGAATTAACAGAACACGTAGCAGTTTCTCAGAAAGGTTTTTTCCAGATTTCATCTGAGGATATTTCCTTTTTCAACATAGCCCTCTATGGGGTTCCAAATATCACTTTGCCAATTCCACAAGAACTGTCTTAGCGAAAGGCTTCTTGAGGGGAAAGCTGTAACTCTGTGAGATGATTTCACAGAACACAAAGAAGTTTCTCAGAAAGCTTCTTTCTATTTGTTATCGGAAGATATTTCCTTTGGCCCTATAGTCTTCAAATGGATCCGAAATATCTGTTCTCATATTTCACAGAAATAAGGCTAGCAAAGACATCCACGAAATACAGATATAACTTCGTGAGATGAAATAACAGAACACTAATTAGTTTCTAAGAAAGCTTCTTTCCAGATTTCATCTGAGGATATTTCCTTTTTCACCAAAGCCCTCTATGGGCTTCCAAATATCACTTTGCCAATTCCACAAGAACAGTCTCAGCGAAGGCTTATTGAGGGGAAAGCTGTAACTCTGTGAGATGATTTCACAGAACACAAAGAAGTTTCTCAGAAAGCTTCTTTCTCTTTGTTATCGGTCGATATTTCCTTTGGCCCTATAGTCTTCAAAGGGAATCAATATATCTGTTCTCAGATTCCACGGAAATAAGGCTAGCAAAGAGATCCACGAAATACAGATGTAACTCTGTGAGTGGAAGCCACACATCACAAAGCAGTTTTTCAGAAAGCTTCTTTCCAGATTTCATCTGAGGATATTTCATTTTTCACCAAAGCCCTCTATGGGCTTCCAAATATCACTTTGCCAATTCCACAAGAACTGTCTTAGCAAAAGGCTTCTTGAGGGGAAAGCTGTACCTCTGTGAGATGATTTCACAGAACAAAAAGAAGTTTCTCAGAAAGCTTCTTTCTCTTTGTTATCAGAGAATATTTCCTTTGGCCCTATAGTCTTCAAAGGGATCCGAAATATCTGTTCTCAGATTCCACAGATATCAGGCTAGCAAAGAGATCCACGAAATACAGATGTAACTCTGTGAGATGAATTAACAGAACACGTAGCAGTTTCTCAGAAAGCTTCTTTCCAGATTTCATCTGAGGATATTTCATTTTTCACCATAGCCCTCTATGGGCTTCCAAATATCACTTTGCCAATTCCACAAGAACTGTCTTAGCGAAAGGCTTCTTGAGGGGAAAGCTGTACCTCTGTGAGATGATTTCACAGAACACAAAGAGTTTTCTCAGAAAGCTTCTTTCTCTTTGTTATCGGAAGATATTTCCTTTGGCCCTATAGTCTTCAACGGGATACGAAATATGTGTTCTCAGATTCCAGAGAAATAAGGCTAGCAAAGAGATCCACGAAATACAGATGTAACTCTGTGAGTGGAAGCCACACATCACAAAGCAGTTTCTCAGAAAGTTTCTTTCAAGATTTCATCTGAGGATATTTCATTTTTCACCAAAGCCCTCTATGGGCTTCCAAATATCACTTTGCCAATTCCACTAGAAGTGTCTTAGCGAAAGGCATCTTGAGGGGAAAGCTGTAATTCTGTGAGATGATTTCACAGAACACAAAGAAGTTTCTCAGAAAGCTTCTTTCTCTTTGTTACCGGAGGATATTTCCTTTGGCCCTGTAGTCTTCAAAGGGATCCGAAATATCTGTTCTCAGATTCCACAGAAATAAGGCTGGCTAAGAGATCCACGAAATGCAGATATAAGTTCGTGAGATGAAATAACAGAACACTAAGCAGTTTCTCAGAAAGCTTCTTTCCAGATTTCATCTGAGGATATTTCCTTTTTCTACATAGCCATCTATGGGTTTCCAAATATCACTTTGCCAATTCCACAAGAACTGTCTTAGCGAAAGGCTTCTTGAGGGGAAAGCTGTAACTCTGTGAGATGATTTCACAGAACACAAAGAAGTTTTTCAGAAAGCTTCTTTCTCTTTGTATCGGAGGATATTTCCTTTGGCCCTATAGTCTTCAAAGGGATCCGAAATATCTGTTCTCAGATTCCACAGAAATGAGGCTAGCAAAGAGATCCACGAAATACAGATGTAACTCTATGAGATGAATTAACAGTACACGTAGCAGTTTCTCAGAAAGCTTTTTTCCAGATTTCATCTGAGGATATTTCCTTTTTCAACATAGCCCTCTATGGGGTTCCAAATATCACTTTGCCACTTCCACAAGAACTGTCTTAGCGAAAGGCTTCTTGAGGGGAAAGCTGTAACTCTGTGAGATGATTTCACAGAACACAAAGAGGTTTCTCAGAAAGCTTCTTTCTCTTTGTTATCGGAAGATATTTCCTTTGGACCTATAGTCTTCAAATGGATCCGAAATATCTGTTCTTGTAATTCAGAGAAATAAGGTTAGCAAAGACATCCACGAAGTACAGATATAATTTCGTGAGATGAAATAGCAGAACACTAAGCAGTTTCTAAGTAAGCTTCTTTCCAGATTTCATCTGAGGATATTTCCTTTATCAACAAAGCAGTCTATGGGCTTCCAAATATCACTTTGCCAATTCCACAAGAACTGTCTCAGCGAAACGCTTCTTGAGGGGAAAGCTGTAACGCTGTTAGATGATTTCACAGAACACAAAGAAGTTTCTCAGAGAGCTTCTTTCTCTTTGTTATCGGAGAATATTTCCTTTGGCCCTATAGTCTTCAAAGGGAATCGAAATATCTGTTCTCAGATTCGACAGAAAAAAGGCTAGAAAAGAGATCCACGAAATACAGATGTAACTCTGTGACTGGAAGCCACACATCACAAAGCAGTTTCTCAGAAAGCTTCTTTCAAGATTTCATCTGAGGATATTTCATTTTTCACCAAATCCCCTATGGGCTTCCAAATATCACTTTGCCAATTCCACAAGAACTGTCTTAGCGAAAGGCTTCTTGAGGGTAAAGCTGTAACTCTGTGAGATGATTTCACAGAACACAAAGAAGTTTCTCAGAAAGCTTCTTTCTCTTTGTTATCGGAGGATATTTCCTTTGGCCCTATAGTCTTCAAATGGATCCGAAATATCTGCTTTCAGATTCCACAGAAATAAGGCTAGCAAAGAGATCCACGAAATACAGATGTAACTCTGTGAGATGAATTAACAGAACACTAACCAGTTTCTTAGAAAGCTTCTTTCCAGATTTCATCTGAGGATATTTCCTTTTTCACCCTAGCCCTCTATGGGCTTCCAAATATCACTTTTCCAATTCCACAAGAACTGTCTTAGCGAAAGGCTTCTTGAGGGGAAAGCTGTAACTCTGTGAGATGATTTCACAGAACACAAAGAAGTTTCTCAGAAAGCTTCTTTCTCTTTGTTATCTTTGGATATTTCCATTGGCCCTGTAGTCATCAAAGGGATCCGAAATATCTGTTCTCAGATTCCACAGAAATAAGGCTGGCAAAGAGATCCACGAAAAACAGATATAACTTCGTGAGATGAAATAACAGAACACTAAGCAGTTTCTCAGAAAGCTTCTTTCCAGATTTCATCTGAGGATATTTCCTTTTTCAACGTAGCCCTCTATGGGGTTCAAATTTCACTTTGCCAATTCCACAAGAACTGTCTTAGCGAAAGGCTTCTTGAGGGGAAAGCTGTAACTCTGTGAGATGATTTCACAGAACACAAAGAAGTTTCTCAGAAAGCTTCTTTCTCTTTGTATCGGAGGATATTTCCTTTGGCCCAAGAGTCTTCAAAGGGATCCGAAATATCTGTACTCAGATTCCACAGAAATAAGGCTAGCAAAGAGATCCACGAAATACAGATGTAACTCTGTGAGTGGAAGTCACACAACACAGAGCAGTTTCTCAGAAAGCTTCTTTCCAGATTTCATCTGAGTATATTTCATTTTTCACCATTGCCCTCTATGGGCTTCCAAATATCACTTTGCAAATTCCACATGAACTGTCTTAGCGAAAGGCTTCTAGAGGGGAAAGCTGTAACTCTGTGAGATGATTTCACAGAACACAAAGAAGTTTCTCAGAAAGCTTCTTTCTCTTTGTTATTAGAGGATATTTCCTTTGTCCCTATAGTCTTCAAAGAGATCTGAAATATCTGTTCTCAGATTCCACAGAAATAAGGCTAGCAAAGAGATCCACGAAATGCAGAAGTAACTCTGTGAGTGGAAGCCACACATCAGAGAGCAGTTTCTCAGAAATCTTCTTTCCAGATTTCATCTGAGGATATTTCCTTTTTCACCCTAGCCCTCCATGGGCTTCCGAATATCACTTTTCCAATTCCACAAGAAATGTCTTAGCGAAAGGCTTCTTGAGGGGAAAGCTGTAACTCTGTGAGATGATTTCACAGAACACAAAGAAGTTTCTCAGAAAGCTTCTTTCTCTTTGTTATCGGAGGATATTTCCTTTGGCCCTGTAGTCTTCAAAGGGATCCGAAATATCTGTTCTCAGATTCCACAGAAATAAGGCAAGCAAAGAGATCCACGAAATACAGATATAACTTCGTGAGATGAAATAACAGAACACTAAGCAGTTTCTCAGAAAGCTTCTTTCCAGATTTCATCTGATGATATTTCCTTTTTCAACATAGCTCTCTATGGGGTTCCAAGTATCACGTTGCCAATTCCACAAGAACTGTCTTAGCGAAAGTGTTCTTGACGGGAAAGCTGTAACTCTGTGAGATGATTTAACAGAACACAAAGAATTTTCTCAGAAAGCTTCTTTCTCTTTGTATCGGAGGACATTTCCTTTGGCCCTATAGTCTTCAAAGGGATCCGAAATATCTGTTCTCAGATTCCACAGAAATAGGGCTAGCAAAGAGATCCACGAAATACAGATGTAACTATGTGAGTGGAAGTCACACAACACAGAGCAGTTTCTCAGAAAGCTTCTTTCCAGATTTCATCTGAGAATATTTCATTTTTCACCATTGCCCTCTATGCGCTTCCAAATATCACTTTGCCAATTCCACAAGAACTGTCTTAGCGAAATTCTTCTTGAGGGGAAAGCGGTAACTCTGTGAGATGATTTCACAGAACACAAAGAAGTTTCTCAGAATGCTTCTTTCTCTTTGTTATCGGAGGATATTTCCTTTGGCACTATAGTCTTCAAAGAGATCCGAAATATCTGTTCTCAGACTCCACAAAAATAAGGCTAGCAAAGAGATCCACGAAATACAGATGTAACTCTGTGAGTGGAATTCACACATCACAGAGAAGTTTCTCAGAAAGCTTCTTTCCAGATTTCATCTGAGGATATTTCATTTTTCACCATTGCCCTCTATGCGCTTCCAAATATCACTTTTCCAAATCCACAAGAACTGTCTTATCGAAAGGCTTCTTGAGGGGAAAGCTGTAACTCTGTGAGATGATTTCACAGAACACAAAGAAGTTTCTCAGAAAGATTCTTTCTCTTTGTTATCGGAGGATATTTCCTTTGGCCCTATAGTCTTCAAAGGGATGCAAATTATCTGTTCTCAGATTCCACAGAAATGAGGCTAGCAAAGAGATCCACGAAATACAGATGTAACTCTATGACATGAATTAACAGAACACGTAGTAGTTTCTCAGAAAGTTTCTTTCCAGATTTCATCTGATGATATTTCCTTTTTCAACATAGCCCTCTATGCGGTTCCAAATATCACTTTGCCAATTCCATAAGAACTGTCTTAGCGAAAGTCTTCTTGACGGGAAAGCTGTAACTCTGTGAGATGATTTCACAGAACACAAAGAAGTTTCTCAGAAAGCTTCTTTCTCTTTGTTATCGGAGGATATTTCCTTCGACCCTATAATCTTCAAAGGGATCCGAAATATCTATTCTCAGATTCCACAGAAATAAGGCTAGCAAAGAGATGCACGAAATACAGATGGAAGTCACACAACACAGAGCAGTTTCTCAGAAAGCTTCTTTCCAGATTTCATCTGAAGATATTTCCTTTTTCACCATTGCCCTCTATGAGCTTCCAAACATCACTTTGCCAATTCCACGAGAACTGTCTTATCGAAAGGCTTCTTGAGGGGAAAGATGTAACTCTGTGAGATGATTTCACAGAACACAAAGAAGTTTCTCAGAAAGCTTCTTTCTCTTTGTTATCGGAGGATATTTCCTTTGGCCCAAGAGTCTTCAAAGGGATCCGAATTATCTGTTCTCATATTTAACAGAAATAAGGCTAGCAAAGAGATCCACGAAATACAGATGTAACTCTGTGAGTGGAAGTCACACATCACAGAGAAGTTTCTCAGAAAGCTTCTTTCAAGATTTCATCTGAGGATATTTCATTTTTCACCATTGCCCTCTATGCGCTTCCAAATATCACTTTCCCAAATCCACAAGAACTGTCTTATTGAAAGGCTTCTTGAGGGGAAAGCTGTAACTCTGTGAGATGATTTCACAGAACACAAAGAAGTTTCTCAGAAAGCTTCTTTCTCTTTGTTATCGGAGGATATTTCCTTTGGCCCTATAGTCTGGAAAGGGATCCGAAATATCTGTTCTCAGATTCCACAGAAATAAGGCTAGCAAAGAGATCCATGAAATAAAGATGTAACTCTGTGACTGGAAGCCACACATCAGAGAGCAGTTTCTCAGAAAACTTCTTTCCAGATTTCATCTGAGGATATTTCCTTTTTCACCATAGCCCTCTATGGGCTTCCAAATATCACTTTGCCAATTCCACAAGAACTGTCTTAGCGAAAGGCTTCTTGAGGGGAAAGCTGTAACTCTGTGAGATGATTTCACAGAACACAAAGAAGTTTCTCAGAAAGCTTCTTTCTCTTTGTTATCGGAGGATATTTCCTTTGGCCCTATCGTCTTCAAAGGGATCCGAAATATCTGTTCTCATATTTCACAGAAATAAGGCTAGCAAAGTCATACTCGAAATACAGATATAACTTCGTGAGATGAAATAACAGAACACTAAGCAGTTTCTAAGAAAGATTCTTTCCAGATTTCATCTGAGGATATTTCCTTTTTCACCAAAGCCGTCTACCGGCTTCCAAATATCACTTTGCCAATTCCACAAGAACTGTGTCAGCGAAAGGCTTCTTGAGGGGAAAGCTGTAACTCTGTGAGATGATTTCACAGAACACAAAGAAGTTTCTCAGAAAGCTTCTTTCTCTTTGTTATCGGAGGATATTTGCTTTGGCCCTATTGTCTTCAAAGGGAATCGAAATATATGTTCTCAGATTCCACAGAAATAAGGCTAGCAAAGAGATCCACGAAATACAGGTGTAACTCTGTGAGAAGAATTAACAGAACACTAAGCAGTTTCTCAGAAAGCTTCTTTCCAGATTTCATCCGAGGATATTTCCTTTTTCACCCTAGCCCTCTATGGGCTTCCAAATATCACTTTGCCAATTCCACAAGAACTGTCTTAGCGAAAGGCTTCTTGAGGGGAAAGCTGTAACTCTGTGAGATGATTTCACAGAACACAAAGAAGTTTCTCAGAAAGCTTCTTTCTCTTTGTTATCGGAGGATATTTCCTTTGGCCCTGTAGTCTTCAAAGGGGTCCGAAATATCTGTTCTCAGATTTCACAGAAATAAGGCTGGCAAAGAGATCCACGAAATACAGATATAACTTCGTGAGATGAAATAACAGAACACTAAGCAGTTTCTCAGAAAGCTTCTTTCCAGATTTCATCTGAGGATATTTCCTTTTTCACCAAAGCCGTCTATGGGATTCCAAATATCACTTTGCCAATTCCACAGGAACGGTCTTAGAGAAAGGCTTCTTGAGGGGAAAGCTGTACCTCTGTGAGATGATTTCACAGAACACTAAGAAGTTTCTCAGAAAGCTTCTATCTCTTTGTTATCGGAGGACATTCCCTTTGGCCCTATAGTCTTCAAAGGGATCCGAAATATCTGTTCTCAGATTCCACAGAAATAAGGCTAGCAAAGAGATCCACGAAATACAGATGTAATTCTGTGAGATGAATTAACAGAACACGTAGCAGTTTCTCAGAAAGCTTCTTTCCAGATTTCATCTGAGGATATTTCATTTTTCATCATTGCCGTCTAAGGGCTTCCAAATATCACTTTGCGTATTCCACAAGAACTGTCTTAGCGAAAGCCTTCTTGAGGGGAAAGCTGTAACTCTGTGAGATGATTTCAGAGAACACAAAGAAGTTTCTCAGGAAGCTTCTATCTCTTTGTTATCGGAGGATATTTCCTCAGGCCCAATAGTCTTCAAAGGGATCCGAAATATCTGTTCTCCGCTTCCACAGAAATAAGGCTAGCAAAGAGATCCACGAAATACAGATGTAACTCTCTGAATGGAAGCCAGACATGAGAGAGCAGTTTCTGAGAAAGCTTCTATCCAGATTTCATGTGAGGACATTTCCTTTTTCACCATAGACCTCTATGGGCATCCAAATATCACTTTGCCAATTCCACAAGAACTGTCTTAGCGAGCGACTTCCAGAGGGGAAAGCTGTAACTCTGTGAGATGATTCCACAGAACACAAAGAAGTACCTCAGAAAGCTTCTTTCTCTTTGTTAGCGGTGGATATTTCCTTTGGCCCTATAGTCTTCAAAGGGATCCGAAATATCTGTTCTCAGATTCCACAGAAATAAGGCTAGCAAAGAGATCCACGAAATACAGATGTAATTCTGTAAGATGAATTAACAGAACACGTAGCAGTTTCTCAGAAAGCTTCTTTCCAGATTTCATCTGAGAATATTTCCTTTTACATCATAGCCCTCTAAGGGCTTCCGAATATCACTTTGCCAATTCCACAAGAACTGTCTTAGCGAAAGGCTTCTTGAAGGGAAAGCTGTAACTCTGAGAGATGATTTCACAGAACACAAAGAAGTTTCTCAGAAAGTTTCTTTCTCTTTGTTATCGGAGGATATTTCCTCAGGCCCTATTGTCTTCAATGGGATCCGAAATATCTGTTCACCGATTCCACAGAAATAAGGTTAGCAAAGAGATCCACGAAATACAGATGTAACTCTGTGAATGGAGCCACACATCACAGAGCAGTTTCTAAGAAAGTTTCTTTCCAGATTTCATGTGAGGATATTTCCTTTTTCACCTTAGCCCTCTATGCGCTTCCAAATATCACTTTTCCAATTCCACAAGAACTGTCTTAGCGAAAGGCTTCTTGAGGGGAAAGCTGTAACTCTGTGAGATGATTTCACAGAACACAAAGAAGTTTCTCAGGAAGCTTCTTTCTCTTTGTTATCGGAGGATATTTCTTCAGGCCCTATAGTCTTCAAAGGGATCCGACATATCTGTTCTCCGCTTCCACAGAAATAAGGCTAGCAAAGAGATCCACGACATACAGATGTAACTCTGTGAGATGAATTAACAGATCACTTAGCAGTTTCTCAGAAAGCTTCCTTCCAGATTTCTTCTGAGGATATTTCCTTTTTCACCATAGCCTCTATGGGCTTCCAAATATCACTTTGCCAATTCCACAAGAACTCTCTTAGCGAAAGGCTTCTTGAGTGGAAAGCTGTAACTCTGTAACTCTGTGAGATGATTTCACAGAACACCAAGAAGTTTCTCAGAAAGCTTCTTTCTGCTTGTTATCGGAGGATATTTACTTTGGCCCTATAGTCTTCAAAGGGATCCGAAATATCTGTTCTCAGATTCCATAGAAAGAAGGCTAGCAAAGAGATCCACGAAATACAGATATAACTTCGTGAGATGAAGTAACAGAACACTAAGCAGTTTGTAAGAAAGCTTATTTCCAGATTTCATCTGAGGATATTTCCTTTTTCTCCAAAGCCGTGTATGGGCTTCCAAATATCACTTTGCCAATTCCACAAGAACTGTCTTAGCGAAAGGCTTCTTGAGGGGAAAGCTGCAACTCTGTGAGATGATTTCAGAGAACACAAAGAAGTTTCTCAGAAAGCTTCTTTCTCTTTGTTATCGGAGGATATTTCCTTTGGCTATATACTCTTCAAAGGGATCCAAAATATCTCTTCTCAGATTCCACAGAAATAAGGTTAGCAAAGAGATCCACGAAATACAGATGTAACCCTGTGAGTGGAAGTCACACATTACAGAGCCGTTTCTCAGAAAGCTCCTTTCCAGATTTCATCTCAGGATATTTCCTTTTTCACCATAGCCATCTATGGGCTTCCAAATATCACTTTTCCAATTCCACCAGAACTCTCTTAGCGAAAGGCTTCTTGAGGGGAAAGCTGTAACTCTGTGAGATGATTTCACAGAACACAAAGAAGATTCTCAGAAAGCTTCTTTCTCTTTGTTATCGGAGGATATTTCCTTTCGCCATATAGTCTTCAAGGGGATCCGATATATCTGTTCTCAGCTTCCACAGAAATAAGGCTAGCAAAGAGATCCACGAAATACAGATATAACTCTGTGAGATGAATTAACAGAACCCTAAACAATTTCTAAGAAAGCTTCTTTCCAGATTTCATCTGAGGATATTTCCTTTTTGACCATAGCCCTCCATGGGCTTCCAAATATCACTTTGCCAATTCCACAAGAACTGAGTTAGCGAAAGGCTTCTTGAGGGGAATGCTGTAACTCTGTGGGATGATTTCACAGAACACAAAGAACTTTCTCAGAAAGATTATTTCTCTTTGTTATCGGAGGATATTTCCTTTGGCCCTATAGTCTCAAAGGGATCCGAAATATCTGTTCTCAGATTCCACAGAAATAAGGCTAGCAAAGAGATCCACGAAATACAGATGTAACTCTGTGAGTGGAAGTCACACATCACAGAGCAGTTTCTCAAAAGCTTCTTTCCAGATTTCATCTGAGGATAATTCCTTTTTCACCATAGCCCTCTAAGGGCTTAATAATATCACGATGCCAATTCCACAAGAACTGTCTTAGCGAAAGGCTTCTTGAGGGGGAAAGCTGTACCTCTGTGAGATGATTTCACAGAACGCAAAGAAGTTTCTCGGAAGGCTTCTTTCTCTTTGTTATCGGAGGATATTTCCTTTGGCCCTATAGTCTTCCAAGGGATCCGAAATATCTATTCTCAGATTCCACAGAAATAAGGCTAGCAAAGAGATCCACGAAATACAGATGTAACTCTGTGAGATGAATTAAAAGACCACTAAGCAGTTTCTCAGAAAGCTTCTCTCCAGATTTCATCTGAGGATATTTCCCTTTTCACCATAGCCCTGTATGGGCTTCCAAATATCACTTTGCCAATTCCACAAGAACTGTTTTAGCGAAAGGCTTCTTGAGTGGAAAGCTGTAACTCTTTGAGATGATTTCACAGAACACCAAGAAGTTTCTCAGAAAGCTTCTTTCTGCTTGTTATCGGAGGATATTTACTTTGGCCCTATAGTCTTCAAAGGGATCCGAAATATCTGTTCTCAGATTACACAGAAAAAAGGCTAGCAAAGAGATCCAAGAAATACAGATATAACTTCGTGAGATGAAGTAACAGAACACCAAGCAGTTTGTAAGAAAGCTTCTTTCCAGATTTCATCTGAGGATATTTCCTTTTTCACCAAAGACGTCTATGGGCTTCCAAATATCACTTTGCCAATTCCACAAGAACTGACTTAGCGAAAGGCTTCTTGAGGGGAAAGCTGTAACTCTGTGAGATGATTTCACAGAACACAAAGAAGTTTCTCAGAAAGCATCTTTCTCCTTGTTATCAGAGGATATTTCCTTTGGCCCTATAGTCTTCAAAGGGATCCGAAATATCTCTTCTCAGATTCCACAGAAATAAGGCTTGCAAAGAGATCCACGAAATACAGATGTAACTCTGTCAGTGGAAGCCACACATCACAGAGCAGTTTCTCAGAAAGCTTCTTTCCAGATTTCATCTGAGGATATTTCCTTTGACACCATAGCCCTCTATGGGCTGCCAAATATCACTTTTCCAATTCCACAAGAACTGTCTTAGCGAAAGGCTTCTTGAGCGGAAAGCTGTAACTCTGTGAGATGATTTCACAGAACACAAAGAAGTTTCTCAGAAAGCTTCTTTCTCTTTGTTATCGGAGGATATTGCCTTTGGCCCCATAGTCTTCAAAGGGATCCGAAATATGTGGTCTCAGATTCCACAGAAATAAGGCTAGCAAAGAGATCCACGAAATACAGATGTAACTCTGTGAGTTGAATTAACAGAACACTAAGCAGTTTCTCAGAAAGCTTCTTTCCAGATTTCATCTGAGGATATTTTCTTTTTCACCATAGCCCTCTAAGGGGTTCCAAATATCACTTTGCCAATTCCACAAGAACTGTCTTAGCGAAAGGCTTCTTGAGGGAAAAGCTGTAATTCTGTGAGATGATTTCACAGAACACAAAGAAGTTTCTTAGAAAGCTTCTTTCTCTTTGTTATCGGAGGATATTTCCTTTGGCCTATAGTCTTCAAAGGGATCCGAAATATGTGTTCTCAGATTCCACAGAAATAAGGCTAGCAAAGAGATCTACGAGATACAGATGTAACTCCGTGAGATGAATTAACAGAACACTAAGCAGTTTCTCAGAAAGCTTCTTTCCAGATTTCATCGGAGGATATTTCCTTTTTCACCATAGCCCTCTATGGGCTTCCAAATATCACTTTGCCAATTCCACAAGAACTGTCTTAGCGAAAGGCTGCTTGAGGGGAAAGCTGTAACTCTGTGAGATGATTTCACAGAATACAAAGAAGTTTCTCAGAATGCTTCTTTCTCATTGTTATCGGAGGATATTTCCTTTGGCCCTATAGTCTTCAAAGGGATCCGATATATCTCTTCTCAGATTCCACAGAAATAAGGCTAGCAAAGAGATCCACGAAATACAGATGTAACTCTGTGATTGGAAGTCACACATCACAGAGCCGCTTCTCAGAAAGCTTCTTTCCAGTTTTCATCTGAGGATATTTCCTTTTTCACCATAGCCGTCTATGGGCTTCCAAATATCACTTTTCCAATTCCACAAGAACTCTCTTAGCGAAAGGCTTCTTGAGCGGAAAGCTGTAACTCTGTGAGATGATTTCACAGAACACAAAGAAGTTTCTCAGAAAGCTTCTTTCTCTTTGTTATCGGAGGATATTTCCTTTGTCCCTATAGTCTGCAAAGGGATTCGAAATATCTCTTCCCAGATTCCACGGAAATAAGGCTAGCAAATAGATCCATGATATACAGATATAACTTTGTTAGATGAATTAACAGAACACTAAGCAGTTTGTAAGAAAGCTTCTTTCCAGATTTCATCTGAGGATATTTCCTTTTTCACCATAGCCGTCTATGGGCTTCCAAATATCACTTTGCCAATTCCACAAGAACTCTCTTAGCCAAAGGCTTCTGGAGGGGAAAGCTGTAACTCTGTGAGATGATTTCACAGAACACAAAGAAGTTTCTCAGAATGCTTCTTTCTCTTTGTTATCGGAGGATATTTCCTTTGGCCACATAGTCTTCAAAGAGATCCGAAATATCTGTTCTCAGATTCCACAGAAATAAGGCTAGCAAAGAGATCCACGAAATACAGATGTAACTCTGTGAGTGGAAGTCACACATCACAGAGCAGTTTCTCAGAAAGCTTCTTTCCAGATTTCATCTGAGGATATTTCCGTTTTCACCATAGCCGTCTAAGGGCTTCCAAATATCACTTTGCCAATTCCAAAAGAACTGTCTTAGCGAAAGGCTTCTTGAGGGGAAAGCTGCAACTCTCTGAGATGATTTCAGAGAACACAAAGAAGTTTCTCAGAAAGCTTCTTTCTCTTTGTTATCGGAGGATATTTCCTTTGGCCCTATAGTCTTCAAAGGGATCCGAAATATCTGTTCTCAGATTCCACAGAAATAAGGCTAGCAAAGAGATCCACGATATACAGATATAACATTGTTAGATGAATTAACAGAACACTAAGCAGTTTCTCAGAAAGATTCTTTCCAGATTTCATCTGAGGATATTTCCTTTTTCAACATAGCCCTCTATGGGCTTCCAAATATCACTTTGCCAATTCCACATGAACTGTCTTAGCGAAAGGCTTCTGGAGGGGAAAGCTGTAACTCTGTGAGATGATTTCACAGAACACAAAGAAGTTTCTCAGAAAGCTTCTTTCCCTTTGTTATCGGAGGATATTTCCTTTGGCCCTATAGTCTTCCAAGGGATCCGAAATATCTGTTCTCAGATTCCACAGAAATAAGGCTAGCAAAGAGATCCACGAAATACAGATGTAACTCTGTGAGATGAATTAACAGAACACGTAGCGGTTTCTCAGAAAGCTTCTTTCCAGATTTCTTCTGAGGATATTTCCTTTTTCACCATAGCCGTCTAAGGGCTTCCAAATATCACTTTGCCAATTCCAAAAGAACTGTCTTAGCGAAAGGCTTCTTGACGGGAAAGCTGTAACTCTGTGAGATGATTTCACAGAACACAAAGAAGTTTCTCAGAAAGCTTCTTTCTCTTTGGTATCGGAGGATATTTCCTTTGTCCCTATAGTCTTCAAAGGGATCTGAAATATCTCTTCCCAGATTCCACAGAAATAAGGCTAGCAAAGAGATCCATTATATACAGATATAATTTGTTAGATCAATTAACAGAACACTACGCAGTTTCTAAGAAAGCTTCTTTCCAGATTTCATCTGAGGATATTTTCTTTTTCACCATAGCCGTCTATGGGCTTCCAAATATCACTATGCCAATTCCACAAGAACTGTCTTAGCGAAAGGCTTCTTTAGGGTAAAGCTGTAACTCTGTGAGATGATTTCACAGAACACAAAGAAGTTTCTCAGAAAGCTTCTTTCTCTTTGTTATCGGAGGATATTTCCTTTGCCCCTATAGTCTTCAAAGGGATCCGAAATATCTGTTCTCAGATTCCACAGAAATAAGGCTAGCAAAGAGATCCACGAAATACAGATGTAATTGAGTGAGTGGAAGTCACACATCACAGAGCAGTTTCTCAGAAAGCTTCTTTCCAGATTTCATCTGAGGATATTTCCTTTTTCACCATAGCCGTCTAAGGGCTTCCAAATATCACTTTGCCAATTCCAAAAGAACTGTCTTAGCGAAAGGCTTCTTGACGGGAAAGCTGTAACTCTGTGAGATGATTTCACAGAACACAAAGAAGTTTCTCAGAAAGCTTCTTTCTCTTTGGTATCGGAGGATATTTCCTTTGTCCCTATAGTCTTCAAAGGGATCCGAAATATCTGTTCTCTGATTCCACAGAAATAAGGCTAGGAAAGAGATCCACGATATACAGATATAACTTTGTTAGATGAATTAACAGAACACTAAGCAGTTTCTCAGAAAGCTTCTTTCCGGATTTCATCTGAGGATATTTCCTTTTTCACCATAGCCCTCTATGGGCTTCCAAATATCACTTTGCCAATTTCACAAGAACTGTCTTAGCCAAAGGCTTCTTTAGGAGAAAGCTGTAACTCTGTGAGATGATTTCACAGAACACAAAGAAGTTTCTCAGAAAGCTTCTTTCTCTTTGTTATCGGAGGATATTGCCTTTGGCCCCATAGTCTTCAAAGGGATCCGAAATATGTGGTCTCAGATTCCACAGAAATAAGGCTAGCAAAGAGATCCACGAAATACAGATGTAACTCTGTGAGTGGAAGTCACACATCACAGAGAAGTTTCTCAGAAAGCTTCTTTCCAGATTTCATCTGAGGATATTTCCTTTTTCACCATTGCCCTCTATGTGCTTCCAAATATCACTTTGCCAATTCCACGAGAACTGTCTTAGCGAAAGGCTTCTTGAGGGGAAAGCTGTAACTCTGTGAGATGATTTCACAGAACACAAAGAAGTTTCTCAGAAAGCTTCTTTATCCTTGTTATCGGAGGTTATTTCCTTTGGCCCTATAGTCTTCAAAGGGATCCGAAATATCTGTTCTCAGATTCCACAGAAATAAGGCTGGCAAAGAGATCCACGAAATACAGATGTAACTCTGTCAGTGGAAGCCACACATCACAGAGCAGTTTCTCAGAAAACTTCTTTCCAGATTTCATCTGAGGATATTTCCTTTTTCACAATAGCCCTCTAAGGGCTTCCAAATATCACCTTGCCAAATCCACAAGAACTGTCTTAGCGAAAGGCTTCTTGAGGGGAAAGCTGTACCTCTGTGAGATGATTTCACAGAACTCAAAGAAGTTTCTCAGAAAGCTTCTTTCTCTTTGTTATCGGAGGATATTTCCTTTGGCCCTATAGTCTTCAAAGGGATCCGTAATATCTGTTCTCAGATTCCACAGAAATAAGGCTAGCAAAGAGATCCACGATATACAGATATAACATTGTTAGATGAATTAACAGAACACTAAGCAGTTTCTCAGAAAGCTTCTTTCCATATTTCATCTGAGGATATTTCCTTTTTCACCATAGCCCTCTATGGCCTTCCAAATATCACTTTGCCAATTCCACAAGAACTGTCTTAGCGAAAGTCTTCTTGAGGGGAAAGCTGTAACTCTGTGAGATGATTTCACAGAACACAAAGAAGTTTCTCAGAAAGCTTCTTTCTCTTTGTTATCGGAGGATATTTCCTTTGCCCCTGTAGTCTTCAAAAAGATCCGAAATATCTGTTCTCAGATTCCACAGAAATAAGGCTAGCAAAGAGATCCACGAAATACAGATGTATCTCTGTGAGATGTATTAACAGAACACGTAGCAGTTTCTCAGAAAGCTTCTTTCCAGATTTCATCTGAGGATATTTCCTTTTTCACCATAGCCGTCTAAGGGCTTCCAAATACCACTTTGCCAATTCCAAAAGAACTGTCTTAGCGAAAGGCTTCCTGACGGGAAAGGTGTAACTCTGTGAGATGATTTCACAGAACACAAAGAAGTTTCTCAGAAAGCTTCTTTCTCTTTGTTATCGGAGGATATTTCCTTTGTCCGTATAGTCTTCAAAGGGTTCCGAAATATCTGTTCTCTGATTCCACAGAAATAAGGCTAGGAAAGAGATCCACGATATACAGATATAACTTTGTTAGATGAATTAACAGAACACTAAGCAGTTTCTCAGAAAGCTTCTTTCCAGATTTCATCTGAGGATATTTCCTTTTTCACCACAGCCCTCTAAGGGTTTCCAAATATCACTTTGCCAATTCCACAAGAACTGTCTTAGCCAAAGGCTTCTTTAGGTGAAAGCTGTAACTCTGTGAGATGATTTCACAGAACACAAAGAAGTTTCTCAGAAAGCTTCTTTCTCTTTGTTATCGGAGGATATTCCCTTAGGCCCTATAGTCTTCAAAGGGATCCGAAATATCTCTTCTCAGATTCCACAGAAATAAGGCTAGCAAAGAGATCCACGAAATACAGATGTAACTCTGTGAGTGGAAGTCACACATCACAGAGAAGTTTCTCAGAAAGCTTCTTTCCAGATTTCATCTGAGGATATTTCCTTTTTCAACATTGCCCTCTATGTGCTTCCAAATATCACTTTGCCAATTCCACAAGAACTGTCTTAGCGAAAGGCTTCTTGAGGGGAAAGCTGTAACTCTGTGAGATGATTTCACAGAACACAAAGAAGTTTCTCAGAAAGCTTCTTTATCCTTGTTATCGGAGGTTATTTCCTTTGGCCCTATAGTCTTCAAAGGGATCCGAAATATCTGTTCTCAGATTCCACAGAAATAAGGCTGGCAAAGAGATCCACGAAATACAGATGTAACTCTGTCAGTGGAAGCCACACATCACAGAGCAGTTTCTCAGAAAGCTTCTTTCCAGATTTCATCTGAGGATATTTCCCTTTTCACCGTAGCCGTCTATGGGCTTCCAAATATCACTTTTCCAATTCCAAAAGAACTCTCTTAACAAAAGGCTTCTTGAGCGGAAAGCTGTAACTCTGTGAGATGATTTCACAGAACACAAAGAAGTTTCTTAGAAAGCTTCTTTCTCTTTGTTATCAGAGGATATTTCCTTTGGCCCTATAGTCTTCAAAGGGATCCGAAATACGTGGTGTCAGATTCCACAGAAATAAGGCTAGCAAAGAGATCCACGAAATACAGATGTAACTCTGTGAGATGAATTAACAGAACACGTAGCAGTTTCTCAGAAAGCTTCTTTCCAGATTTCATCTGAGGATATTTCCTTTTTCGCCATAGCCGTCTAAGGGCTTCCAAATATCACTTTGCCAATTCCAAAAGAACTGTCTTAGCGAAAGGCTTCTTGACGGGAAAGCTGTAACTCTGTGAGATGATTTCACAGAACACAAAGAAGTTTCTCAGAAAGCTTCTTTCTCTTTGTTATCAGAGGATATTTCCTTTGTCCCTATAGTCTTCAAAGGGATCCGAAATATCTGTTCTATGATTCCACAGAAATAAGGCTAGGAAAGAGATCCACGATAGACAGATATAACTTTGTTAGATGAATTAACAGAACACTAAGCAGTTTCTCAGAAAGCTTCTTTCCAGATTTCATCTGAGGATATTTCCTTTTTCACCATAACCCTCTATGGGCTTCCAAATATCACTTTGCCAATTCCACAAGAACTGTCTTAGCGAAAGGCTTCTTTAGGTGAAAGCTGTAACTCTGTGAGATGATTTCACAGAACACAAAGAAGTTTCTCAGAAAGCTTCTTTCTCTTTGTTATCGGAGGATATTTCCTTTGGCCCTATAGTCTTCAAAGGGATCCGAAATATCTCTTCTCAGATTCCACAGAAATTAGGCTAGCAAAGAGATCCACGAAATACAGATGTAACTCTGTCAGTGGAAGCCACACATCACAGAGCAGTTTCTCAGAAAACTTCTTTCCAGATTTCATCTGAGGATATTTCCTTTTTCACCATAGCCCTCTAAGGGCTTCCAAATATCACCTTGCCAAATCCACAAGAACTGTCTTATCGAAAGGCTTCTTGAGGGGAAAGCTGTACCTCTGTGAGATGATTTCACAGAACTCAAAGAAGTTTCTCAGAAAGCTTCTTTCTCTTTGTTATCGGAGGATATTTCCTTTGGCCCAATAGTCTTCAAAGGGATCCGAAATATCTGTTCTCAGATAACACAGAAATAAGGCTAGCAAAGAGATCCACGAATACAGATGTAACTCTGCGAGATGAATTAACAGAACACTAAGCAGTTTCTCAGAAAGCTTCTTTCCAGATTTCATCTGAGGATATTTCCTTTTTCACCATAGCCCTCTATGGCCTTCCAAATATCACTTTGCCAATTCCACAAGAACTGTCTTAGCGAAAGTCTTCTTGAGGGGAAAGCTGTAACTCTGTGAGATGATTTCACAGACTACAAAGAAGTTTCTCAGAAAGATTCTTTCTCTTTGTTATAGGAGAATATTTCCTTTGGCCCTAGAGTTTTCAAAGGGATCCGATATATCTCTTCTCAGATTCCACAGAAATAAGGCTAGCAAAGAGATCCACGAAATACAGATGTAACTCTGTGATTGGAAGTCACACATCACAGAGCCGTTTTTCAGAAAGCTTCTTTCCAGATTTCATCTGAGGATATTTCCCTTTTCACCGTAGCCGTCTATGGGCTTCCAAATATCACTTTGCCAATTCCAAAAGAACTCTCTTACCGAAAGGCTTCTTGAGCGGAAAGCTGTAACTCTGTGAGATATTTTCACAGAACACAAAGAAGTTTCTCAGAAAGCTTCTTTCTCTTTGTTATCGGAGGATATTTCCTTTGGCCCTATAGTCTTCAAAGGGATCCGAAATATCTGTTCTCAGATTCCACAGAAATAAGGCTAGCAAAGAGATCCACGAAATACATATGTAACTCTGTGAGATGAATTAACAGAACACTAAGCAGTTTCTCAGAAAGCTTCTTTCCAGATTTCATCTGAGGATATTTCCTTTTTCACCATAGCCGTCTATGGGCTTCCAAATATCACTATGCCAATTCCACAAGAACTGTCTTTGCGAAAGTCTTCTTGAGGGGAAAGCTTTAACTCTGTAAGATGATTTCACAGAACACAAAGAAGTTTCTCAGAAAGCTTCTTTCTCTTTGTTATCGGAGGATATTTCCTTTGGCCCTATAGTCTTCAAAGGGATCCGAAATATCTGTTCTCAGATTCCACAGAAATAAGGCTAGCAAAGAGATCCACGAAATACAGATGTAACTGAGTGAGTGGAAGTCACACATCACAGACCAGTTTCTCAGAAAGCTTCTTTCCAGATTTCATCTGAGGATATTTCCTTTTTCACCATAGCCGTCTATGGGCTTCCAAATATCACTTTGCCAATTCCAAAAGAACTGTCTTAGCGAAAGTCTTCTTGAGGGGAAAGCTGTAACCCTGTGAGAAGATTTCACGGAACACAAAGAAGTTTCTCAGAAAGCTTCTTTCTCTTTTTTATCGGAGGATATTTCCTTTGGCCCTATAGTCTTCAAAGGGATCCGAAATATCTGTTCTCAGATTCCACAGAAATAAGGCTAGCAAAGAGATCCACGAAATAAAGATGTAACTCTTTGAGATGAAGTAACAGAACACTAAGCAGTTTCTCAGAAAGCTTCTTTCCAGATTTCATCTGAGGATATTTTCCTTTTCACCATTGCCCTCTATGGGCTTCCAAATATCACTTTGCCATTTCCAAAAGAACTGTCTTAGCGAAAGTCTTCTTAAGGGGAAAGCTGTAACTCTGTAAGATGATTTCACAGAACACAAAAAAAATTCTCAGATAGCTTCTTTCTCTTTGTTATCGGAGGATATTTCCTTTGGCCCTATATTCTTCCAAGGGATCTGAAATATTTGTTCTCAGATTCCACAGAAATAAGGCTACAAAGAGATCCACGAAACACAGATGTAACTCTGTGAGTGGAAGTCACACATCACAGAACAGTTTCTCAGAAAGCTTCTTTCCAGATTTCATCTGAGGATATTTCCTCTTTCACCTTAGCCGTCTATGGGCTTCCAAATATCACTTTGCCAATTCCACAAGAACTGTCTTAGCGTAAGTCTTCTTGAGGGGAAAGCTGTAACTCTGTGATATGATTTCACAGAACACAAAGAAGTTTCTCAGAAAGCTTCTTTATCTTTGTTATCGGAGGATATTCCCTTTGGTCCTATAGTCTGGAAAGGGATCCGAAATATCTGTTCTCAGATTCCACAGAAATAAGGCTAGCAAAGAGATCCACGAAATACAGATGTAACTCTGTGAGTGGAAGTCACACATCACCGGGCAGTTTCTCAGAAAACTTCTTTCCAGATTTCATCTGAGGATATTTCCTTTTTCACCATAGCCCTCTATGGGATTCAAAATATCACTTTGCCAATTTCACAAGAAGTGTCTTAGCGAAAGGCTTCTTGAGTGGAAACCTTTTTCCCTGTGAGATGATTTCACAGAACACAAAGAAGTTTCAAAAAAAGCTTCTTTCTCTTTGTTATCGGGGGATATTTCCTTTGGCCCTAGAGTCTTCAAAGGGTTCCGAAATATCTCTTCTCAGATGCCACAGAAATAAGGCTAGCAAAGAGATCGACGAAATACAAATGTAACTCAGTGAGTGGAGCTCACCCATCACAGAGCATTTTCTAAGAAAGCTTCCTTCCAAATTTCATCTGAGGATATTTCCTTTTTCACCATAGCCCTCTATGGTCTTCCAGATATCACCTTGCCTATTCCACAAGAACTGTCTTAGCGAAAGCCTTCTTGAGGGGTAAGCTGAAGCTCTGTGAGATGATTTCACAGAACACAAAGAAGTTTCTCAGAAAGCTTCTTTCTCTTTGTTATCGGAGGATATTTCTTTGGCCCTATAGTCTTCAAAGGGATCCGAAATATCTGTTCTGATATTCCACAGAAATAAGGCTAGCAAAGAGATCCACGAAATACAGATGTAACTCTGTGAGTGGAAGTCACGCATCACAGGGCAGTTTCTCAGAAAATTTCTTTCCAGATTTCATCTGAGGATATTTCATTTTTCACTATAGCCTTCTATGGGCTTCCAAATATCACTTTGCGAATTTCACAAGAAGTGTCTTAGCGAAAGGCTTCTTGAGGGGAAAGCTGTTTCCCTGTGAGATGATTTCACAGAACACAAAGAAGTTTCAAAGAAAGTTTCTTTCTATTTGTTATAGGAGGATATTTCCTTTAGCCCTATAGTCTTCAAAGGGATCCGAAATATCTGTTCTCAGATTCCACAGAAATAAGGCTAGCAAAGAAATCCACGAAATAGAGATGCATCTCTGTGAGATGAATTAACAGAACACTAAGCAGTTTCTCATAAAGCTTCTTTCCAGATTTCATCTGAGGATATTTCCTTTTGCACAATTGCCATCTATGCGCTTCCAAATATCACTTTGCCAATTTCACAAGAACTGTCTTTCCGAAAGGCTTCTTGAGGGGAAAGCTGTTTCCCTGTGAGATGATTTCACAGAACACAAAGAAGTATCAAAGAAAGCTTCTTTCTCTTTGATATCGGAGGATATTTCCTTTGGCCCCATAGTCTTCAAAGGGATCAGAAATATCTATTCTCAGATTCCACAGAAATAAGGGTAGCAAAGAGATCCAGGAAATACAGAGGTAACTCTGTGAGATGATCAAAAGAACACTAAGCAGTTTCTCAGAAAGCTTCTTTTCAGATTTCATCTGTGGATATATCCTTTTTCACCATAGCCCTATATGGGCTTCCAAATATCACTTTGCCAATTCCAGAAGAACTGTCTTAGCGAAAGGCTTTTTGAGGGGAAAGCTGTACCTCTGTGAGATGACTTCACAGAACACAAAGAAGTTTCTCAGAAAGCTTCTTTCTCTTTGTTATCCGAGGATATTTACCTTAGCCCTATAGCCTTCAAAGGGATCTGAAAAATCTGTTCTCAGATTCCACAGAAATAAGGATAGCAAAGAGATCCACGAAATACAGATGTATCTCTGTGAGATGAATTAACAGAACACTAGGCAGTTTCTCAGAAAGCTTCTTTCCAGATATCATATGAGGATATTTCCTTTTTCACCATAGCCCTCTATGGGCTTCCAAATATCACTTTGCCAACTCCACAAGAACTGTCTTAGCGAAAGGCTTCTTTAGGGGAAAGCTGTATCTCTATGAGATGATTTCACAAAACACAAAGAAGTTTCTCAGAAAGCTTCTTTCTCTTTGTTATCGGAGGATATTTCCTTTGGCCCTATAGTCTTCAAATGGATCCGCAATATCTGTTCTCAGATTCCACAGAAATAAGGCTCGCAAAGAGATCCACGAAATATAGATGTAACTCTGTGAGATGAATTAACAGAACACTAAGCAGTTACTCAGAAAGCTTCTTTCTCTTTGTTATCGGGGGATATTTCCTTTGGCCTTATAGTCTACAAAGGGATCCTAAATATCTGTTCTCAGATTCCACAGAAATAAGGCTAGCAAAGAGATCCACGAAATAGAGAAGTAACACTGTGAGTGGAAGTCACACATCAAGGAGCATTTTTTAAGAAAGCTTCTTTCCAGATTCATCAGAGGATATTTCCTTTTTCACCATAGCCGTCTATGGGCTTCCAAATATCACTTTGCCAATTCCACAAGAACTGTCTAAGCGAAAGGCTTCTTGAGGGGAAAGCTGTAACTCTGTGAGATGATTTCAAGGAACTCAAAGAAGTTTCTCAGAAAGTTTCTTTCTCTTTGTTATCGGAGGATATTTCCTTTGGCCTTATAGTCTTCAAAGGGATCCGAAATATCTGTTCTCAGGTTCCGCAGAAATAAGGCTAGCAAAGAGATCCAGGAAATACAGATGTAACTCTATGAGATGAATTAACAGAACACTAAGCAGTTTCTCAGAAAGCTTCTTTCCAGATTTCATCTGAGAATATTTCCTTTTTCACCATACCCTCTATGGGCTTCCAAATATCACTTTGCCAATTCCACAAGAACTGTCTTAGCGAAAGGATTCTTGAGGGGAAAGCTGTAACTCTGTGAGATGATTTCACAGAACACAAAGAAGTTTCTCAGAAAGCTTCTTTCTCTTTGTTATCGAAGGATATTTCCTTTGGCCCGATTATCTTCAAAGGGATCAGAAATATCTGTCTCAGATTCCACAGAAATAAGGCTAGCAAAGAGATCCACGAAATACAGATCTAGCTCTGTGAGATGAATTAACAGAACTCTAAGCAGTTTCTCAGAAAGCTTCTTTCCAGATTTCATCTGAGGATATTTCCTTTTTAACTATATCCCTCTAAGGGCTTCCAAATATCACTTTGCGAATTTCACAAGAAGTGTCTTAGCGAAAGGCTTCTTGAGGGGAAAGCTGTTTCCCTGTGAGATGATTTCACAGAACACAAAGAAGTTTCAAAGAAAGCTTCTTTCTCTTTGTTATCGGAGGATATTACCTTTGGCCCTATAGTCTTCAAAGGGATCCGAAATATCTGTTCTCATATTCCACAGAAATAAGGCTAGCAAAGAAATCCACGAAATAGAGATGCAACTCTGTGAGATGAATTAACAGAACACTAAGTAGTTACTCAGAAAGCTTCTTTCTCTTTGTTATCGGAGGATATTTCATTTGGCCTTATACTCTTCAAAGGGATCCGCAATATCTGTTCTCAGATTCCACAGAAAAAAAGGCTAGCAAGGAGATCCACGAAATACAGATGTTACTCTGTGAAACGAATTAAGAGAACACTAAGCAGTTACTCAGAAAGCTTCTTTCTCTTTGTTATCGGAGGATATTTCCTTTGGCCCTATAGTCTTCAAAGGGATCCGAAATATCGGTTCTCAGATTCCACAGAAATAAGGCTAGCAAAGAGATCCAAGAAATACAGAAGTAACACTGTGAGTGGAAGTCACACATCAAGGAGCATTTTCTAAGAAAGCTTCTTTCCAGATTCATCTGAGGATATTTCTTTTTTCACCATAGCCGTCTATGGGCTTCCAAATATCACTTTGCCAATTCCACAAGAACTGTCTTAGCGATAGGCTTCTTGAGTGGAAAGCTGTACCGCTGTCAGATGATTTCACAGAACACAAAGAAGTTTCTCAGAAAGCTTCTTTCTCTTTGTTTTCGTAGAATATTTCCTTTCGCACTATAGTCTTCAAAGGGATCCGAAATATCTGTTCTCAAACTCCACAGAAATAAGGCTAGCAAAGAGATCCTCGATATACAGATATAACTCTATGAGATGAATTAACAGAACACTAACAAGTTTCTCAAAAGCTTCTTTCCAGATTTGATCTGAGGATATTTCCTTTTTCACCATTGTCCTCTATGCGCTTCCAAGTATCACTTTGCCAATTCCACAAGAACTGTCTTAGCGAAAGGCTTCTTGAAGGGAAAGCTGTAACTCTATGAGATGATTTCCCAGAACTCAAAGAAGTTTCTCAGAAAGTTTCTTTCTCTTTGTCATCGGAGGATATTTCCTTTGGCCCTATCGTCTTCAAAGGGATGCGAAATATCTGTTCTCAGGTTCCGCAGAAATAAGGCTAGCAAAGAGATCCACGAAATACAGATGTAACTCTGTGAGATGAATTAACAGAACACTAAGCAGTTTCTCAGAAAGCTTCTTTCCAGATTTCATCTGAGGATATTTCCTTTTTCACCATAGCCCTCTATGGGCTTCCAAATATCACTTTGCCAATTCCACAAGAACTGTGTTAGCGAAAGGCTTCTTGAGAGGAAAGCTGTAACTCTGTGAGAAGATTTCACAGACACAAAGAAGTTTCTCAGAAAGCTTCTTTCTCTTTGTTATCAGAAGATATTTCCTTTGGCCCTATAGTCTTCAGGGGATCAGAAATATCTGTTCTCAGATTCCACAGAAATAAGGCTAGCAAAGATGTGCACGAAATGCCGATGTAACTCTGTGAGATGAATTATCAGAACACTAAGCAGTTTCTCAGAAAGCATCTTTCCAGATTTCATCTGAGGATATTTCCTTTTTCACCATAGCCCTCTATCGTCCTCCAAATATCACTTTGCCAATTCCACAAGAACTGTCTTAGCGAAAGGCTTGTTGAGGGGAAAGCTGTAACTCTGTGAGATGATTTCACGGAACTCAAAGAAGTTTCTCAGAAAGTTTCTTTCTCTTTTCTATCGGAGGATATTTCCTTTGTCCCTATAGTCTTCAAAGGGATCCGAAATATCTGTTCTCAGGTTCGGCAGAAATAAGGCTAGCAAAGAGATCCACGAAATACAGATATAACTCTGTGAGATGAATTAACAGAACACTACACAGTTTCTCAGAAAGCTTCTTTCCAGTTTTCATCTGAGTATATTTACTTCTTCACCATAGCCGTCAATGGGCTTCCAAATATCACTTTGCCAATTCCACAAGAGCTGTCTTAGCCAAAGGCTTCTTGAGGGGAAAGCTGTAACTCTGTGAGATGATTTCACAGAACACAAAGAAGTTTCTCAGAAAGCGTCTTGCTCTTATTTATCGGAGGATATTTCCTTTGGTCTTATAGTCTTCAAAGGGATCCGAAATATCTGTTATCAGATTCCACAGATATAAGGCTAGCAAAGAGAACCACGAAATACAGATGAAACTCTGTAAGATGAATTAACAGAACACTAAGCAGTTTCTCAGAAAGCTTCTTTCCAGATTTCCTCTGAGGATATTTCCTTTTTCACCATAGCCCTCTATGGGCTTCCAAATATCACTTTGCCAATTCCACAAGAACTGTCTTAGAGAAAGGCTTCTTGAACGGAAAGCTGTAACTCTGCGAGATGATTTCACTGGACACAAAAATGTTCTCAGAAAGATTCTTTCTCTTTGTTATCGAAGGATATTTCCTTTGGCCCTGTAGTCTTACAAGGGATCCGAAATATCTGTTCTCAGATTCCACAGAAATAAGGCTAGCAAAGAGATCCACGAAATACAGATGTAACTCTGTGAGTGAAAGTCACACATCACATAGCATTTTCTCAGAAACTTTCTCTGCAGATTTCATCTGAGGATATTTCCTTTTTCACCTTAGCCGTCTATGGGCTTCCAAATGTCACTTTGCCAATTCCACAAGATCTGTCTTAGCGAAAGGTTTCTTGAGGGGAAAGCTGTAACTCTGTGAGATGATTTCACAGAACACAAAGAAGTTTTTCAGAAAGCTTCTTTCTCTTTATTATCGGAGGATAATCGTTTTGGCCCTATAGTATTCAAAGGGATCCGAAATATCTGTTCTCAGATTCCACAGAAATAAAGCTAGCAAAGAGATCCACGAAATACAGATGCAACTCTGTGAGGTGATTTAAGAGAACACTAAGGAGTTTCTCAGGAAGCTTCTTTCCAGATTTCATGTGAGGATATTTCCTTTTTAACCATAGCCCTCTATGGGCTTCCAAATATCACTTTGCCAATTCCACAAGAACTGTCTTAGCGAAAGGCTTCTTTAGGGGAAAGCTGTACCTCTGTGATATGATTTAAAAGAACACAAAGAAGTTTCTCAGAAAGCTTCTTTCTCTTTGTTATCGGAGGATATTTCCTTTGGCCCTGTAGTCTTCAAAGGGATTTGAAATATCTGTTCTCAGATTCCACAGAAATAAGGCTAGCAAAGAGATCCACGAAATACAGATGTAACTCTGTGAGATGAATTAACAGAACACTAAGCAGTTTCTCAGAAAGCCTCTTTCCAGATTTCATCTGAGGATATTTCCTTTTCCACCATAGCCGTCTATCGGTTTCCAAATATCACTTTGACAATTCCACAAGAACTGTCTTAACGAAAGGCTTCCTGGGGGAAAGCTATAACTCTGTGAGATGTTTCACAGAACACAAAGAAGTTTCTTAGAAAGCTTCTTTCTCTTTGTTATCGGAGGATATTTCCTTTGGCCCCATAGTCTTCAAAGGGATCCGAAATATCTGTTGTCAGATTCCACAGAAATAAGGCTAGCAAAGAGATCCACGAAATACAGATGTAACTCTGTGTGTGGAAGTCACACATCACAGAGCATTTTCTCAGAAAGCTTCTTTCTAGATTTCATCTGAGGATATTTCCTTTTTCACCATAGCCCTCTATGGGCTTCCAAATATCATTTTGCCAATTACACAAGAACTGTCTTAGCGAAAGGCTTCTGGAGGGGAAAGCTGTAACTCTGTGAGATGATTAAACAGAACACAAAGATGTTTCTCAGAAAGCTTCTTTCTCTTTGTTATCGGAGGATATTTCTTTGGCCCTATAGTCTTCAAATGGATCCGAAATATCTGTTCTCAGATTCCACAGAAATAAGGCTAGCAAAGAGATCCACGAAATACAGATGTAACTCTGTGAGATGAAATGACAGAACACTAAGCAGTTTCTCAGAAACTTCTTTCCAGATTTCATCTGAGAATATTTCCTTTTTTAACCATAGCCGTCTATGGGCTTCCAAATATCACTTTGCCAATTCCACAAGAACTGTCTTAGCGTAAGGCTTCTTGAGGGGAAAGCTGTAACTCTCTGAGATGATTTAACAGAACACAAAGAAGTTTCTCAGAAAGCTTCTTTCTCTTTGTTATCGGAGGATATTTCCTTTGGCCCTATAGTCTTCAAAGGGATCCGAAATATCGGTTCTCAGATTCCACTGAAATAAGGCTAGCAAATATTTCCACGAAATAAAGATGTAACTCTGTGAGATGAATTAACAGAACACTTAGCAATTTCTCAGAAAGCTTCTTTCCAGATTTCATCTGAGGATATTTCCTTTTTCATATTAGCCGTCCAGGGGCTTCCAAATATCACTTGGCCAATTCCAAAAGAAATGTCTTAGCGAAGGTATTCTTGAGAGGAAAGCTGTAAGGCGGTGAGATGATTTCACAGAACACAAAGAAGTTTCTCAGAAAGCCTCTTTCTCTTTGTTATTTGGAGGATATTTCCTTTGGACCCATAGTCTTCATCGGGATCCGAAATAACTGTTCTCAGGTTCCACAGAAATAAGGCTAGCAAAGAGATCCACGAAATACAGATGTAACTCTGTGAGATGAATTAACAGAACACTAAGCAGTTTCTCTGAAAGCTTCTTTCCAGATTTCATCTGAGGATATTTCCTTTTTCACCATAGCCCTCTATGGGCTTCCAAATATCACTTTGCCAATTCCACAAGAACTGTCGTAGCGAAAGGCATCTTGAGGGGAAAGCTGTACCTCTGTGAGTTGATTTCACAAAACACAAAGAAGTTTTTCAGAATGCTTCTTTCTCTCTGTTATCGGAGGATATTTCCGTTGGCCCTATAGTCTTCAAAGGAATCCGCAATATCTGTTCTCAGATTCCACAGAAATAAGGCTAGCAAAGAGATCCACGAAATACAGATGTAACTCTGCGAGATGAATTAGCAGAACACTAAGCAGTTTCTCAGAAAGCTTCTATCTCTTTGTTATCTGAGGATATTTCCTTTGGCCCTATAGTCTTCAAAGGGATCCGAAATATCTGTTCTCAGATTCCACAGAAATAAGGCTAGTAAAGAGATCCACGAAATACAGAAGTAACACTGTGAGTGGAAGTCACACATCAAGGAGCATTTTTTAAGAAAGCTTCTTTCCAGATTCATCTGAGGATATTTCCTTTTTCACCATAGCCGTCTATGGGCTTCCAAATATCACTTTGCCAATTCCACAGGAACTGTCTTAGCGAAAGGCTACCTGAGGGGAAAGCTGTATCTCTGTGAGATGATTTCACAGAACACAAAGAAGTTTCTCAGAAAGCTTCTTTCTCTTTGTTATCGGAGGATATTTCCTTTCTCCCTATAGTCTTCAAAGGGATCCGAAATATCTGTTCTCAGATTCCACAGAAATAAGGCTAGCAAAGAGATCCACGAAATACAGATATAACTCTGTGAGATGAATTAACAGAACACTAAGCAGTTTCTCAGAAAGCTTCTTTCCAGATTTCATCTGAAGATATTTCCTTTTTCACCTTTGCCCTCCATGGGATTCCAAATATCACTTTTCCAATTCCAAAAGAACTGTCGTAGCGAAAGGCTTCTTGAGGGGAAAGTTGTAACTCTGTGAGATGATTTCACAGAACACAAAGAAGCTTCTTTCTCTTGTTATCAGAGGATATTTCCTTTGGCCCTATAGTCTACAAAGGGATCCGAAATATCCGTTCTCATATTCCACAGAAATAAGGCTAGCAAAGAGATCCGCGAAATACAGATGTAACTCTGTGAGATGAATTAGCAGAACACTAAGCAGTTTCTCAGAAAGTTGTTTCCAGATTTCATCTGAGGATATTTCCTTTTTCACCATAGCCGTCTTTAGGCTTCCAAATATCACTTTGCCAATTCCACAAGATCTGCCTTAGCTAAAGGCTTCTTGAGGGGAAAGCTGTAACTCTGTGAGATGATTTCACAGAACACGAAGAAGTTTCTCATAAAGCTTCTTTCTCTTTGTTATCGGAGGATATTTCCTTTGGCCCTATAGTCTTCAAAGGGATCCGAAATATCTGTTCTCAGATTCCACAGAAATAAGGCTAGCAAAGAGCTCCATGAAACACAGATGTAACTCTGTGAGATGAATTAACAGAACACTAAGCAGTTTCTCAGAAAGCCTCTTTCCAGATTTCATCTTAGGATATTTCCTTTTTCACCATAGCCCTCTATGGGCTTCCAAATATCACTTTTCCAATTCCAAAAGCACTGTCTTAGCGAAAGGCTTCTTGAGTGGATAGCTGTAAATCTGTGAGATGATTTCACAGAACACAAAGAAGTTTCCCAGAAAGCTTCTTTCTCTTTGTTATCGGAGGATATATCCTTTTTTCCCTATAGACTTCAAAGGGATCCGTAATATCTGTTCTCAGATTCCACAAAAAAAGGCTAGCAAAGGGATCCACGATATACAGATGTAACTCTGTGAGTGGAATCCACACATCACAGAGCAGTTTCTCAGAAAGCTTCTTTCTCTTTGTTATCGGAGGATATTTCCTTTGGCCCTATAGTCTTTATAGGGATCCGTATTATCTGTTCTCATATTCCACAGAAATAAGGCTAGCAAAGAGATACACGAAATACAGATGTAACTCTGTGAGTTGAAGTCACACATCACAGAGCGGTTTCTCAGAAAGCTTCTTTCCAGATTTCATCTGAGGATATTTCCTTTTTCACCATAGCACTCTATGGGCTTCCAACTATCACTTTGCCAATTCCACAACAACTGTCTTAGCGAAAGGCTTCTTGAGGGGAAAGTTGTAACTCTGTGAGATGATTTCACAGAACACGAAGAAGTTTCTCATAAAGTTTCTTTTTCTTTGTTATGGGAGGATATTTCCTTTGGCCCTATAGCCTTCAAATGGATCCGAAATATCTCTTCTCAGTTTCCACAGAAATAAGGCTAGCAAAGAGATCCGCGAAATACAGATGTAACTGTGTGAGATGAATTAACAGAACACTAAGCAATTTCTCAGAAAGCTTCTTTCCAGATTTCATCTGAGGATATTTCCTTTTTCACCAAAGCCGTCTATGGGCTTCCAAATATCACTTTGCCAATTCCACAAGAACTGTCTTAGCGAAAGGCTTCTGGAGGGGAAAGCTGTAACTCTGTGAGATGATTTCACAGAACACAAAGAAGTTTCTCAGAAACCTTCTTTCTCTTTGTTATCGGAGGATATTTCCTTTGGCCCTATAGCCTTCAAAGGGATCCGAAATATCTGTTCTCAGATTCCACAGAAATAAGGCTAGCAAAGAGATCCACGAAATACAGATATAACTTTGTGAGATGAATTAACAGAACACTAAGCAGTTTCTAAGAAAGCTTCTCTCCAGATTTCATCTGAGGATATTTCCTTTTTCACCATTGCCGTCTATCGGCTTCCAAATATCACTTTGCCAATTCCACAAGAATTGTCTTTGCGAAAGGCTTCTTGAGGAGGAAAACTGTAAATCTGTGAGATGATTTCGCAGAACACAAAGAAGTTTCTCAGAAAGCTTCTTTCTCTTTGTTATCGTAGGATATTTCCTTTTTTCCCTATAGACTTCAAAGGGATCTGTAATATCTGTTCTCAGATTCCACAGAAATAATGCTAGCAAAGAGATCCACGAAATACAGATGTAACTCTTTGAGATGAATTAACAGAACACATAGCAGTTTCTCAGAAAGCTTCTTTCCAGATTTCATCTGAGGATATTTCCTTTTTCACCATAGCCATCTATGGGCTTCCAAATATCACTTTGACAATTCCACAAGAACTGTCTTAGCGAACGGCTTCTTGAGGGGCAAGCTGAACCTCTGTGAGATGATTTCACAGAACACAAAGAAGTTTCTCAGAAAGCTTCCTTCTCTTTGTTATTGGAGGATATTTCCTTTGGCCGCATAGTCTTCAAAGGGATCCGAAATATCTGTTCTCAGATTCCACAGAAATAAGGCTAGCAAAGAGATCCACGAAATACAGATGTAACTTTGTGAGATGAATTAACAGAACACTAAGCAGTTTTTCAGAAAGCTTCTTTCCAGATTTCATCTGAGGATATTTCCTTTTTCACCATAGCCCTCTAATGGCTTCCAAATATCACTTTTCCAATTCCACAAGAACTGTCTTAGCGAAATGCTTCTTGAGTGGAAAGCTGTAACTCTGTGAGATGATTTCACAGAACACAAAGAAGTTTCTCAGAAAGCTTCTTTCTTTTTGTTATCGGAGGATATTTCCTTTCGCCCTATAGTCTTCAAAGGGATCCGAAATATCTGTTCTCAGATTCCACACAAATAAGGGTAGCAAAGAGATCCACGAAATACAGATATAACTTTGTGAGATGAATTAACGGAAAACTAAGCAGATTCTCAGAAAGCTTCTTTCCAGATTTCATCTGAGGATATTTCCTTTATCACCATAGCCGACTATGGGCTTCCTAATATCACTTTGCCAATTCCACAAGAACTGTCTTTGCGGAAGGCTTCTTGAGGGGAAAGCTGTAAATCTGTGAGATGATTTCACAGAAAACAAAGAAGTTTCTCAGAAAGCTTCTTTCTCTTTGTTATCGGAGGATATTTCCTTTGGCCCTATAGTCTTCAAAGGGATCCGTAATATCTGTTCTCAGATTCCACAGAAATAAGGCTAGGAAAGAGATCCACTAAATACAGATGAAGCTCTGTGAGTGTAATCCACACATCACAGAGCAGTTTTTCAGAAAGCTTCTTTCCAGATTTCATCTGAGGATATTTCCTTTTTCAAAATAGCCCTCTATGGGTTTCCAAATATCACTTTGCCAATTCCACAAGAACTATCTTAGTGAAAGGCTTCTTGAGGGGAAAGCTGTAACTCTGTGAGATGATTTCACAGAACACAAAGAAGTTTCTCAGAAAGCTTCTTTCTCTTTGTTATCGGAGGATATTTCCTTTGGCCCTATAGTCTTCAAAGGGATCCGTATTATCTGTTCTCAGATTCCACAGAAATAAGGCTAGCAAAGAGATACACGAAATACAGATGTAACTCTGTGAGTTGAAGTAACACATCACAGAGCAGTTTCTCAGAAAGCTTCTTTCCAGATTTCATCTGAGGATATTTCCTTTTTAACCATAGCACTCTATGGGCTTCCAACTATCACTTTGCCAATTCCACAACAACTGTCTTAGCGAAAGGCTTCTTGAGGGGAAAGTTGTAACTCTGTGAGATGATTTCACAGAAAACAAAGAAGTTTCTCAGAAAGTTTCTTTCTCTTTGTTATGGGAGGATATTTCCTTTGACCCTATAGCCTTCAAATGGATACGAAATATCTGTTCTCAGTTTCCACAGAAATAAGGCTAGCAAAGAGATCGGCGAAATACAGATGTAACTCTGTGAGATGAATTAACAGAACACTAAGCAATTTCTCAGAAAGCTTCTTTCCAGATTTCATATGAGGATATTTCCTTTTTCACGAAAGCCGTCTATGGGCTTCCAAATATCACTTTGCCAATTCCACAAGAACTGTCTTAGCGAAAGGCTTCTTGAGGGGAAAGCTGTAACTCTGTGAGATGATTTCACAGAACACAAAGAAGTTTCTCAGAAAGCTGCTTTCTCTTTGTTATCGGAGGATATTTCCTTTGGCCCTATAGCCTTCAACGGGATCCGAAATATCTGTTCTCAGATTCCACAGAAATAAGGCTAGCAAAGAGATCCACGAAATACAGATATAACTTTGTGAGATGAATTAACAGAACACTAAGCAGTTTCTAAGAAAGCTTCTTTCCAGATTTCATCTGAGGATATTTCCTTTTTCACCATAGCCGTCTATGGGCTTCCAAATATCACTTTGCCAATTCCACAAGAATTGTCTTTGCGAAAGACTTCTTGAGGAGGAAAGCTGTAAATCTGTGAGATGATTTCGCAGAACACAAAGAAGTTTCTCAGAAAGCTTCTTTCTCTTTGTTATCGTAGGATATTTCCTTTTTTCCCTATAGACTTCAAAGGGATCCGTAATATGTGTTCTCAGATTCCACAGAAATAATGCTAGCAAAGATATCCACGAAATACAGATATAACTTTGAGAGATGAATTAACGGAACACTAAGCAGATTCTCAGAAAGCTTCTTTCCAGATTTCATCTGAGGATATTTCCTTTTTCACCATAGCCCTCTATGGGCTTCCAAATATCACTTTGCCAATTCCACAACAACTGTCTTAGCGAAAGGCTTCTTGAGGGGAAAGTTGTAACTCTGTGAGATGATTTCACAGAACACAAAGAAGTTTCTCAGAAAGCTTCTTTCTCTTTGTTATCGGAGGATATTTCCTTTGGCCCTATAGTCTTCAAAGGGATCCGTATTATCTGTTCTCAGATTCCACAGAAATAAGGCTAGCAAAGAGATCCACGAAATACAGATGTAACTCTGTGAGTTGAAGTCACACATCACAGAGCAGTTTCTCAGAAAGCTTCTTTCCAGATTTCATCTGAGGATATTTCCTTTTTCACCATAGCACTCTATGGGCTTCCAACTATCACTTTGCCAATTCCACAACAACTGTCTTAGCGAAAGGCTTCTTGAGGGGAAAGTTGTAACTCTGTCAGATGATTTCACAGAAAACAAAGAAGTTTCTCAGAAAGTTTCTTTCTCTTTGTTATGGGAGGATATTTCCTTTGGCCCTATAGCCTTCAAATGGATACGAAATATCTGTTCTCAGTTTCCACAGAAATAAGGCTAGCAAAGAGATCCACGAAATACAGATATAACTTTGTGAGATGAATTAACAGAACACTAAGCTGTTTCTAAGAAAGCTTCTTTCCAGATTTCATCTGAGGATATTTCCTTTTTCACCATAGCCGTCTATGGGCTTCCAAATATCACTTTGCCAATTCCACAAGAATTGTCTTTGCGAAAGGCTTCTAGAGGAGGAAAGCTGTAAATCTGTGAGATGATTTCGCAGAACACAAAGAAGTTTCTCAGAAAGCTTCTTTCTCTTTGTTATCGGAGGATATTTCCTTTTTTCCCTATAGACTTCAAAGGGATCCGTAATATGTGTTCTCACATTCCAAAGAAATAATGCTAGCAAAGAGATCCACGAAATACAGATGTAACTCTGTGAGATGAATTAACAGAACACTAAGCAGTTTCTCAGAAAGCTTCTTTCCAGATTTCATCTGAGGATATTTCCTTTTTCACCATAGCCCTCTATGGGCTTCCAAATATCACTTTGCCAATTCCACAAGAACTGTCTTAGCGAAAGGCTTCTTGAGGGGCGAGCTGAACCTCTGTGAGATGATTTCACAGAAGACAAAGAAGTTTCTCAGAAAGCTTCCGTCTCTTTGTTATTGGAGGATATTTCCTTTGGACGTATAGTCTTCAAAGGGATCCGAAATATCTGTTCTCAGATTCCACAGAAATAAGGCTAGCAAAGAGATCCACGAAATACAGATGTAACTTTGTGAGATGAATTGACAGAACACTAAGCAGTTTCTCAGAAAGCTTCTTTCCAGATTTCATCTGAGGATATTTCCTTTTTCACCATAGCACTCTAAGAGCTTCCAAATATCACTTTTCCAATTCCACAAGAACTGTCTTAGCGAAATGCTTCTTGAGTGGAAAGCTGTAACTCTGTGAGATGATTTCACAGAACACAAAGAAGTTTCTCAGAAAGCTTCTTTCTTTTTGTTATCGGAGGATATTTCCTTTCGCCCTATAGTCTTCAAAGGAATCCGAAATATCTGTTCTCAGATTCCACAGAAATAAGGCTAGCAAAGATATCCACGAAATACAGATATAACTTTGTGAGATGAATTAACGGAACACTAAGCAGATTCTCAGAAAGCTTCTTTCCAGATTTCATCTGAGGATATTTCCTTTTTCACCATAGCCGTCTATGGGCTTCCTAATATCACTTTGCCAATTACACAAGAACTGTCTTTGCGAAAGGCTTCTTGAGGGGAAAGCTGTAAATCTGTGAGATGATTTCACAGAACACAAAGAAGTTTCTCAGAAAGCTTCTTTCTCTATGTTATCGGAGGATATTTCCTTTGGCCCTATAGTCTTCAAAGGGATCCGTAATATCTGTTCTCAGATTCCACAGGAATAAGGCTAGCAAAGAGATCCACTAAATACAGATGAAGCTCTGTGAGTGTAATCCACACATCACAGAGCAGTTTCTCAGAAAGCTTCTTTCCAGATTTCATCTGAGGATATTTCCTTTTTCACAATAGCCCTCTATGGGTTTCCAAATATCACTTTTCCAATTCCACAAGAACTGTCTTAGTGAAAGGCTTCTTGAGGGGAAAGCTGTAACTCTGTGAGATGATTTCACAGAACACAAAGAAGTTTCTCAAAAAGCTTCTTTCTCTTTGTTATTGGAGGATATTTCCTTTGGCCCTATAGTCTTCAAAGGGATCCGTATTATCTGTTCTCAGATTCCACAGAAATAAGGCTAGCAAAGAGATCCATGAAATACCAATGTAACTCTGTGAGTTGAAGTCACACATCACAGAGCAGTTTCTCAGAAAGCTTCTTTCCAGATTTCATCTGAGGATATTTCCTTTTTCACCATAGCACTCTATGGGCTTCCAAATATCACTTTGCCAATTCCACAACAACTGTCTTAGCGAAAGGCTTCTTGAGGGGAAAGTTGTAACTCGGTGAGATGATTTCACAGAACACAAAGAAGTTTCTCAGAAAGCTTCTTTCTCTTTGTTATCGGAGGATATTTCCTTTGGCCCTATAGCCTTCAAATGGATCTGAAATATCTCTTCTCAGTTTCCACAGAAATAAGGCTAGCAAAGAGATCCGGGAAATACAGATGTAACTCTGTGAGATGAATTAACAGAACACTAAGCAGTTTCTCAGAAAGCTTCTTTCCGGATTTCATCTGAGTATATTTCCTTTTTCACCATAGCCCTCTATGGGCTTCCAAATATCACTTTGCCAATTCCAGAAGAACTGTCTTAGCGAAAGGCTTCTTGAGGGGCAAGCTGAACCTCTGTGAGATGATTTCACAGAACACAAAGAAGTTTCTCAGAAAGCTTCTTTCTCTTTGTTATTGGAGGATATTTCCTTTGGCCGCATAGTCTTCAAAGGGATCCGAATTATCAGTTCTCAGATTCCACAGAAATAAGGCTAGCAAAGAGATCCACGAAATACAGATGTAACTTTGTGAGATGAATTAACAGAACACTAAGCAGTTTTTCAGAAAGCTTCTTTCCAGATTTCATCTGAGGATATTTCCTTTTTCACCATAGCCCTCTAAGGGCTCCCAAATATCACTTTTGCAATTCCACAAGAACTGTCTTAGCGAAAGGCTTCTTGAGTGGATAGCTGCAACTCTGTGAGATGATTTCACAGAACACAAGGAAGTTTCCCAGAAGCTTCTTTCTTTTTGTTATCGGAGGATATTTCCTTTCGCCCTATAGTCTTCAAAGGGATCCGAAATATCTGTTCTCAGATTCCACACAAATAAGGCTAACAAAGAGATCCACGAAATACAGATATAACTTTGTGAGATGAATTAACGGAACACTAAGCAGATTCTCAGAAAGTATCTTTCCGGATTTCATCTGAGGACATTTCCTTTTTCACCATAGCCGTCTATGGGCTTCCTAATATCACTTTGCCAATTCCACAAGAACTGTCTTTGCGAAAGGCTTCTTGAGGGGAAAGCTGTAAATCTGTGAGATGATTTCACAGAAAACAAAGAAGTTTCTCAGAAAGCTTCTTTCTCTTTGTTATCGTAGGATATTTCCTTTGGTCCTATAGTCTTCAAAGGGTTCCGTAATATCTGTTCTCAGATTCCACAGAAATAAGGCTACCAAAGAGATCCACTAAATACAGGTGAAGCTCTGTGAGTGTAAGCCACACATCACAGAGCAGTTTCTCAGAAAGCTTCTTTCCAGATTTCATCTGAGGATATTTCTTTTTTCACAATAGCCCTCTATGGGTTTCCAAATATCACTTTGCCAATTCCACAAGAACTGTCTTAGTGAAAGGCTTCTTGAGGGGAAAGCTGTAACTCTGTGAGATGATTTCACAGAACACAAAGAAGTTTCTCAGAAAGCTTCTTTCTCTTTGTTATTGGAGGATATTTCCTTTGGCCCTATAGTCTTCAAAGGGATCCGTATTATCTGTTCTCAGATTCCACAGAAATAAGGCTAGCAAAGAGATACACGAAATACAAATGTAACTCTGTGAGTTGAAGTCACACATCACAGAGCAGTTTCTCAGAAAGCTTCTTTCCAGATTTCATCTGAGGATATTTCCCTTTTCACCATAGCACTCTATGGGCTTCCAAATATCACTTTGCCAATTCCACAAAAACTGTCTTAGCGAAAGGCTTCTTGAGGGGCAAGTTGTAACTCTGTGAGATGATTTCACAGAACACAAAAAAGTTTCTCAGAAAGCTTCTTACTCTTTGTTATGGGAGGATATTTCCTTTGGCCCTATAGCCTTCAAATGGATCCGAAAGATCTCTTCTCAGTTTCCACAGAAATAAGGCTAGCAAAGAGATCCGCGAAATACAGATGTAACTCTGTGAGATGAATTAACAGAACACAAAGCAATTTCTCAGAAAGCTTCTTTCCAGATTTCATCTGAGGATATTTCCTTTTTCACCAAAGCCGTCTATGGGCTTCCAAACATCACTTTGCCGATTCCACAAGAACTGTCTTAGCGAAAGGCTTCTTAAGGGGAAAGCTGTAACTCTGTGAGATGATTTCACAGAACACAGAGAAGTTTCTCAGAAAGCTTCTTTCTTTTTGTTATCGGTGGATATTTCCTTTGGCCCTATAGTCTTCAAAGGGATCCGAAATATCTGTTCTCAGATTCCACAGAAATAAGGCTAGCAAAGAGATCCACGAAATACAGATGTAACTCTGTGAGATGAATTAACAGAACACTAAGCAGTTTTTCAGAAAGCTTCTTTCCAGATTTCATCTGAGGATATTTCCTTTTTCACCATAGCCCTCTAAGGGCTTCCAAATTTCACTTTGCCAATTCCACAAGAACTGTCTTAGCGAAAGGCTTCTTGAGTGGAAAGCTGTAACTCTGTGAGATGATTTCACAGAACACAAAGAAGTTTCTCAGAAAGCTTCTTTCTTTTTGTTATCGGAGGATATTTCCTTTTGCCCTATAGTCTTCAAAGGGATCCGAAATATCTGATCTCAGATTAAAGAGAAATAAGGCTGGCAAAGAGATGCACGAAATACAGATGTAACTCTGTGAGTGGAAGTCACACATCACAAAGCAGTTTCTCCGAAAGCTTCTTTCCATATTTCATCTGAGGATATTTCCTTTTTCACCTTAGCCCTCTATGGGCTTCTAAATATCACTTTACAAATTCCACAAGAACTGTGTTAGCGAAAGGCTTCTTGAGGGGAAAGCTGTAACTCTGTGAGATGATTTCACAGATCACAAAGAAGTTTCTCAGAAAGCTTAATTCTCTTTGTTATTAGAGGAAATTTCCTTTGGCCATATAGTCTTCAAAGGGATGCGAAATATCTGTTCTCAGATTCCACAGAAATAAGGATAGCAAAGAGATCCCCGAAATACAGATGTAACTCTGTGAGTGGAAGTCCCACATCACAAAGTAGTTTCTCAGAAAGCTTCTTTACAGTATTTCTCTGAAGATATTTTCTTTTTCACCATAGCCATCTATGGGCTTCCCAATATCACTTTGCGAATTCCACAAGAACAGGCTTAGCGAGCGGTTTCTTGAGGGGAAAGCTGTAACTCTGAGAGATGAATTAACAGAACACTTATCAGTTTCTCAGAAAGCATATTTTCAGATTTCATCTGAGGATATTTCCTTATTCACCATAGCCCTCTATGGGCATCAAAATATCACTTTGCAAATTGTGCAAGAACTGTCTTAGCGAAAGGCTTCTTGAGAGGAAAGCTGTAACTCTGAAAGATAAATTAACAGAACACTAAGCAGTTTCTCAGAAAGCTTCCTTCCAGATTTCATCTGAGGATATTTCCTTTTTCACCTTAGCCCTCTATGGGCTTCCAAATATCACTTTGCAAATTCCGCAAGAACTGTCTCAGCGAAAGGCTTCTTGAGGGGAAAGCTGTAACTCTGTGAGATAATTTCACAGAACACAAAGAAGTTTCTCAGAAAGCTTCTTTCTCTTTGTTATCGGAGGATATTTCCTTTGGCCCTATAGTCTTCAAAGGGATCCGAAATATCTGTTCTCAGATTCCCCAGAAATGATGCTAGCAAAGAGATCCACGAAATACAGATGTAACTCTGTGTGTGGAAGTCACACATCTCAAAGCAATTTCTCAGAAAGCTTCTTTCCAATTTTTCTCGGAGGATATTTTCTTTTTCACCATAGGCCTCTATGGGCTTCCCAATATCACTTTGCGAATTCCACAAGAACAGGCTTAGCGAGCGGCTTCTTGAGGGAAAGCTGTAACGCTGTGAGATGAATAAACAGAACACTAAGCAGTTTCTCAGAAAGCTTGCTTCCAGATTTCGTCTGAGGATATTTCCTTTTTCACCATAGCCCTCTATGGGCTTCCAAATATCACTTTGCAAATTCCACAAGAACTGCCTTTGCGAAAGGCTTCTTGAGGGAAAAGCTGTAACTGTGTGAAATGATTTCACAGAACACAAAGAAGTTTCTCAGAAAGCTTCTTTCTCTTTGTTATCGGAGGATATTTCCTTTGGCCCTATAGTCTTGAAAGGGATCCGAAATATCTTTTCTCAGATTCCACAGAAATGAGGCTAGCAAAGATATCCACGAAATACAGATGTAACTCTTTGAGTGAAAGTCACGCATCACAAAGCAGTTTCTCAGAAAGCTACTTTCCAGTTTTTCTCTGAGGATATTTTCCTTTTCACCATAGCCTTCTGTGGACTTCCCAATATCACTTTGCGAATTCCACTAGAACAGGCTTAGGGAGCGGCTTCCTGAGGGGAAATCTGTAACTCTGTGAGATGAATTCACAGAACACTAAGTAATTTCTCAGAAAGCTTCTTTCCAGATTCATCTGAGGATATTTCCTTTTTCACCATAGCCCTCTACGGGCTTCCAAATATCACTTTGCAAATTCCTCAAGAACTGTCTTAGCGAAAGGCTTCTTGAGGGCAAAGCTGTAACTCTGTGATATGATTTCACAGAACACAAAGAAGTTTCTTAGAAAGCTGCTTTCTCTTTGTTATCGGAGGATATTTCCTTTGGCCCTATAGTCTTCAAAGGGATCCGAAATATCTGTTCTCAGATTCCACAGAAATGAGGCTAGCAAAGAGATCCACGAAATACAGATGTAACTCTGTGAGTGGAAGTCACACAACACAAAGCAGTTTCTCAGAAAGCTTCTTTCCAGTTTTTCTCTGTAGATATTTTCTTTTTCACCATAGCCCTATACGGGCTTCCCAATATCACTTTGAGAATTCCACAAGAACAGGCTTTGCGTGCGGCTTCTTGAGGGAAAGCTGTAACTCTGAGATGAATAAACAGAACCCTAAGCAGTTTCTCAGAAAGCGTCTTTCCAGATTTCATCTGAGGATATTTCCTTTTTCACCAGAGCCCTCTATGGGCTTCCCAATATCACTTTGCGAATTCCACAAGAACAGGTTCAGCGAGTGGCCTCTTGAGGTTAAAGCTGTAACTTTGTGAGGTGAATTCACAGAACACTAAGCAGTTTCTCAGAAAGGTTCTTTCCAGATTTCATCTGAGGATATTTCCTTTTTCACCATAGCCCACTATGGGCTTCCAAATATCACGTTGCAAATTCCACAAGAACTGTCTTAGCGAAAGGCTTCTTGAGGGGAAAGCTGTAACTCTGTGAGACGATTTCACAGAACACAAAGAAGTTTCTAAGAAAGCTTCTTTCCCTTTGTTATCGGAGGATATTTCATTTGGCCCTATAGTCTTCAAAGGGATCCGAAATATCTGTTCTCAGATTCCACAGAAATAAGGTTAGCAAAGAGATCCACGAAATACAGATGTAACTCTGTGAGTGGAAGTCACACATCACAAACCAGTTTCTCAGAAAGCTTCTTTCCAGTTTTTCTCTGAGGATATTTTCTTTTTCACCTTAGCCCTCTGTGGGCTTCCCAATATCACTTTACGAATTCCTCAAGAACAGGCTTAAGGAGCGGCTTCCTGAGGGGAAAGCTGTAACTCTGTGAGATGAATTCACAGAACACTAAGTAGTTTCTCAGAAAGCTTCTTTCCGGATTCATCTGAGGATATTTCCTTCTTCACCATAGCCCTTTATGGGCTTTCAAATATCACTTTGCAAATTCCTCAAGAACTGTCTTAGCGAAAGGCTTCTTGAGGGGAAAGCTGTAACTCTGTGAGATGATTTCACAGAACACAAAGAAGTTTCTCATAAAGCTTCTTTCTCTTTGTTATCGTAGGATATTTCCTTTAGCCCTGTTGTCTTCAAAGGGATCCGAAATATCTGTTCTCAGATTCCACAGAAATAAGGCTAGCAAAGAGATCCACGAAATACAGATATAACTCTGTGAGTGGAAGTCACACATTACAAAGCATTTTCTCAGAGAGATTCTTTACAATTTTTCTCTGAAGATATTTTCTTTTTCACCAGCGCCCTCTAAGGGCTTCAAAATATCACTTTGCGAATTCCACAAGTACAGGCTTAGAGAGCGGCTTCTTTAGGGGAAAGCTGTAACTCTGTGAGATGAATTAACAGAACACTTAGCAGTTTCTCAGAAAACTTCTTTTCAGATTTCATCTGAGGATATTTCCTTTTTCACCATAGCCCTCTATGGCCAACAAAATATCACTTTGCAAATTCAGCAGGAACTGTCTTTGCGAAAGGTTTCTTGATGGGAAAGTTGTAACCGTGTAAGATGAATTAACAGGACACTTAGCAGTTTCTCAGAAAGCTTCTTTCCAGATTTCATCTGAGGATATTTCCTTTTTCACCATAGCCCTCTATGGGCTTCCAAATATCACTTTGCAAATTCCAAAAGAACTGTCCTAGTGAAAGGCTTCCTGAGGGGAAAGCTGTAACTCTGGGAGATGATTTCACAGAACCCAAAGAAGTTTCTCAGAAAGCTTCTTTCCCTTTGTTATCGGAGCATATTTCGTTTGGCCCTATGGTCTTCAAAGGGATCCGAAATATCTGGTCTCAGATTCCACGGAAATAAGGTTAGCAAAGAGATCCACGAAATACAGATGTAACTCTGTGAGTGGAAGTCACACATCACAAAGCAATTTCTCAGAAAGCTTCTTTCCAGTTTTTCTCTGAGGATATTTTCTTTTTCACCATAGCCCTCTGTGGGCTTCCCAATATCACTTTACGAATTCCTCAAGAACAGGCTTAAGGAGCGGCTTCCTGAGGGGAAAGCTGTAACTCTGTGAGATGAATTCACAGAACACTAAGTAGTTTCTCAGAAAGCTTCTTTCCAGATTCATCTGAGGATATTTCCTTCACCAGAGCCCTTTATTGACTTTCAAATATCACTTTGCAAATTCCACAAGAACTGTCTTAGCGAAAGGCTTCTTGAGGGCAAAGCTGTAACTCTGTGAGATGATTTCACAGAACACAAAGGAGTTTCTCAGAAAGCTTCTTTCTTTTTGTTATCAGAGGATATTTCCTTTGGCCCTATAACCTTCAAAGGGATGCGAAATATCTGTCCTCAGATTACACAGAAATAAGGCCAGCAAAGAGATCCACGAAATACAGATGTAACTCTGTGAGTGGAAGTCGCGCATCACAAAGCAGTTTCCCAGAAAGCTTCTTTCCAGTTTTTCCCTGAGGATATTTCCTTTTTCACCATTGCCCACTATGGGCCTCCCAATATCACTTTGCGAATTCATCAGGAATAGGCTTAGGGAGCGGCTTCTTGCGGGAAAAGCTGTAACTCTGTGAGATGAATTCACAGAACACTAAGCAGTTTCTCACAAAGCTTCTTTCCAGATTTCATCTGAGGATAATTCCTTTTTCACCATAGCCCTCTAAGGGCTTCAAAATATCACTTTGCAAATTCCACAAAAACTGTCTTAGCGAAAGTCTTCTTGAGGGGAAAGCTATAACTCTGTGAGATGATTTCAAAAAACACAAAGAAGTGTCTCAGAAAGCTTCTTTCTCTTTGTTATCGGAGGATATTTCCTTTGGCCCTGTAGTCTTCTAAGGGATCCGAAATATCTGTTCTCAGATTCCACAGAAATAAGGCTAGCAAAGAGATCCACGAAATACAGATATAACTCTGTGAGTGGAAGTCACACATCACAAAGCAGTTCCTCAGAAAGCTTCTTTACAATTTTTCTCTGAAGATATTTCCTTTTTCACCGTAGCCTTGTAGGGGTTCAAAATATCACTTTGCGAATTCCACAAGTACAGGCTTAGAGAGCGGTTTCTTGAGGGGAAAGCTGTAACTCTGTGAGATGAATTAACAGAACACTTAGCAGTTTCTCGGAAAGCTTCTTTTCAGATTTCATCTGAGGATATTTCCTTTTTCACCATAGCCCTCTATGGGCATCAAAATATCACTTTGCAAATTCCGCAAGAACTGTCTTTGCGAAAGGCTTCTTGAGGGGAAAGCTGTAACTCTGTAAAATGAATTAACAGGACACTTAGCAGTTTCTCAGAAAGCTTCTTTCCAGTTTTCATCTGAGGATATTTCCTTTTTTACCATAGCCCTCTATGGGCTTCCAAATATCACTTTGCCAATTCCACAAGAACTGTCTTAGCGAAAGGCTTCTTGAGGGAAAGCTGTAACTCTGTGAGATGATTTCACAGAACACAAAGAAGTTTCTCAGAAAGCTTCTTTCTCTTTGTTATCGGAGGATATTTCGTTTGGCCTTATAGTCTTCAAAGGGATCCGAAATATTTGTTCTCAGATTCCAAAGAAATAAGGCTAGCAAAGAGATCCACGAAATACAGATGTATCTCTGTGAGTGGAAGTCACACATCATAAAGCAGTTATACAGAAAGCTACTTTCCAGGTTTTCTCTGAGGATATTTTCCTTTTCACCATTGCCCTCTGTGGGCTACCCAATATCACTTTGCGAATTCCACAAGAACAGGCTTAGGGAGCGTCTTCCTGAGGGGAAATCTGTAACTCTGTGAGATGAATTCACAGAACACTAAGTAGTTTCTCAGAAAGCTTCTTTCCAGATTCATCTGAGGATATTTCCTTTTTCACCTTAGCCCTCTATGGGCTTCTAAATATCACTTTACAAATTCCACAAGAACTGTGTTAGCGAAAGGCTTCTTGAGGGGAAAGCTGTAACTCTGTGAGATGATTTCACAGATCACAAAGAAGTTTCTCAGAAAGCTTAATTCTCTTTGTTATCAGAGGAAATTTCCTTTGGCCTTATAGTCTTCAAAGGCATGCGAAATATCTATTCTCAGATTCCTCAGAAATAAGGCTAGCAAAGAGATCGACGGAATACAGATGTAACTCTGTGAGTGGAAGTCACACATCACAAAACAGTTTTTCAGAAAGCTTCTTTCCAGTTTTTTTCTGAAGATATTTCCTTTTTCACCATAGCCATCTATGGGATTCCCAATATCACATTGCGAATTCCACAAGAACAGGCTTAGCGAGCGGTTTATTGAGGGGAAAGCTGTAACTCTGAGAGATGAATTAACAGAACACTTATCAGTTTCTCAGAAAGCATATTTTCAGATTTCATCTGAGGATATTTCCTTATTCACCATAGCCCTCTATGGGCATCAAAATATCACTTTGCAAATTCTGCAACATCTGTCTGAGCGAAAGACTTCTTGAGGAGAAAGCTGTAACTCTGAAAGATGAATTAACAGAACACTAAGCAGTTTCTCAGAAAGCTTCTTTCCAGATTTCATGGGAGGATATTTCCTTTTTCACCTTAGCCCTCTAAGGGCTTCCAAATATCACTTTGCCAATTTCACAAGAACTGTCTCAGCGAAAGGCTTCTTGAGGGGAAAGCTGTAACTCTGTGAGATGATTTCACAGAACACAAAGAAGTTTCTCAGAAAGCTTCTTTCTCTTTGTTATCGGAGGATATTTCCTTTGGCCCTATAGTCTTCAAAGGGATACGAAATATCTGTTCACAGATTCCACAGAAATGGGGCAAGCAAAGAGATCCACGAAATACAGATGTAACTCTGTGAGTTGAAGTCACACATCACAAAGCAGTTTCTCAGAAAGCTTCTTTCGAATTTTTCTTTGAAGATATTTTCTTTTTCACCATAGCCCTCTATGGGCTTCCCAATATCACTTTGCGAATTCCACAAGAACAGGCTTTGCGAGCGGCTTATTGAGAGGAAAGCTGTAAATCTGTGAGATGAATTAACAGAACACTTAGCATTTTCTCAGAAAGCTTCTTTCCTGATTTCATCTGAGGATATTTACTTTTTCACCATAGCCCTCTATGGGCTTCCAAATATCAATTTGCAAATTCCACAAGAAGTGTCTTAGCGAAAGGCTTCTTGAGGGGTAAGCTGTAATTCTGTGAGATGAATTAACAGAACACTAAGCAGTTTCTCAGAAAGCTTCTTTCCAGATTTCATCTGAGGATATTATTTTTTTCACCATAGCCCTCTATGGGATTCCAAATATCACTTTGCAAATTCCGCAAGAACTGTATTAGGGATAGGCTTCTTGAGGGTAAAGCTGTAACTCTGTGAGATGAACTAACAGAACACTAAGCAGTTTCTCAGAAAACTTCTTTCCAGATTCCATCTGAGGATATTTCCTTTTTTACCATAGCCCTGGAAGGGCTTCTTATACCACTTGGCAAATTCCACAAGAACTGTCTTAGCGAAAGGCTTCTTGAATGCAAATCTGTAACTCTGTGAGATGATTTCACAGAACACAAAGAAGTTTCTCAGACAGTTTCTTGCTCTTTGTTGTCGGAGGATATTTCCTTTGGCACTATAGTCTTCAAAGGGATCCGAAATATCTGTTCTTAGATTCCACAGAAATGAGGCTAGCAAAGAGATCCACGAAATACAGATGTAACTCTGTGAGTGGAAGTCGCAATCACAAAGCAGTTTCTCAGAAAGCTTCTTTCCAGTTTTTCTCGGAGGATATTTTATTTTTCGCCAAGCCCTCTATGGGTTTCCAAATATCACTTTGGGAATTCCACATGAAGAGGCTTAGCGAGCGGCTTCTTGAGGGGAAAGCTGTAACTCTGTGAGATGAATAAACAGAACACTAAGCAGTTTCTCAGAAACCTTCTTTCCAGATTCTTCAGAGGATATTTCCTTTTTCACCGTAACCCTCTACGGGTTTCCCAATATCACGTTGCAAATTCCACAAGAACTGTCCTAGCGAAAGGCTTCTTGATGGCAAAGCTGTAACTCTGTGAGATGATTTCACAGAACACAAAGAAGTTTCTCAGAAAGCTTCTTTTTCTTTGTTATCGGACGATATTTCCTTTGGCCCTGTAGTCTTCAAAGGGACCCGAATTATCTGTTCTCAGATTCCACAGAAATGAGGCTAGCAAAGAGATCCACGAAATACAGAAGTAACTCTGTGAGAGAAGTCACACATCACAGGGCAGTTTCTTAGAAAGCTTCGTTCCAATTTTTCTCCGAGGATACTTTCTTTTTCACGATAGCCCTCTACGGGCTTCCCAATATCACTTTACGAATTACACAAGAACAGGCTTAGCGAGCGGTTTCCTGAGGGGAAAGCTGTAAATCTCTGAGATGAATAAACAGAACACTAAGCAGTTTCTCAGAAAGCTTCTCTCCAGATTTCACCTGAGGATATTTCCTTTTTCACCATAGCCCTCCATGGGCTTCCAAATATCTCTTTGCCAATTCCACAAGAACTGTCTTAGCGAAAGGCTTCTTGAAGGGAAAGCTGTAACTCTGTGAGATGATTTCACAGAACACAAGGAAGTTTCTCAGAAAGCTTCTTTCTCTTTGTTATCGGAGGATATTTCCTTTGGCCCTATAGCCTTCAAAGGGATCCGAAATATCTGTTCTCATATTCCACAGAAATAAGGCTAGCAAAGAGATCCACGGAAAACAGATGTAACTCTGTGAGATGAATTAACAGAACACTAAGCAGTTTCTCAGAAAGCTTCTTTCCAGATTTCATCTGAGGATGTTTCCTTTTTCACCATAGACCTCTATGGGCTTCCAAATATCACTTTGCCAATAACACAAGAACTGTCTTAGCGAAAGCCTTCTTGAGGGGAACGCTGTAACTCTGTGAGATGATTTCACAGAACACAAAGAAGTTTCTCAGAAAGCATCTTTCTCTTTGTTATCGGAGGATATTTCCTTTGGCCCTAGAGCCTTCAAAGGGATCCGAAATATCTGTTCTCTGATTCCAGAGAAATAAGGCTGGCAAAGAGATCCACGAAATAGAGATGAAACTCTGTGAGATGAATTAACAGAACACTAAGCAGTTTCTCAGAAAGCTGCTTTCCAGAGTTCATCTGAGGATATTTCCTTTTTCACCACAGCCCTCTAAGGGCTTCCAAATATCACTTTTCCAAATTCACAAGAACTGTCTTAGCAAGCGGCTTCTTGAGGGGAAAGCTGTAACTCTGTGAGATGATTTCACAGAACACAAATAAGTTTCCTAGAAAGCTTCTTTCTCTTTGTTATCGGAGGATATTTCCTTTGGCCCTGTAGTCTTCAAAGGGATCCGAAATATCTGTTCTCAGATTCCATAGAAATAAGGCTAGCAAAGAGATCCACGAAATACAGATGTAACTCTTTGAGTGGAAGTCACACATCACAGAGAAGTTTCTCAGAAGGCTTCTTTCCAGATTTCATCTGAGGATATTTCCTTTTTCACCATAGCCCTCTATGGGCTTCCAAATATTACTTTGCCAATTCCACAAGAACTGTCTTAGCGAAAGGCTTCTTGAGGGGAAAGCTGTAACTCTGTGAGATGATTTCACAGAACACAAAGAAGTTTCTCAGAAAGCTTCTTTCTCTTTGTTATCGGAGGATATTTCCTTTGGCCCTATAGTCTTCAAAGGGATCCGAAATATCTATTCTCAGATTCCACAGAAATAAGGTAGCGAAGAGATCCACGAAATACAGATGTATAACTGGGAGTGGAAGTCACACATCACTGAGCAGTTTCTCAGAAAATTTCTTTCCAGATTTCATCTGAGGATATTTCCTTTTTCACCTTAGCCCTCTATGGTCTTCCAAATATCACTTTGCCAATTCCACAAGAACTGTCTTACCGAAAGGCTTCTTGAGGGCAATGCTGTAACTCTCTGAGATGATTTCACAGAACACAAAGAAGTTTCTCAGAAAGCTTCTTTCTCTTTGTTATCGGAAGATATTTCCTTTGGCCCTATAGTCTTCAAAGGGATTCGAAATATCTGTTCTGAAATTCCACAGAAAAAAGGCTAGTAAAGAGATCCACGAAATACACATGTAACTCTGAGAGTGGTAGTCACACATCACAGAGCAGTTTCTCAGAAAGCTTCTTTGCAGATTTCATATGAGGATATTTACTTTTTCACCATAGCCCTCTGGGGGCTTCCAAATATCACTTTGCAAATTCCACAAGAAATGTCTTAGCGAAAGGCTTCTTGAAGGCAAAGCTGTAACTCTGTGAGATGATTTCACAAAACACAAAGAAGTTTCTCAGAAAGCTTCTTTCTCTTTGTAATCTGAGGATATTTCCTTTGGCCCTATAGTCTTCAAAGGGATCCGAAATATCTGTCCTCAGATTCCACAGAAATAAGTCTAGCAAAGAGATCCACGAAATACAGATGTAACTCTGTGAGATGAATTAACAGAACACTAAGCATCTACTCAGAAAGCTTCTCTCCAGATTTCATCTGAGGATATTTCCTTTTCACCATAGCCCTCTATGGGCTTCCAAATATCACTTTAACAATTTCACAAGAACTGTCGTAGCGAAAGGCTTCTTGAGGGGAAAGCTGTAACTCTGTGAGATGATTTCACAGAACACAAAGAAATTTCTCAGAAAGCTTCTTTCTCTTTGTTATCGGAGGATATTTCCTTTAGCCCTATAGTCTTCAAAGGGATCCGAAATATCTGTTCTCTGATTCCACAGAAATAAGGCTGGCAAAGAGATCCACGAAATAGAGATGAAACTCTGTGAGATGAATTAACAGAACACTAAGCAGTTTCTCAGAAAGCTGCTTGCCAGATTTCATCTGAGGATATTTCCTTTTTCACCACAGCCCTCTAAGGGCTTCCAAATATCACTTTTCCAAAATCACAAGAACTGTCTTAGCGAGCGGCTTCTAGAGGGGAAAGCTGTAACTCTGTGAGATGATTTCACAGAACACAAAGAAGTTTCTCAGAAAGCTTCTTTCTCTTTGTTATCGGAGGATATTTCCTTTGGCCCTATAGTCTTCAAAGGGATCCGAAATAGCTGTTATCTGATTCCACAGAAATAAGGCTGGCAAAGAGATCCACGAAATAGAGATGAAACTCTGTGAGATGAATTAACAGAACACTAAGCAGTTTCTCAGAAAGCTGCTTTCCAGAGTTCATCTGAGGATATTTCATTTTTCACCACAGCCCTCTAAGGGCTTCCAAATATCACTTTTCCAAATTCACAAGAACTGTCTTAGCAAGCGGCTTCTTGAGGGGAAAGCTGTAACTCTGTGAGATGATTTCACAGAACACAAATAAGTTTCCTAGAAAGCTTCTTTCTCTTTGTTATCGGAGGATATTTCCTTTGGCCCTGTAGTCTTCAAAGGGATCCGAAATATCTGTTCTCAGATTCCATAGAAATAAGGCTAGCAAAGAGATCCACGAAATACAGATGTAACTCTTTGAGTGGAAGTCACACATCACAGAGAAGTTTCTCAGAAGGCTTCTTTCCAGATTTCATCTGAGGATATTTCCTTTTTCACCATAGCCCTCTATGGGCTTCCAAATATTACTTTGCCAATTCCACAAGAACTGTCTTAGCGAAAGGCTTCTTGAGGGGAAAGCTGTAACTCTGTGAGATGATTTCACAGAACACGAAGAAGTTTCTCAGAAAGCTTCTTTCTCTTTGTTATCGGAGGATATTTCCTTTGGCCCTATAGTCTTCAAAGGGATCCGAAATATCTATTCTCAGATTCCACAGAAATAAGGTAGCGAAGAGATCCACGAAATACAGATGTATAACTGGGAGTGGAAGTCACACATCACTGAGCAGTTTCTCAGAAAATTTCTTTCCAGATTTCATCTGAGGATATTTCCTTTTTCACCTTAGCCCTCTATGGTCTTCCAAATATCACTTTGCCAATTCCACAAGAACTGTCTTACCGAAAGGCTTCTTGAGGGCAATGCTGTAACTCTCTGAGATGATTTCACAGAACACAAAGAAGTTTCTCAGAAAGCTTCTTTCTCTTTGTTATCGGAAGATATTTCCTTTGGCCCTATAGTCTTCAAAGGGATTCGAAATATCTGTTCTGAAATTCCACAGAAAAAAGGCTAGTAAAGAGATCCACGAAATACACATGTAACTCTGAGAGTGGTAGTCACACATCACAGAGCAGTTTCTCAGAAAGCTTCTTTGCAGATTTCATATGAGGATATTTACTTTTTCACCATAGCCCTCTGGGGGCTTCCAAATATCACTTTGCAAATTCCACAAGAAATGTCTTAGCGAAAGGCTTCTTGAAGGCAAAGCTGTAACTCTGTGAGATGATTTCACAAAACACAAAGAAGTTTCTCAGAAAGCTTCTTTCTCTTTGTAATCTGAGGATATTTCCTTTGGCCCTATAGTCTTCAAAGGGATCCGAAATATCTGTCCTCAGATTCCACAGAAATAAGTCTAGCAAAGAGATCCACGAAATACAGATGTAACTCTGTGAGATGAATTAACAGAACACTAAGCATCTACTCAGAAAGCTTCTCTCCAGATTTCATCTGAGGATATTTCCTTTTCACCATAGCCCTCTATGGGCTTCCAAATATCACTTTAACAATTTCACAAGAACTGTCGTAGCGAAAGGCTTCTTGAGGGGAAAGCTGTAACTCTGTGAGATGATTTCACAGAACACAAAGAAATTTCTCAGAAAGCTTCTTTCTCTTTGTTATCGGAGGATATTTCCTTTAGCCCTATAGTCTTCAAAGGGATCCGAAATATCTGTTCTCTGATTCCACAGAAATAAGGCTGGCAAAGAGATCCACGAAATAGAGATGAAACTCTGTGAGATGAATTAACAGAACACTAAGCAGTTTCTCAGAAAGCTGCTTGCCAGATTTCATCTGAGGATATTTCCTTTTTCACCACAGCCCTCTAAGGGCTTCCAAATATCACTTTTCCAAAATCACAAGAACTGTCTTAGCGAGCGGCTTCTAGAGGGGAAAGCTGTAACTCTGTGAGATGATTTCACAGAACACAAAGAAGTTTCTCAGAAAGCTTCTTTCTCTTTGTTATCGGAGGATATTTCCTTTGGCCCTATAGTCTTCAAAGGGATCCGAAATAGCTGTTATCTGATTCCACAGAAATAAGGCTGGCAAAGAGATCCACGAAATAGAGATGAAACTCTGTGAGATGAATTAACAGAACACTAAGCAGTTTCTCAGAAAGCTGCTTTCCAGAGTTCATCTGAGGATATTTCCTTTTTCACCACAGCCCTCTAAGGGCTTCCAAATATCACTTTTCCAAATTCACAAGAACTGTCTTAGCAAGCGGCTTCTTGAGGGGAAAGCTGTAACTCTGTGAGATGATTTCACAGAACACAAATAAGTTTCCTAGAAAGCTTCTTTCTCTTTGTTATCGGAGGATATTTCCTTTGGCCCTGTAGTCTTCAAAGGGATCCGAAATATCTGTTCTCAGATTCCATAGAAATAAGGCTAGCAAAGAGATCCACGAAATACAGATGTAACTCTTTGAGTGGAAGTCACACATCACAGAGAAGTTTCTCAGAAGGCTTCTTTCCAGATTTCATCTGAGGATATTTCCTTTTTCACCATAGCCCTCTATGGGCTTCCAAATATTACTTTGCCAATTCCACAAGAACTGTCTTAGCGAAAGGCTTCTTGAGGGGCAAGCTGTAACTCTGTGAGATGATTTCACAGAACACAAAGAAGTTTCTCAGAAAGCTTCTTTCTCTTTGTTATCGGAGGATATTTCCTTTGGCCCTATAGTCTTCAAAGGGATCCGAAATATCTATTCTCAGATTCCACAGAAATAAGGTAGCGAAGAGATCCACGAAATACAGATGTATAACTGGGAGTGGAAGTCACACATCACTGAGCAGTTTCTCAGAAAATTTCTTTCCAGATTTCATCTGAGGATATTTCCTTTTTCACCTTAGCCCTCTATGGTCTTCCAAATATCACTTTGCCAATTCCACAAGAACTGTCTTACCGAAAGGCTTCTTGAGGGCAATGCTGTAACTCTCTGAGATGATTTCACAGAACACAAAGAAGTTTCTCAGAAAGCTTCTTTCTCTTTGTTATCGGAAGATATTTCCTTTGGCCCTATAGTCTTCAAAGGGATTCGAAATATCTGTTCTGAAATTCCACAGAAAAAAGGCTAGTAAAGAGATCCACGAAATACACATGTAACTCTGAGAGTGGTAGTCACACATCACAGAGCAGTTTCTCAGAAAGCTTCTTTGCAGATTTCATATGAGGATATTCACTTTTTCACCATAGCCCTCTGGGGGCTTCCAAATATCACTTTGCAAATTCCACAAGAACTGTCTTAGCGAAAGGCTTCTTGAAGGGAAAGCTGTAACTCTGTGAGATGATTTCACAAAACACAAAGAAGTTTCTCAGAAAGCTTCTTTCTCTTTGTAATCTGAGGATATTTCCTTTGGCCCTATAGTCTTCAAAGGGATCCGAAATATCTGTCCTCAGATTCCACAGAAATAAGTCTAGCAAAGAGATCCACGAAATACAGATGAAACTCTGTGAGATGAATTAACAGAACACTAAGCATCTACTCAGAAAGCTTCTCTCCAGATTTCATCTGAGGATATTTCCTTTTCACCATAGCCCTCTATGGGCTTCCAAATATCACTTTAACAATTTCACAAGAACTGTCGTAGCGAAAGGCTTCTTGAGGGGAAAGCTGTAACTCTGTGAGATGATTTCACAGAACACAAAGAAATTTCTCAGAAAGCTTCTTTCTCTTTGTTATCGGAGGATATTTCCTTTAGCCCTATAGTCTTCAAAGGGATCCGAAATATCTGTTCTCTGATTCCACAGAAATAAGGCTGGCAAAGAGATGCACGAAATACAGATGAAACTCTGTGAGATGAATTAACAGAACACTAAGCAGTTTCTCAGAAAGCTGCTTGCCAGATTTCATCTGAGGATATTTCCTTTTTCACCACAGCCCTCTAAGGGCTTCCAAATATCACTTTTCCAAATTCAAAAGAACAGTCTTAGCGAGCGGCTTCTAGAGGGGAAAGCTGTAACTCTGTGAGATGATTTCACAGAACACAAAGAAGCTTCTCAGAAAGCTTCTTTCTCTTTGTTATCGGAGGATATTTCCTTTGACACTATAGTCTTCAAAAGGATCCGAAATATCTGTTTTCAGATTCCACAGAAATAAGGCTAGCAAAGAGATACACGAAATACAGATGTAACATTCTAAATGGAAGTCACACATCACAGAGCATTTACGCAGAAAGCTTCTCTCCAGATTTCATCTGAGTATATTTCCTTTTCACCATAGCACTTTATGGGCTTCCAGAATATCACTTTGCCAATTCCACAAGAACTGTCTTAGCGAAAGGCTTCTTGAAGGGAAAGCTGTAACTCTGTGAGATGATTTCACAGAACACAAAGAAGTTTCTCAGAAAGCTTCTTTCTCTTTGTTATCGGAGGATATTTCCTTTTGCCCTATATTCTTCAAAGGGATCCGAAATATCTGTTCTTAGATTCCACAGAAATAAGGCTAGCAAAGAGATCCACGAAATACAGATGTAACTCAGTGAGTGGAAGTCACACATCACAGAGCAGTTTCTCAGAAAGCTTCTTTCCAGATTTCATCTGAGGATATTTCCTTTTTCACCATAGCCCTCTACGGGCTTCCAAATATCACTTTTCCAAATCCACAAGAACTGTCTTAGCGAGCGGCTTCTTGAGTGGAAAGCTGTAACTCTGTGAGATGATTTCACAGAACACAAAGAAGTTCCTCAGAAAGCTTCCTTCTCTTTGTAATCGGAGGATATTTCCTTTGGCCCTATAGTCTTCAAAGGGATCCGAAATATCTGTTCTCAGATTCCACAGAAATAAGGCTAACTAAGAAATCCACGAAATACAGATGTAACTCTGTGAGATGAATTAACAGAACACGTAGCAGTTTCTCAGAAAGCTTCTTTCCAGATTTCATCTGATGATATTTCCTTTTTCACCATAGCCCTCTATGGGCTTCCAAATATCACTTTGCCAATTAAACAAGAACTGTCTTAGCGAAAGTATTCTTGAGGGGAAAGTCGTAACTCTGTGAGATGATTTCACAGAACACAAAGAAGTTTCTCAGAAAGCTTCTTTCTCTTTGTAATCGGAGGATATTTCCTTTGGCACTATAGCCTTCAAAAGGATCCGAAATATCTGTTCTCAGATTCCACAGAAATAAGGCTAGCAAAGAGATCCACGAAATACAGATGTAACTCTGTGAGATGAATTAACAGAACACTAAGCAGTTTCTCAGAGAGCTTCTTTCCAGATTTCATCTGAGGATATTTCCTTTTTCACCATAGCCCTCTAAGGGCTTCCAAACATTACTTTCCGAATTCCACAAGAACTGTCTTAGCGAAAGGCTTCTTGAGGGAAAAGCAGTAAATCTGTGAGATTATTTCATAGAACACAAAGAAGTTTCTCAGAAACCTTCTTTATCTTTGTTATCGGAGGATATTTCCTTTGGCCCTATAGTCTTCAAAGGGATCCGAAATTTCTGTTCTCAGATTCCACAGAAATAAGTCTACCAAAGAGACCCACGAAATACAGATGTAACTCTGTGAGATGAATTAACAGAACACTAAGCAGTTTTTCAAAAAGCTTCTTCCCGGATTTCAGCTGAAGATATTTCCTTTTTCACCATAGCCCTCTACGGGCTTCCAAATATCACTTTTCCAATTCCACAAGAACTGTCTCAGCGAAAGGCTTCCTGAGTGGAAAGCTGTAACTCTGTGAGATGATTTCACAGAAAACAAAGAAGTTTCTCAGAAAGCTTCTTTCTCTTTGTTATCGGAGGATATTTCCTTTGGCCCTATAGTCTTCAAAGTGATTGGAAATATCTGTTCTCAGATTCCACAGAATTAAGGCTGGCAAAGAGATCTACGAAATACAGATGTAAATTTGTGAGTGGAAGTCACACATCACAGAGAAGTTTCTCAGAAAGCTTCCTTCCATATTTCATCTGATGATATTTATTTTTTAACGATAGCCCTCTATGGGCTTCCAAATATCACTTTGCCAATTCCACAAGAACTGTCTTAGCGAAAGGCTTCCTTAGTGGAAAGCTGTAACTCTGTGAGATGATTTCACAGAACACAAAGAAGTTTCTCAGAAAGCTTCTTTCTTTTTGTTATCGGAGGATATTTCCTTTGGCCCTATAGACTTCAAATGGATCCGAAATATCTGTTCTCAGATTCCACAGAAATAAGGCTAGCAAAGAGATCCACGAAATACAGATATAACTTTGTGAGATGAATTAACAGAACACTAAGCAGTTTCTAAGAAAGCTTCTTTCCAGATTTCGTCTGAGGATATTTCCTTTTTCACCATAGCCGTCAATGAGCTTCCAAATATCACTTTGCCAATTCCACAAGAACTGTCTTTGCGAAAGGCTTCTTGAGGGGAAAGCTGTAAATCTGTGAGATGATTTCACAGAACACAAAGAAGTTTCTCAGAAAGCTTCTTTCTCTTTGTTATCTTAGGATATTTCCTTTGGTCCTATAGTCTTCAAAGGGATTCGAAATATCTGTTCTCAAATTCCACAGAAAAAAGGCTAGTAAAGAGATCCACGAAATACACATGTAACTCTGTGAGTGGTAGTCACACATCACAGAGCAGTTTCTCCGAAAGCTTCTTTCCAGATTTCATCTGAGGATATTTACTTTTTCACCTTAGCCCTCTGTGGGCTTCCAAATATCACTTAGCAAATTCCACAAGAACTGTCTTAGCGAAAGGCTTCTTGAGGGGAAAGCTGTAACTCGGTGAGATTATTTCACAGAACAGGAAGAAGTTTCTCAGAAAGATTCTTTTTCTTTGAAATCCGAGGATATTTGCTTTGGCCCTATAGTCTTCAAAGGGATCCGAAATATCTGTCCTCAGATTCCACAGAAATAAGTCTAGCAAAGAGATCCACGAAATACAGATGTAACTCTGTGAGATGAATTAACAGAACACTAAGCAGTTTCTCAGAAAGCTTCTATCCAGATTTCATCTGAGGATATTTCCTTTTTCACCATAGCCCTCTATGGGCTTCCAAATATCACTTTGCCAATTCCACAAGAAGTGTCTTAGCGAAAGGCTTCTTGAGGGGAAAGTTCTAATTCTGTGAGATGATTTCACAGAACACAAAGAAGTTTCTCAGTAAGCTTCTTTCTCTTTGTTATCGGAGGATATTTCCTTTGGCCGTAAAGACTTCAAAGGGATCCGTAATATTTGTTCTCAGATTCCAAAGAAATAAGGCTAGCAAAGAGCTCCACGAAATACAGATGAAACTCTGTGAGTGGAAGCCACAATCACAGAGCATTTTCTCAGAAAGCTTCTCTCCAGATTTCATCTGAGGATATTTCCTTTTTCACCATAGCCCTCTATGCGCTTCCAAATATCACTTTGCCAATTCCACAAGAACTGTCTTAGCGAAAGGCTTCTTGAGGGGAAAGCTGTAACTCTGTGAGATGATTTCACAGAACACAAAGAAGGTTCTCAGAAAGCTTCTTTCTTTATGTTATCGGAGGATATTTTCTTTGGCCCTATAGTCTTCAATGGTATCCGAAATATCTCTTCTCAGATTCCACAGAAATAAGGCTAGCAAAGAGATCCACGAAATACAGATATAACTTTGTGAGATGAATTAACAGAACACTTAGCAGTTTCTAAGAAAGCTTCTTTCCAGATTTCGCCTGAGGATACTTCCTTTTTCACCATAGCCGTCTATGGGCTTCCAAATATCACTTTGCCAATTCCACAAGAACTGTCTTAGCGAATGGTTTCTTGTGGGGAAAGCTGTAACTCTGTGAGATGATTTCACAGAACACAAAGAAGTTTCTCAGAAAGATTCTTTTTCTTTGTAATCTGAGGATATTTCCTTTGGCCCTATAGTCTTCAAAGGGATCCGAAATATCTGTCCTCAGATTCCACAGAAATAAGGCTGGAAAAGAGATCCACAAAATACAGATGTAACTTTGTGAGTGGAAGTCACACATCACAGAGAAGTTTCTCAGAAAGCTTCTTTGCATATTTCATCTGATGATATTTATTTTTTAACCATAGCCCTCTATGGGCTTCCAAATATCACTTTGCCAATTCCAAAAGAACTGTCTTAGCGAAAGGCATCTTGAGGGGTAAGCTGTAACTCTGTGAGATGATTTCACAGAACACAAAGAAGTTTCTCAGAAAGCTTCTTTCTCTTTGTTATCGGAGGATATTTCCTTTGGCCCTATAGTCTTCAAAGGGATCCGAAATATCTGATCTAAGATTCCAAAGAAATAAGGCTAGCAAAGAGATCCACGAAATACAGATGTAACTCTGTGAGTGGAAGTCACACATCACAGAGAAGTTTCTCAGGAAGCTTCTTTCCAGATTTCATCTGAGGATATTTCCTTTTCGCCATAGTCCTCTATGGGCTTCCAAATATCACTTTGCCAATTCCACAAGAACTGTCTTAGCGAAAGGTTTCTTGAGGGGAAAGCTGTAACTCTGTGAGATGATTTCACAGAACTCAAAGAAGTTTCTCAGAAAGCTTCTTTCTCTTTGTTATCGGAGGATATTTCCTTTGGCCCTATAGTCTTCAAAGGGATCCGAAATATCTGTTCTCAGATTCCACAGAAATAAGGCTAGCAAAGGGATCCACGATATACAGATGTAACTTTGTTAGATGAATTAACAGAACACTAAGCAGTTTCTCAGAAAGCTTCTCTCCAGATTTCATCTGAGGATATTTCTTTTTACACCACAGCCCTCTATGGGCTTCCAAATATCACTTTGCCAATTCCACAAGAACTGTCTTAGCGAAAGGATTCTTGAGGTGAAAGCTGTAACTCTGTGAGATGATTTCACATAACACAAAGACGTTTCTCAGAAAGCTTGTTTCTTTTTGTAATCGGAGGAACGTTCCTTTGGCCCTATAGTCTTCAAAGGGATCCGAAATATCTCTTCTCAGATTCCACAGAAATAAGGCTAGCAAAGAGATCCACGAAATACAGATATAACTTTGTGAGATGAATTAACAGAACACTAAGCAGTTTCTAAGAAAGCTTCTTTGCAGATTTCATCTGAGGATATTTCCATTTTCACCATAGCCGTCTATGGGCTTCCTAATATTACTTTGCCAATTCCACAAGAACTGTCTTTGCGAAGGCTTCTTGAGGGGAAAGCTGTAAATCTGTGAGATTATTTCACAGAACACAAAGAAGTTTCTCAGAAAGCTTCCTTCTCTTTGTTATCGGAGGATATTTCTTTGACCCTATTCACTTCAAAGGGATCCGTAATATCTGTTCTCAGATTCCACAGAAATAAGGCTAGGAAAGAGATCCACGAAATACAGATGAAACTCTGTGAGTGGAAGCCACACATCACAGAGCAGTTTCTCAGAAAGCTTCTTTCCAGATTTCATCTTAGGATATTTCCTTTTTCACCATAGCCCTCTATGGGCTTCCAAATATCACTTTTCCAATTCCACAATAACTGTCTTAGCGAAAGGCTTCTGGATGGAAAGCTGTACCTCTGTGAGATGATTTCACAGAACACAAGGAAGTTTCTCAGAAAGCTTCTTTCTCTTTGTTATCGGAGGATATTTCCTTTGGCCCTATAGTCTTCAAAGGGATCCGAAATATCTGTTCTCAGATTCCACAGAAATAAGGCTAGAAAAGAGATCCACGAAACAGATGTAACTCTGTGAGATGAATTAACAGAACACTAAGAATTTTCACAGAAAGCTTCTTTCCAGATTTCATCTGAGGATATTTGCTTTTTCACCTTGACCTCTATGGGATCTAAATATCACTTTGCCAATTCCACAAGAACTGTCTTAGCGAAAGGCTTCTTGAGGGGAAAGCTGTAACTCTGTGAGATGATTTCGGAGAACACAAAGAAGTTTCTCAGAAAGCTTCTTTCTCTTTGTTTTCGGAGGATATTTCCTTTGGCAATATAGTCTTCAAAGGGATCCGAAATATCTGTTCTCAGATTCCACAGAAATAAAGCTAGCAAAGAGATCCACGAAATACAGATGTAACTCTGTGAGTGGCACTCACACATCACAGAGCATTTTCTCAGAAAGCTTCTTTCCAGATTTCATCGGAGGAAATTTCATTTTTTTCGTTTGTCGTCTAAGGGCTTCCAAATATCACTTTGCCAATTGCACAAGAACTGTCTTAGCGAAAGGCTTCTTGAGGGGAAAGCTGTAACTTTGTGAGATGATTTCACAGAACACAAAGAAGTTTCTCAGAAAGCTTCTTTCTCTTTGTTATCGTAGGATATTTCTTTGTCCCTAGAGTCTTCAAAGGGATCCGAAATATCTGTTCTCAGATTCCACAGAAATAAGGGTAGCAAAGAGATCCACGAAATAGAGATGTAACTCTGTGAGATGAATTAACAGAACACTAAGCAGTTTCTCAGAAAGCTTCTTTACAGATTTCAACTGAGGATATTTCCTTTTTCACCAGAGCCCTCTATGGGCTTCCAAATATCACTTTGCCAATTCCACAAGAACTGTCTTAGCGAAAGGCTTCGTGAATGGAAAGTTGTAACTCTGTGAGATGATTTCATAGAACACAAAGAAGTTTCTCAGAAAGCTTCTTTCTCTTTGTTATCGGAGGACATTTCCTTTGTCCCTATAGTCTTCAAAGGGATTCGAAATATCTGTTCTCAGAATCCACAGAAATAAGGATAGCAAAGAGATCCACGAAATACAGATGTAACTCTGTGAGTGGAAGTCACACATCACAGAGCAGTTTCTCAGAAAGCTTCTTTCCAGATTTCATCTGAGGATATTTCCTTTTTCACCATAGGCGTCTATGGGCTTCCTACTATCACTTTGCCAATTCCACAAGAACTGTCTTTGCGAAGGCTTCTTGAGGGGAAAGCTGTAAATCTGTGAGATTATTTCACAGAACACAAAGAAGTTTCTCAGAAAGCTTCCTTCTCTTTGTTATCGGAGGAAATTTCTTTGACCCTATTCACTTCAAAGGGATCCGTAATATCTGTTCTCAGATTCCACAGAAATAAGGCTAGGAAAGAGATCCAGGAAATACAGATGAAACTCTGTGAGTGGAAGCCACACATCACAGAGCAGTTTCTCAGAAAGCTTCTTTCCAGATTTCATCTTAGGATATTTCCTTTTTCACCATAGCCCTCTATGGGCTTCCAAATATCACTTTGCCAATTCCACAATAACTGTCTTAGCGAAAGGCTTCTGGATGGAAAGCTGTACCTCTGTGAGATGATTTCACAGAACACAAGGAAGTTTCTCAGAAAGCTTCTTTCTCTTTGTTATCGGAGGATATTTCCTTTGGCCCTATAGTCTTCAAAGGGATCCGAAATATCTGTTCTCAGATTCCACAGAAATAAGGCTAGAAAAGAGATCCACGAAACAGATGTAACTCTGTGAGATGAATTAACAGAACACTAAGAATTTTCACAGAAAGCTTCTTTCCAGATTTCATCTGAGGATATTTGCTTTTTTACCTTGACCTCTATGGGATCTAAATATCACTTTGCCAATTCCACAAGAACTGTCTTAGCGAAAGGCTTCTTGAGGGGAAAGCTGTAACTCTGTGAGATGATTTCAGAGAACACAAAGAAGTTTCTCAGAAAGCTTCTTTCTCTTTGTTATCGGAGGATATTTCCTTTGGCAATATAGTCTTCCAAGGGATCCGAAATATCTGTTCTCAGATTCCACAGAAATAAGGCTAGCAAAGAGATCCACGAAATACAGATGTAACTCTGTGAGTGGCACTCACACATCACAGAGCATTTTCTCAGAAAGCTTCTTTCCAGATTTCATCGGAGGAAATTTCATTTTTTTCCTTTGTCGTCTAAGGGCTTCCAAATATCACTTTGCCAATTGCACAAGAACTGTCTTAGCGAAAGGCTTCTTGAGGGGAAAGCTGTAACTTTGTGAGATGATTTCACAGAACACAAAGAAGTTTCTCAGAAAGCTTCTTTCTCTTTGTTATCGTAGGATATTTCTTTGTCCCTAGAGTCTTCAAAGGGATCCGAAATATCTGTTCTCAGATTCCACAGAAATAAGGGTAGCAAAGAGATCCACGAAATAGAGATGTAACTCTGTGAGATGAATTAACAGAACACTAAGCAGTTTCTCAGAAAGCTTCTTTACAGATTTCAACTGAGGATATTTCCTTTTTCACCAGAGCCCTCTATGGGCTTCCAAATATCACTTTGCCAATTCCACAAGAACTGTCTTAGCGAAAGGCTTCATGAATGGAAAGTTGTAACTCTGTGAGATGATTTCATAGAACACAAAGAAGTTTCTCAGAAAGCTTCTTTCTCTTTGTTATCGGAGGACATTTCCTTTGTCCCTATAGTCTTCAAAGGGATTCGAAATATCTGTTCTCAGAATCCACAGAAATAAGGATAGCAAAGAGATCCACGAAATACAGATGTAACTCTGTGAGTGGAAGTCACACATCACAGAGCAGTTTCTCAGAAAGCTTCTTTCCAGATTTCATCTGAGGATATTTCCTTTTTCACCATAGGCGTCTATGGGCTTCCTACTATCACTTTGCCAATTCCATAAGAACTGTCTTTGCGAAGGCTTCTTGAGGGGAAAGCTGTAAATCTGTGAGATTATTTCACAGAACACAAAGAAGTTTCTCAGAAAGCTTCCTTCTCTTTGTTATCGGAGGAAATTTCTTTGACCCTATTCACTTCAAAGGGATCCGTAATATCTGTTCTCAGATTCCACAGAAATAAGGCTAGGAAAGAGATCCAGGAAATACAGATGAAACTCTGTGAGTGGAAGCCACACATCACAGAGCAGTTTCTCAGAAAGCTTCTTTCCAGATTTCATCTTAGGATATTTCCTTTTTCACCATAGCCCTCTATGGGCTTCCAAATATCACTTTGCCAATTCCACAATAACTGTCTTAGCGAAAGGCTTCTGGATGGAAAGCTGTACCTCTGTGAGATGATTTCACAGAACACAAGGAAGTTTCTCAGAAAGCTTCTTTCTCTTTGTTATCGGAGGATATTTCCTTTGGCCCTATAGTCTTCAAAGGGATCCGAAATATCTGTTCTCAGATTCCACAGAAATAAGGCTAGAAAAGAGATCCACGAAACAGATGTAACTCTGTGAGATGAATTAACAGAACACTAAGAATTTTCACAGAAAGCTTCTTTCCAGATTTCATCTGAGGATATTTGCTTTTTCACCTTGACCTCTATGGGATCTAAATATCACTTTGCCAATTCCACAAGAACTGTCTTAGCGAAAGGCTTCTTGAGGGGAAAGCTGTAACTCTGTGAGATGATTTCAGAGAACACAAAGAAGTTTCTCAGAAAGCTTCTTTCTCTTTGTTATCGGAGGATATTTCCTTTGGCAATATAGTCTTCAAAGGGATCCGAAATATCTGTTCTCAGATTCCACAGAAGTAAGGCTAGCAAAGAGATCCACGAAATACAGATGTAACTCTGTGAGTGGCACTCACACATCACAGAGCATTTTCTCAGAAAGCTTCTTTCCAGATTTCATCGGAGGAAATTTCATTTTTTTCCTTTGTCGTCTAAGGGCTTCCAAATATCACTTTGCCAATTCCACAAGAACTGTCTTAGCGAAAGGCTTCTTGAGGGGAACGCTGTAACTCTGTGAGATGATTTCACAGAACACAAAGAAGTTTCTCAGAAAGCTTCTTTCTCTTTGTTATCGTAGGATATTTCTTTGTCCCTAGAGTCTTCAAAGGGATCCGAAATATCTGTTCTCAGATTCCACAGAAATAAGGGTAGCAAAGAGATCCACGAAATAGAGATGTAACGCTGTGAGATGAATTAACAGAACACTAAGCAGTTTCTCAGAAAGCTTCTTTACAGATTTCAACTGAGGATATTTCCTTTTTCACCAGAGCCCTCTATGGGCTTCCAAATATCACTTTGCCAATTCCACAAGAACTGTCTTAGCGAAAGGCTTCGTGAATGGAAAGTTGTAACTCTGTGAGATGATTTCATAGAACACAAAGAAGTTTCTCAGAAAGCTTCTTTCTCTTTGTTATCGGAGGACATTTCCTTTGTAACTATAGTCTTCAAAGGGATTCGAAATATCTGTTCTCAGAATCCACAGAAATAAGGATAGCAAAGAGATCCACGAAATACAGATGTAACTCTGTGAGTGGAAGTCACACATCACAGAGCAGTTTCTCAGAAAGCTTCTTTCCAGATTTCATCTGAGGATATTTCCTTTTTCACCAAAGCCCTCTAAGGGCTTCCAAATATCACTTTTCCAATTCCACAAGAACTGTCTTATGAAAGGCTTCTTGAGGGGAAAGCTGTAACTCTGTGAGATGATTTCACAGAAGACAAAGAAGTTTCTCAGAAAGCTTCTTTCTCTTTGTTATCAGAGGATATTTCCTTTGGCCCTATAGTCTTCCAAGGGATCCGAAATATCTGTTCTCAGATTCCACAGAAATAAGGCTACCAAAGTGATCCACGAAATACAGATGTAACTCTATGAGTGGAAGTCACACATCACAAAGCAATTTCTCAGAAAGCTTTTTTCCAAATTTCATCTGAGGATATTTCCTTTTTCACCATTGCCCTCTAAGGGCTTCCAAATATCACTTTGCCAATTCCACAAGAACTGTCTTACCGAAAGGCTTCTTGAGGGGAAAGCTGTAACTCTGTAAGATGATTTCACAGAACACAAAGAAGTTTCTCAGAAAGCTTCTTTCTCTTTGTTTTCGTAGGATATTTCTTTTTCCCTAGAGTCTTCAAAGGGATCTGAAATATCTGTTCTCAGATTCCACAGAAATAAGGCTCGCAAAGAGATCCACGAAATACAGATGTAACTCTGTGAGTGGAAGTCACACTTCACAGAGCAGTTTCTAAGAAAGCTTTTATCCAGATTTCATCTGAGGATATTTCCTTTTTCACCATTGCCCTCTAAGGGCTTCCAAATGTCACTTTGCCAATTCCACAAGAACTGTCTTAGCGAAAGGCTTCTTGAGGGGAAAGCTGTAACCCTGTGAGATGATTTCACAGAACACAACTAAGTCTCTCAGAAATCTTCTTTCTCTTTGTTATCGGAGGATATTTCCTTTGGCATATAGTCTTCAAAGGGATCCGAAATATCTGTTCTCAGAATCCACAGAAATAAGGCAAGCAAAGAGATCCACGAAACAGATGTAACTCTGTGAGAAGGATTAACAGAACACTAAGAAGTTTCAACGAAAGCTTCTTTCCAGATTTCCTCTGAAGATATTTCCTTTTTCACCCTTGACCTCTATGGGCTTCTAAATATCACTTTGCCAATTCCACAAGAACTGTCTTAGCGAAAGGCTTCTTCAGGGGAAAGCTGTAAACCTGTGAGATGATTTCACAGAACACAACTAAGTCTCTCAGAAATCTTCTTTCTCTTTGTTATCGGAGGATATTTCCTTTGGCCCTATAGTCTTCAAAGGGATCCGAAATATCTGTTCTCACATTCCACAGAAATAAGGCTAGCAAAGAGATCCACGAAATACAGATGTAACTCTGTGAGATGAATTAACAGAACACTAAGCCGTTTCTCAGAAAGCTTCTTTCCAGATTTCATCTGAGGATATTTCCTTTTTCACCAAAGCCCTCTAAGGGCTTCCAAATATCACTTTTCCAATTCCACAAGAACTGTCTTATGAAAGGCTTCTTGAGGGGAAAGCTGTAACTCTGTGAGATGATTTCACAGAAGACAAAGAAGTTTCTCAGAAAGCTTCTTTCTCTTTGTTATCAGAGGATATTTCCTTTGGCCCTATAGTCTTCCAAGGGATCCGAAATATCTGTTCTCAGATTCCACAGAAATAAGGCTACCAAAGTGATCCACGAAATACAGATGTAACTCTATGAGTGGAAGTCACACATCACAAAGCAATTTCTCAGAAAGCTTTTTTCCAAATTTCATCTGAGGATATTTCCTTTTTCACCATTGCCCTCTAAGGGCTTCCAAATATCACTTTGCCAATTCCACAAGAACTGTCTTAGCGAAAGGCTTCTTGAGGGGAAAGCTGTAACTCTGTAAGATGATTTCACAGAACACAAAGAAGTTTCTCAGAAAGCTTCTTTCTCTTTGTTTTCGTAGGATATTTCTTTGTCCCTAGAGTCTTCAAAGGGATCTGAAATATCTGTTCTCAGATTCCACAGAAATAAGGCTCGCAAAGAGATCCACGAAATACAGATGTAACTCTGTGAGTGGAAGTCACACTTCACAGAGCAGTTTCTAAGAAAGCTTTTATCCAGATTTCATCTGAGGATATTTCCTTTTTCACCATTGCCCTCTAAGGGCTTCCAAATATCACTTTGCCAATTCCACAAGAATTCTCTTAGCGAAAGGCTTCTTGAGGGGAAAGCTGTAACCCTGTGAGATGATTTCACAGAACACAACTAAGTCTCTCAGAAATCTTCTTTCTCTTTGTTATCGGAGGATATTTCCTTTGGCATATAGTCTTCAAAGGGATCCGAAATATCTGTTCTCAGAATCCACAGAAATAAGGCAAGCAAAGAGATCCACGAAACAGATGTAACTCTGTGAGAAGGATTAACAGAACACTAAGAAGTTTCAACGAAAGCTTCTTTCCAGATTTCCTCTGAAGATATTTCCTTTTTCACCCTTGACCTCTATGGGCTTCTAAATATCACTTTGCCAATTCCACAAGAACTGTCTTAGCGAAAGGCTTCTTGAGGGGAAAGCTGTAACTCTGTGAGATGATTTCACAGAACAGAAAGGATTTTCTCAGAAAGCTTCTTTCTCTTTGTTATCGGAGGATATTTCCTTTGGCCCTCTAGTCTTCAAAGGGATCCGAAATATCTCTTCTTAGATTCCACAGAAATAAGGCTGGCAAAGAGATCCGCGAAATACAGATGAAACTCTGTGAGTGGAAGCCACACATCACAGATCAGTTTCTCAGAAATTTTCTTTCCAGATTTCATCTGAGGATATTTCCTTTTTCACCATAGCCCTCTATGGGCTTCCAAATATCACTTTGCCAATTCCACAAGAACTGTATTAGCGAAAGGCTTCTTGAGGGGAAAGCTGTAACTCTGCGAGATGATTTCACAGAACACAAAGAAGTTTCTCAGAAAGCTTCTTTCTCTTTAATATCGGAGGATATTTCCTTTGGCCCTATAGCCTTCAAATGGATCCGAAATATCTGTTCTCAGATTCCACAGAAATAAGGCTAGCAAAGAGATCCACGAAATACAGATGTAACTCTGTGAGATGAATTAAGAGAACACTAAGCAGTTTCTCGGAAAGCTTCTTTCCAGATTTCATCTGAGGATATTTCCTTTTTCACCATAGCCCTCTAAGGGCTTCCAAATATCACTTTGCCAATTCCACAAGAACTGTCCTAGCGAAAGGATTATTGAGGGGAAAGCTGGAACTCTGTGAGATGATTTCGCAGAACACTAAGAAGTTTCTCAGAAAGCTTCTTTCTTTTTGTAATCGGAGGATATTTCCATTGGCCCTATAGTCTTCAAAGGGATCCGAAATATCTCTTCTCAGATTCCACAGAAATAAGGTAGCAAAGAGATCCACGAAATACAGATGTAACTCTCTAGGATGAATGAACAGAACACTAAGCAGTTTCTCAGAAAGCTTCTTTCCAGATTTCATCTGAGGATATTTCCTTTTTCACCATAGCCCTCTATGGGCTTCCAAATATCACTTTGCCAATTCCACAAGAACTGTCTTAGCGAAAGGCTTCTTGAGGGGAAAGCTGTAACTCTGTGAGATGGTTTCACAGAAAACAAAGGAGTTTCTCAGAAAGCTTCTTTCTCTTTGTTATCGGAGGATATTTCCTTTGCCCCTATAGTCTTCAGTGGGATCTGAAATATCTGTTCTCAGCTTCTCATAAATAAGACTAGCAAAGAGATCCACGAAATACAGATGTAACTCTGTGAGTGGAAGCCACACATCACAGAGCAGTTTCTCAGACAGCTTCTTTCCAGATTTAATCTGAGGATATTTCCTTTTTCACCATAGCCGTCTATTGGCTTCCAAATATCACTTTGCCAATTGCACAAGAACTGTCTTAGCGAAAGGCTTCTTGAGGGGAAAGCTGTGCCTCTGTGAGATGATTTCACAGAACACAAGGAAGTTTCCCAGAATGCTTCTTTCTCTTTGTTATCGGAGGATATTTCGTTTGGCCCTATACTCTTCAAAGGGATCCGAAATATCTGTTCTCAGATTCCACAGAAATAAGGCTAGCAAAGAGATCTACGAAACAGATGTAACTCTGTGAGGTGAATTAACAGAACACTAAGAAGTTTCACAGAAAGCTTCTTTCCAGATTACATCTGAGGATATTTCCTTTTTCACCCTTGACCTCTAAGGGCTTCTAAATATCACTTTGCCAATTCCACAAGAAGTGTCTTAGCGAAAGGCTTCTTGAGGGGAAAGGTGTAACCCTGTGAGATGATTTCACAGAACACAAAGAAGTTTCTCAGAAAGCTTCTTTCTCTTCCTTATCGCAGGATATTTCCTTTGGCCCTATAGTCTTCAAAGGGATCCGAAATATCTGTTCTCAGATTCCACAGAAATAAGGCTACCAAAGAGATCCACGAAATACAGATGTAATTCTGTGAGATGAATTAACAGAACACTAAGCAATTTCTCAGAAAGCTTCTTTCCAGATTTCATCTGAGGATATTTCCTTTTTCACCATAGCCGTATCGGGGCTTCCAAATATCACTTTGCAAATTCCACAAGAACTGTCTTAGCGAAAGGCTTCTTGAGGGGAAAGCTGTAACTCTGTGAGATGATTTCACAGAACACAAAGAAGGTTCTCAGAAAGCTTCTTTCTCTTTGTTATCGGAGGATATTTCCTTTAGCCCTATAGTCTTCAAAGGGATCCGAAATATCTGTTCTCAGATTCCACAGAAATAAGGCTAGCAAAGAGATCCACGAAATACAGATGTAACTCTGTGAATGGAAGTCACACATCACAGAGCAGTTTCTCAGAAACCTTCTTTCCAGATTTCATCTGAGGAAATTTCCTTTTTCACCATAGCCCTCTATGGGCTTCCAAATATCACTTTTCCAAATCTACAAGAACTGTCTTAGCGAGGGGCTTCTTGAGGGGAAAGCTGTAACTCTGTGAGATGATTTCACAGAACACAAAGAAGTTTCTCAGAAAGCTTCTTTCTCTTTGTTGTCGGAGGATATTTCCTTTGGCCCTATAGTCTTCAAAGGGATCCGAAATATCTGTTCTCAGATTTCACAGAAGTAAGGCTAGCGAAGAGATCCACGAAATACAGATGTAACTCTCTGAGATGAATTAACAGAACACTAAGAAGTTTCTCAAAAAGCTTCTTTCCAGATTTCATCTGAGGATATTACCTTTTTCACCATAGCCCTCTATGGGCTTCCAAATATCACTTTGCCAATTCCACAAGAACTGTCTTAGCGAAAGGCTTCTTGAGGGGAAAGCTGTAACGCTGTGAGATGATTTCACAGAACACAAAGAAGTTTCTCAGAAAGCTTCTTTCTCTTTGTTATCGGAGGATATTTCCTTTGGCCCTATAGTCTTCCAAGGGATCCGAAATGTCTGTTCTCAGATTCCAGAGAAATAAGGTTAGCAAAGAGATCCACTAAATAAAGATGTAACACTGTGAGGTGAATTAACAGAACACTAAGCAGTTTCTCAGAAAGCTTCTTTCCCGATTTCGTCTGAGGATATTTCCTTTTTCACCATAGCCCTCTATGGGCTTCCAAATATCACTTTGCCAATTCCACAAGAACTGTCTTAGCGAAAGGCTTCTTGAGGGGAAAGCTGTAACGCTGTGAGATGATTTCACAGAACACGAAGAAGTTTCTCAGAAGGCTTCTTTCTCTTTGTTAACGGAGGATATTTCCTTTTGCTCTATAGTCTTCAAAGGGATCCGAAATATCTGTTCTCAGATTCCAGAGAAATAAGGCTAGCAAAGAGATCCACTAAATAAAGATGTAACTCTGTGAGGTGAATTAACAGAACACTAAGCAGTTTCTCAGAAAGCTTCTTTCCTGATTTCGTCTGAGGATATTTCCTTTTTCACCATAGCCCTCTATGGGCTTCCAAATATCACTTTGCCAATTCCACAAGAACTGTCTTAGCGAAAGGCTTCTTGAGGGGAAAGCTGTAACTCTGTGAGATGATTTCACAGAACACAAAGAGGTTTCTCAGAAAGCTTCTTTCTCTTTGTTATCGGAGGATATTTCCTTTGGCCCTATAGTCTTCAAATGGATTCGAAATATCTGTTCTCAAATTCCACAGAAATAAGGCTACCAAAGAGATCCACGAAATACAGATGTAACTCTCTGAGATGAATTAACAAAACACTAAGCAGTTTCTCAGAAAGCTTCTTTCCAGATTTCATCTGAGGATATTTCCTTTTTCAACATAGCCCTCTATGAGCTTCCAAATGTCACTTTGCCAATTCCGCAAGAACTGTCTTAGCGAAAGGCTTCTTGAAGGGAAAGCTGTAACTCTGTGAGATGATTTCACAGAACACAAAGAACTTTCTCAGAAAGCTTCTTTCTCTTTGTTCTTTGAGGATATTTCCTTTGGCCCTACAGTCTTCAAAGGGATCCGAAATATCTGTTCTCAGATTCCACAGAAATAAGGCTAGCAAAGAGATCCAAGAAATACAGATGTAACTCTGTGAGTGGAAGTCACACATCACAGAGAAGTTTCTCAGAAAGCTTCTATCCAGATTTCATCTGAGGATATTTCCTTTTCACCATAGCCCTCTAGGGGCTTCCAAATATCACTTTGCCAATTCCCCAAGAACTTTCTTAGCGAAAGGCTTCTTGAGGGTAAAGCTGTAATTCTGTGAGATGATTTCACAGAACACAAAGAAGTTTCTCAGAAAGCTTCTTTCTCTTTGTTATCGGAGGATATTTCCTTTGGCCCTATTGTCTTCAAGGGGATCCGAAATATCTGTTCTCAGATTCCACAGAAATAAGGCTAGCAAACAGATCCACGAAATACAGATGTAACTCTGTGAGTGGAAGTCACACAACACAGAGCAGTTTTTCAGAAAGCTTCTTTCCAGATTTCATCTGAGTATATTTCCTTTTTCACCATAGCCCTCTATGGGCTTCCAAATATCACTTTGCCAATTCCCCAAGAACTTTCTTAGCGATAGGCTTCTTGAAGGGAAAGCTGTAACTCTGTGAGATGATTTCACCGAACACATAGAAGTTTCTCAGAAAGCTTCCTTCTCTTTGTTATCGGAGGATATTTCCTTTGGCCCTATAGTCTTCAAAGGGATTCGAAATATCTGTTCTCAGATTCCACAGAAATAAGGCTAGCAAAGAGATCCACGAAATACAGAGGTAACTCTGTGAGATGAATTAACAGAACACTAAGCAGGTTCTCACAAAGCTTCTTTCCAGATTTCATCTGAGGATATTTCCTTTTTCATCATAGCCGTCTATGGGCTTCCAAATATCACTTTGCCAATTCCACAAGAACTGTCTTAGCAACAGGCTTGTTGAGGGGAAAGCTGTAACTCTGTGAGATGATTTCACGGAACACAAAGAGGTTTCTCAGAAAGCTTCTTTCTCTTTGTTATCGGAGGATATTTCCCTTGTCCCTATAGTCTTCAAAGGGATCCGAAATATCTGTTCTCAGATTCCACAGAAATAAGGCTAGCAAAGAGATCCACGAAATACAGATGTAACTTTTCAAGTGGAAGTCACACATCACATAGCATTTACTCAGAAACTTCTCTCCAGATTTCATCTGAGGATATTTCCTTTTCACCATAGCCCTCTATGGGCTTCCAAATATCACTTTGCCAATTCCACAAGAACTGTCTTAGCGAAAGGCTTCCTGCGGGGAAAGCTGGAACTCTGTGAGATGATTTCACAGAACACAAAGAAGTTTCTCAGAAAGCTTCTTTCTCTTTGTAATCTGAGGATATTTCCTTTGGCCCTATAGTCTTCAAAGTGATCCGAAATATCTGTTCTCAGATTCCACAGAAATAAGTCTAGCAAAGAGATCCACGAAATACAGATGTAACTCTGTGAGATGAATTAACAGAACACTAAGCATTTTCTCAGAAAGCTGCTTTCCAGATTTCATCTGAGGATATTTCCTTTTTCACCATAGCCCTCTATGGGCTACGAAATATCACTTTGCCAATTCCACAAGAACTGTCTTAGCGAAAGGCTTCTGGAGGGGAAAGCTGTAACTCTGTGAGATGATTTCACAGAACACAGAGAAGTTTCTCAGAAAGCTTCTTTCTCTTTGTTATCGGAGGATATTTCCTTTGGCCCTATAGTCTTCAAAGGGATCCGAAATATCTGTTCTCAGATTCCACAGAAATAAGGCTTGCAAAGAGATCCAAGAAATTCAAAAGTAACTCTGTGAGTGGAAGTCAAACATCACAGAGAAGTTTCTCAGAAAGCTTGTTTCAAGATTTCATCTGTGTTTATTTCCTTTTCGCCATAGCCCTCTATGGGCTTCCAAATATCACTTTGCCAATTCCTCAAGAACTGTCTTAGCGAAAGGCTTCTTGAGGTTAAAGCTGTACCTCTGTGAGATGATTTCACAGAACACAAAGAAGTTTCCCAGAAAGCTTCTTTCTCTTTGTTATCGGAGGATATTTCCTTGGCCCTATTGTCTTCAAACGGATCCGAAATATCTATTCTCAGATTCCACAGAAATAAGTCTAGCAAACAGATCCACGAAATACAGATGTAACTCTCTGAGTGGAAGCCACACAACGCAGAGCAGTTTCTCAGAAAGCTTCTTTCCAGATTTCATCTGAGGATATTTCTTTTTTCACCATAGCAATCTATGGTCTTCCAAATATCACTTTGCCAATTCCCCAAGAACGTTCTTAGCGAACGGCTTCTTGAAGGGAAAGCTGTAACTCTGTGAGATGACTTCACCGAACACATAGAAGTTTCTCAGAAAGCTTCTTTCTCTTTGTTATCGGAGGATATTTCCTTTGGCCCTATAGTCTACAAAGGGATCCGAAATATCTGTTCTCAGATTCCACAGAAATAAGGCTAGCAAAGAGATCCACGAAATACAGATGTAACTCTGTGAGGTGAATTAACAGAACACTAAGCAGGTTCTCAGAAAGCTTCTTTCCAGATTTCATCTGAGGATATTTCCATTTTCTCCTTAGCCTTCTATGCGCTTCCAAATATCACTTTGCCAATTCCACAAGAACTGTCTTAGCGAAAGGCTTCTTGAGGGGAAAGCTGTAACTCTGTGAGATGATTTCACGGAACACAAAGAGGTTTCTCAGAAAGGTTCATTCTCTTTGTTTTCGGAGGATATTTCCTTTGGCCCTATAGTCTTCAAAGGGATCGGAAATATCTGTTCTCAGATTCCACAGAAATAAGGCTAGCAAAGAGATCCAAGAAATACATAAGTAACACTGTGAGTGGAAGTCACACATCACAGAGAAGTTTCTCAGAAAGCTTCTTTCCAGATTTCATCTGAGGTTATTTCCTTTTCGCCATAGCCCTCTATGGGCTTCCAAATATCACTTTGCCAATTCCACAAGAACTGTCTTAGCGAAAGGCTTCTTGAGGGTAAATCTGTAACTCTGTGAGATGATTTCACAGAACACAAAGAAGTTTCTCAGAAAGCTTCTTTCTCTTTGTTATCGGAGGATATTTCCTTGGCCCTATTGTCTTCAAAGGGATCCGAAATATCTATTCTCAGATTCCAGAGAAATAAGGCTAGCAAACAGATCCACGAAATACAGATGTAACTCTGTGAGTGGAAGCCACACAACGCAGAGCAGTTTCTCAGAAAGCTTCTTTCCAGATTTCATCTGAGGATATTTCTTTTTTCACCATAGCCCTCTGTGGTCTTCCAAATATCACTTTGCCAATTCCGCAAGAACTTTCTTAGCGAAAGGGTTCTTGAAGGGAAAGCTGTAACTCTGTGAGATGATTTCACCGAACACATAGAAGTTTCTCAGAAAGCTTCTTTCTCTTTGTTATCGGAGGATATTTCCTTTGGCCCTATAGTCTTCAATGGGATCCGAAATATCTGTTCTCAGATTCCACAGAAATAAGGCTAGCAAAGAGATCCAAGAAATACAGATGTAACTCTGTGAGGTGAATTAACAGAACACTAAGCAGGTTCTCAGAAAGCTTCTTTCCAGATTTCATCTGAGGATATTTCTTTTTTCACCATAGCCCTCTATGGTCTTCCAAATATCACTTCGCCAATTCCACAAGAACTGTCTTAGCGAAAGGCTTCTTGAGGGGAAAGCTGTAACTCTGTGAGATGATTTCACGGAACACAAAGAGGTTTCTCAGAAAGCTTCTTTCTCTTTGTTATCGGAGGATATTTCCTTTGGACCTATAGTCTTCAAAGGGATCCGAAATATCAATTCTCAGATTCCACAGAAATAAGGTAGCAAAGAGATCCACGAAATACAGATGTAATCCTGTGAGTGGAAGTCACACATCACAGAGCAGTTTCTCAGTAAGTTTCTTTCCAGATTTCATCTGAGGATATTTCCTTTTTCACCATAGCCCTCTATGGGCTTCCAAATATCACTTTGCCAATTCCACAAGAACTGTCTTACCGAAAGGCTTCTTGAGGGCAATGCTGTAACTCTGTGAGATGATTCCACAGAACACAAAGAAGTTTCTCAGAAAGCTTCTTTCTCTTTGTTATCGGAGGATATTTCCTTTGGCCCTATAGTCTTCAAAGGGATCCGAAATATCTGTACTCAAATCCCACAGAAAAAAGGCTAGTAAAGAGATCCACGAAATACACTTGTAACTCTGTGAGTGGTAGTCACACATAACAGAGCAGTTTCTCAGAGAGCTTCTTTCCAGATTTCATCTTTGGATATTTACTTTTTCACCATAGCCCTCTGGGGGCTTCCAAATATCACTTTGCTTATTCCACAAGAACTATCTTAGCGAAAAGATTCTTGAGGGTAAAGCTGTAACTCTGTGAGATGATTTCACAGAACACAAAGAAGTTTCTCAGAAAGCTTCTTTCTCTTTGTAATCTGAGGATATTTCCTTTGGCCCTATAGTCTTCAAAGGGATCCGAAATATCTGTTCTCAGATTCCACAGAAATAAGGCTAGCAAAGAGATCCACGAAATACAGATGTAACTCTGTGAGATGAATTAACAGAACACTAAGCATTTTCTCAGAAAGCTGCTTTCCACATTTCATCTGAGGATATTTCCTATTTCCAACCTAGCCCTCTATGGGCTTCGAAATATCACTTTGCCAATTCCTCAAGAATTGTCTTAGCGAAAGGCTTCTGGAGGGGAAAGCTGTAACTCTGTGAGATGATTTCACAGAACACAAAGAAGTTTCTCAGAAAGCTTCTTTCTCTTTGTTATCGGAGGATATTTCCTTTGGACCTATAGTCTTCAAAGGGATCCGAAATATCTGTTCTCAGACTCCACAGAAATAAGGCTAGCAAAGAGATCCACGAAACACAGATGTAACTCTGTGAGGTGAATTAACAGAACACTAAGCAGGTTCTCAGAAAGCTTCTTTCCAGATTTCATCTGAGGATATTTCCTTTTTCACCATAGCCGTCTATGGGCTTCCAAATATCACTTTGCCAATTCCACAAGAACTGTCTTAGCGAAAGGCTTCTTGAGGGGAAAGCTGTAAATCTGTGAGATGATTTCACGGAACACAAAGAGGTTTCTCAGAAAGCTTCTTTCTCTTTGTTATCGGAGGATATTTCCTTTGGACCTATAGTCTTCAAAGGGATCCGAAATATCAATTCTCAGATTCCACAGAAATAAGGTAGCAAAGAGATCCACGAAATACAGATGTAATCCTGTGAGTGGAAGTCACACATCACAGAGCAGTTTCTCAGTAAGTTTCTTTCCAGATTTCATCTGAGGATATTTCCTTTTTCACCATAGCCCTCTATGGGCTTCCAAATATCACTTTGCCAATTCCACAAGAACTGTCTTACCGAAAGGCTTCTTGAGGGCAATGCTGTAACTCTGTGAGATGATTCCACAGAACACAAAGAAGTTTCTCAGAAAGCTTCTTTCTCTTTGTTATCGGAGGATATTTCCTTTGGCCCTATAGTCTTCAAAGGGATCCGAAATATCTGTTCTCAAATCCCACAGAAAAAAGGCTAGTAAAGAGATCCACGAAATACACTTGTAACTCTGTGAGTGGTAGTCACACATAACAGAGCAGTTTCTCAGAGAGCTTCTTTCCAGATTTCATCTTTGGATATTTACTTTTTCACCATAGCCCTCTGGGGGCTTCCAAATATCACTTTGTTTATTCCACAAGAACTATCTTAGCGAAAAGATTCTTGAGGGAAAAGCTGTAACTCTGTGAGATGATTTCACAGAACACAAAGAAGTTTCTCAGAAAGCTTCTTTCTCTTTGTAATCTGAGGATATTTCCTTTGGCCCTATAGTCTTCAAAGGGATCCGAAATATCTGTTCTCAGATTCCACAGAAATAAGTCTAGCAAAGAGATCCACGAAATACAGATGTAACTCTGTGAGATGAATTAACAGAACACTAAGCATTTTCTCAGAAAGCTGCTTTCCAGATTTCATCTGAGGATATTTCCTATTTCCAACCTAGCCCTCTATGGGCTTCGAAATATCACTTTGCCAATTCCACAAGAACTGTCTTAGCGAAAGGCTTCTGGAGGGGAAAGCTGTAACTCTGTGAGATGATTTCACAGAACACAAAGAAGTTTCTCAGAAAGCTTCTTTCTCTTTGTTATCGGAGGATATTTCCTTTGGACCTATAGTCTTCAAAGGGATCCGAAATATCTGTTCTCAGATTCCACAGAAATAAGGCTAGCAAAGAGATCCACGAAACACAGATGTAACTCTGTGAGGTGAATTAACAGAACACTAAGCAGGTTCTCAGAAAGCTTCTTTCCAGATTTCATCTGAGGATATTTCCTTTTTCACCATAGCCGTCTATGGGCTTCCAAATATCACTTTGCCAATTCCACAAGAACTGTCTTAGCGAAAGGCTTCTTGAGGGGAAAGCTGTAACTCTGTGAGATGATTTCACGGAACACAAAGAGGTTTCTCAGAAAGCTTCTTTCTCTTTGTTATCGGAGGATATTTCCTTTGGCCCTATAGTCTTCAAAGGGATCCGAAATATCAGTTCTGAGATTCCACAGAAATAAGGTAGTAAAGAGATCCACGAAATACAGATGTAACACTGTGAGTGGAAGTCACACATCATAGAGCAGTTTCTCAGAAAGTTTCTTTCCAGATTTCATCTGAGGATATTTCCTTTTTCACCATAGCCCTCTATGGGCTTCCAAATATCACTTTACCAATTCCTCAAGAACTGTCTTACCGAAAGGCTTCTTGAGGGCAATGCTGTAACTCTGTGAGATGATTCCACAGAACACAAAGAAGTTTCTCAGAAAGCTTCTTTCTCTTTGTTATCGGAGGATATTTCCTTTGGCCCTATAGTCTTCAAAGGGATCCGAAATATTTGTTGTCAAATTCCACAGAAAAAAGGCAAGTAAAGAGATCCACGAAATACACATTTAAATCTGTGAGTGGTAGTCACACATCACAGAGCAGTTTCTCAGAAAGCTTCTTTCCAGATTTCATCTGAGGATATTTACTTTTTCACCGTAGCCCTCTGTGGGCTTCCAAATATCATTTTGCATATTCCACAAGAACTGTCTTAGCGAAAGGCTTCTGGAGGGGAAAGCTGTAACTCTGTGAGATGATTTCACAGAACACAAAGAAGTTTCTCAGAAAGCTTCTTTCTCTTTGTTATCGGAGGATATTTCCTTTGGACCTATAGTCTTCAAAGGGATCCGAAATATCTGTTCTCAGATTCCACAGAAATAAGGCTAGCAAAGAGATCCACGAAACACAGATGTAACTCTGTGAGGTGAATTAACAGAACACTAAGCAGGTTCTCAGAAAGCTTCTTTCCAGATTTCATCTGAGGATATTTCCTTTTTCACCATAGCCGTCTATGGGCTTCCAAATATCACTTTGCCAATTCCACAAGAACTGTCTTAGCGAAAGGCTTCTGGAGGGGAAAGCTGTAACTCTGTGAGATGATTTCACGGAACACAAAGAGGTTTCTCAGAAAGCTTCTTTCTCTTTGTTATCGGAGGATATTTCCTTTGGCCCTATAGTCTTCAAAGGGATCCGAAATATCAATTCTGAGATTCCACAGAAATAAGGTAGTAAAGAGATCCACGAAATACAGATGTAACACTGTGAGTGGAAGTCACACATCATAGAGCAGTTTCTCAGAAAGTTTCTTTCCAGATTTCATCTGAGGATATTTCCTTTTTCACCATAGCCCTCTATGGGCTTCCAAATATCACTTTACCAATTCCACAAGAACTGTCTTACCGAAAGGCTTCTTGAGGGCAATGCTGTAACTCTGTGAGATGATTCCACAGAACACAAAGAAGTTTCTCAGAAAGCTTCTTTCTCTTTGTTATCGGAGGATATTTCCTTTGGCCCTATAGTCTTCAAAGGGATCCGAAATATTTGTTGTCAAATTCCACAGAAAAAAGGCAAGTAAAGAGATCCACGAAATACACATTTAAATCTGTGAGTGGTAGTCACACATCACAGAGCAGTTTCTCAGAAAGCTTCTTTCCAGATTTCATCTGAGGATATTTACTTTTTCACCGTAGCCCTCTGTGGGCTTCCAAATATCATTTTGCATATTCCACAAGAACTGTTTTAGCGAAAGGCTTCTTGAGGGAAAAGCTGTAACTCTGTGAGATGATTTCACAGAACACAAAGAAGTTTCTCAGAAAGCTTCCTTCTCTTTGTAATCTGAAGATATTTCCTTTGGCCCTATAATCTTCAAAGTGATCCGAAATATCTGTTCTCAGATTCCACAGAAATAAGTCTAGCAAAGAGATCCACGAAATACAGATGTAACTCTGTGAGATGAATTAACAGAACACTAAGCATTTTCTCAGAAAGCTGCTTTCCAGATTTCATCTGAGGATATTTCCTTTTTCACCACAGCCCTCTATGGGCTACGAATTATCACTTTGCCAATTCCACAAGAACTGTCTTAGCGAAAGGCTTCTGGAGGGGAAACCTGTAATTCTGTGAGATGATTTCACCGAACACATAGAAGTTTCTCAGAAAGCTTCCTTCTCTTTGTTATCGGAGGATATTTCCTTTGGCCCTATAGTCTTCAAAGGGATTCGAAATATCTGTTCTCAGATTCCACAGAAATAAGGCTAGCAAAGAGATCCACGAAATACAGATGTAACTCTGTGAGGTGAATTAACAGAACACTAAGCAGGTTCTCAGAAAGCTTCTTTCCAGATTTCATCTGAGGATATTTCCTTTTTCATCATAGCCGTCTATGGGCTTCCAAATATCACTTTGCCAATTCCACAAGAACTGTCTTAGCAACAGGCTTGTTGAGGGGAAAGCTGTAACTCTGTGAGATGATTTCACGGAACACAAAGAGGTTTCTCAGAAAGCTTCTTTCTCTTTGTTATCGGAGGATATTTCCCTTGTCCCTATAGTCTTCAAAGGGATCCGAAATATCTGTTCTCAGATTCCACAGAAATAAGGCTAGCAAAGATATCCATGAAATGCAGATGTCACTCTGTGAGATGAATTAACAGAACACTAAGCAGTTTCTCAGAAAGCTTCTTTCCAGATTTCATCAGAGGATATTTCCTTTTTCAACATAGCCCTCTATGGCCTTCCAAATATCACTTTGCAAATTCCACTAGAACTGTCTTAGCGAAAGGCTTCTTGAGGGGAAAGCTGTAACTCTGTGAGATGATTTCACAGAACACAAAGAAGGTTCTCAGAAAGCTTCTTTCTCTTTGTTATCGGAGGATATTTCCTTTGGACCTAGACTCTTCAAAGGGATTCGAAATATCTGTTCTCAGATTCCACAGAAAAAAGTCTAGTAAAGAGATCCACGAAATACACCTGTAACTCTGTGAGTGGTAGTCACACATCACAGAGCAGTTTCTCAGAAAGCTTCTTTCCAGATTTCATCTGAGGATATTTACTTTTTCACCATAGCCTTCTGTGGGCTTCCAAATATCACTTTGCAAATTCCACAAGAACTGTCTTAGCGAAAGGCTTCTTGAGGGTAAAGCTGTAACTCTGTGTGATGATTTCACAGAACACAAATAAGTTTCTCAGAAAGCTTCTTTCTCTTTGTTATCGGAGGATATTTCCTTTGGCCCTATGGTCTTCAAAGGGATCCGAAATATCTGTTCTCAGATTCCACAGAAAATAGGCTAGCAAAGAGATCCACGAAATACAGATGAAACACTGTGAGATGAGTTAACAGAACACTAAGCAGTTTTTCAAAAGCTTCTTTCCAGATTTCATCTGAGGATATTTCCTTTTTCACCATAGCCTTCTATGGGCTTCCAAATATCACTTTGCCAATTCCACAAGAACTGTCTTAACGAAAGGTGTCTTGAAGGGAAAGGTGTAACTCTGTGAGATGATTTCACAGAACACAAAGAAGGTTCTCAAAAAGGTTCTTTCTCTTTGTTATCGGGGGATATTTCCTTTGGTCCTATAGTCTTCAAAGGGATCCGAAATATCTGTTCTCAGATTCCACAGAAATAAGGCTTGCAAAGAGATCCACGAAATACAGATGTAACTCTGTGAGTGGAAGTCACACATCACAGAGAACTTTCTCAGAAAGCTTCTTTCCAGATTTCATCTGAGGATATTTGCTTTTTCACGATAGCCCTCTATGGTCTTACAAATATCACTTTGCCAATTCCACAAGAACTGTCTTACCGAAAGGCTTCTTGAGGCTAAACCTGTACCTCTGTGAGATGATTTCACAGAACACAAAGTAGTTTTTCAGAGAGCTTCTTTCTCTTTGTAATCTGAGGATATTTCCTTTTGCCCTATAGTCTTCAAAGTGATTCGAAATATCTGTTCTCAGATTCCACAAAAATAAGGCTAGTAAAGAGATCCACGAAATACAGATGTAACTCTGTGAGGTGAATTAACAGAACACTAAGCAGTTTCTCAGAAAGCTTCTTTCCAGATTTCATCTGAGGATATTTCCTTTTTCACCATAGCCCTCTATGGGCTTCCAAATATCACTTTGCCAATTCCACAAGAACTGTCTTAGCGAAAGGCTTCTTCAGGAGAAAGCTGTAACTCTGTGAGATGATTTCACAGAACACAAAGAAGTTTCTGAGAAAGCTTCTTTCTCTTTGTTATCGGAGGATATTTCCTTTGGCCCTAAAGTCTTCAAAGTGATCCGAAATATCTGTTCTCAGATTCCACAGAAATAAGTGTAGCAAAGAGATCCACGAAATTCAGATGTAACTCTGTGAGATGAATTAAGAGAACACTAAGCATATTCTCAGAAAGCTGCTTTCCAGATTTCATCTGAGGATATTTCCTTTTTCACCATAGCCCTCTATGGGCTTCGAAATATCACTTTGCCATTTCCACAAGAAATGTCTTAGCGAAAGGCTTATTGAGGGGAAAGCTGTAACTCTGTGAGATGATTTCACAGGACACAAAGAAGTTTCTCAGAAAGCTTCTTTCTCTTTTTTTTCGGTGGATATTTCCTTTGACCCTATCGTCTTCAAAAGGATCCGAAATATCTGTTCTCAGATTCCACAGAAATAAGGCTAGCAAAGAGATCCACGAAATACAGATGTAACTTTTCAAGTGGAAGTCACACATCACATAGCATTTACTCAGAAACTTCTCTCCAGATTTCATCTGAGGATATTTCCTTTTCACCATAGCCCTCTATGGGCTTCCAAATATCACTTTGCCAATTCCACAAGAACTGTCTTAGCGAAAGGCTTCCTGCGGGGAAAGCTGGAACTCTGTGAGATGATTTCACAGAACACAAAGAAGTTTCTCAGAAAGCTTCTTTCTCTTTGTAATCTGAGGATATTTCCTTTGGCCCTATAGTCTTCAAAGTGATCCGAAATATCTGTTCTCAGATTCCACAGAAATAAGTCTAGCAAAGAGATCCACGAAATACAGATGTAACTCTGTGAGATGAATTAACAGAACACTAAGCATTTTCTCAGAAAGCTGCTTTCCAGATTTCATCTGAGGATATTTCCTTTTTCACCATAGCCCTCTATGGGCTACGAAATATCACTTTGCCAATTCCACAAGAACTGTCTTAGCGAAAGGCTTCTGGAGGGGAAAGCTGTAACTCTGTGAGATGATTTCACAGAACACATAGAAGTTTCTCAGAAAGCTTCTTTCTCTTTGTTATCGGAGGATATTTCCTTTGGCCCTATAGTCTTCAAAGGGATCCGAAATATCTGTTCTCAGATTCCACAGAAATAAGGCTAGCAAAGAGATCCAAGAAATACATAAGTAACTCTGTGAGTGGAAGTCACACATCACAGAGAAGTTTCTCAGAAAGCTTCTTTCAAGATTTCATCTGTGTTTATTTCCTTTTCGCCATAGCCCTCTATGGGCTTCCAAATATCACTTTGCCAATTCCACAAGAACTGTCTTAGCGAAAGGCTTCTTGAGGGTAAAGCTGTACCTCTGTGAGATGATTTCACAGAACACAAAGAAGTTTCCCAGAAAGCTTCTTTCTCTTTGTTATCGGAGGATATTTCCTTGGCCCTATTGTCTTCAAAGGGATCCGAAATATCTATTCTCAGATTCCACAGAAATAAGGCTAGCAAACAGATCCACGAAATACAGATGTAACTCTGTGAGTGGAAGCCACACAACGCAGAGCAGTTTCTCAGAAAGCTTCTTTCCAGATTTCATCTGAGGATATTTCTTTTTTCACCATAGCAATCTATGGTCTTCCAAATATCACTTTGCCAATTCCCCAAGAACTTTCTTAGCGAAAGGCTTCTTGAAGGGAAAGCTGTAACTCTGTGAGATGACTTCACCGAACACATAGAAGTTTCTCAGAAAGCTTCTTTCTCTTTGTTATCGGAGGATATTTCCTTTGGCCCTATAGTCTACAAAGGGATCCGAAATATCTGTTCTCAGATTCCACAGAAATAAGGCTAGCAAAGAGATCCACGAAATACAGATGTAACTCTGTGAGGTGAATTAACAGAACACTAAGCAGGTTGTCAGAAAGCTTCTTTCCAGATTTCATCTGAGGATATTTCCTTTTTCTCCTTAGCCTTCTATGCGCTTCCAAATATCACTTTGCATTTCCACAAGAACTGTCTTAGCGAAAGGCTTCTTGAGGGGAAAGCTGTAACTCTGTGAGATGATTTCACGGAACACAAAGAGGTTTCTCAGAAAGGTTCATTCTCTTTGTTTTCGGAGGATATTTCCTTTGGCCCTATAGTCTTCAAAGGGATCGGAAATATCTGTTCTCAGATTCCACAGAAATAAGGCTAGCAAAGAGATCCAAGAAATACATAAGTAACACTGTGAGTGGAAGTCACACATCACAGAGAAGTTTCTCATAAAGCTTCTTTCCAGATTTCATCTGAGGTTATTTCCTTTTCGCCATAGCCCTCTATGGGCTTCCAAATATCACTTTGCCAATTCCACAAGAACTGTCTTAGCGAAAGGCTTCTTGAGGGGAAAGCTGTAACTCTGTGAGATGATTTCACAGAACACAAAGAAGTTCCTCAGAAAGCTTCTTTCTCTTTGTTATCGGAGGATATTTCCTTGGCCCTATTGTCTTCAAAGGGATCCGAAATATCTATTCTCAGATTCCACAGAAATAAGGCTAGCAAACAGATCCACGAAATACAGATGTAACTCTGTGAGTGGAAGCCACACAACGCAGAGCAGTTTCTCATAAAGCTTCTTTCCAGATTTCATCTGAGGATATTTCTTTTTTCACCATAGCCCTCTATGGTCTTCCAAATATCACTTTGCCAATTCCCCAAGAACTTTCTTAGCGAAAGGCTTCTTGAAGGGAAAGCTGTAACTCTGTGAGATGATTTCACCGAACACATAGAAGTTTCTCAGAAAGCTTCTTTCTCTTTGTTATCGGAGGATATTTCCTTTGGCCCTATAGTCTTCAAAGGGATCCGAAATATCTGTTCTCAGATTCCACAGAAATAAGGCTAGCAAAGAGATCCACGAAATACAGATGTAACTCTGTGAGGTGAATTAACAGAACACTAAGCAGGTTCTCAGAAAGCTTCTTTCCAGATTTCATCTGAGGATATTTCCTTTTTCACCATAGCCTTGTATGCGCTTCCAAATATCACTTTGCCAATTCCACAAGAACTGTCTTAGCGAAAGGCTTCTTGAGGGGAAAGCTGTAACTCAGTGAGATGATTTCACGGAACACAAAGAGGTTTCTCAGAAAGCTTCTTTCTCTTTGTTATCGGAGGATATTTCCTTTGGCCCTATAGTCTTCAAAGGGATCCGAAATATCAATACTCAGATTCCACAGAAATAAGGTAGCAAAGAGATCCAAGAAATAGAGATGTAACTCTGTGAGATGAATTAACAGAACACTAAGCATTTTCTCAGAAAGCTGCTTTCCAGATTTCATCTGAGGATATTTCCTTTTTCACCCTAGCCCTCTATGGGCTTCGAAATATCACTTTGCCAATTCCACAAGAACTGTCTTAGCGAAAGTCTTCTGGAGGGGAAAGCTGTAACTCTGTGAGATGATTTCACAGAACACAAAGAAGTTTCTCAGAAAGCTTCTTTCTCTTTGTTATCGGAGGATATTTCCTTTGGACCTATAGTCTTCAAAGGGATCCGAAATATCTGTTCTGAGATTCCACAGAAATAAGGCTAGCAAAGAGATCCACGAAATACAGATGAAATTCTGTGAGAAGAGTTAACAGAACACTAAGCAGTTTCTCAGAAAGCTTCTTTCCAGATTTCATATGAGGATATTTCCTTTTTCACCATAGCCCTCTATGGGCTTCCAAATATCACTTTGCCAATTCCACAAGAACTGTCTTAGCGAAAGGCTTCTTGAAGGGAAAGCTGTAACTCTGTGAGATGATTTCACAGAACATAAGGAAGGTTCTCAGAAAGCTTCTTTCTCTTTGTTTTCGGAGGATATTTCCTTTGGCCCTATACTCTTCAAAGGGATCCGAAATATCTGTTCTCAGATTCCACAGAAATAAGGCTAGCAAACAGATCCACGAAATACAGATGTAACTCTTTGAGTGGAAGCCACACAACGCAGAGCAGTTTCTCAGAAAGCTTCTTTCCAGATTTCATCTGAGGATATTTCCTTTTTCACCACAGCCCTCTAAGGGCTTCCAAATATCACTTTTCCAAATTCACAAGAACTGTCTTAGCAAGCGGCTTCTTGAGGGGAAAGCTGTAACTCTGTGAGTTGATTTCACAGAACACAAAGAAGTTTCACAAAAAGGTTCTTTCTCTTTGTTATCGGAGGATATTTCCTTTGGCCCTATAGTCTTCAAAGGGATCCGAAATATCTGTTCTCAGATTCCACAGAAATAAGGTTTGCAAAGAGATCCACGAAATACAGATGTAACTCTGTGAGTGGAAGTCACACATCACAGAGAAGTTTCTCAGAAAGCTTCTTTCCAGATTTCATCTGAGGATATTTGCTTTTTCACGATAGCCCTCTATGGGCTTCCAAATATCACTTTGCCAATTCCACAAGAACTGTCTTAGCGAAAGGCTTCTTGAGGGGAAAGCTGTAACTCTGTGAGATGATTTCACAGAACACAAAGAAGTTTCTCAGAAAGCTTCTTTCTCTTTGTTATCGGAGGATATTTCCTTTGGCCCTATTGTCTTCAAAGGGATCCGAAATATCTGTCCTCAGATTCCACAGAAATAAGGCTAGCAAACAGATCCACGAAATACAGATGTAACTCTGTGAGTGGAAGCCACACAACGCAGAGCAGTTTCTCAGAAAGCTTCTTTCCAGATTTCATCTGAGGATATTTCCTTTTTCACCATATCCCTCTATGGGCTTCCAAATATCACTTTTCCAAATCCACAAGAACTGTCTTAGCGAGCGGCTTCTTGAGGGGAAAGCTGTAACTCAGTGAGATGATTTCACAGAACACAAAGAAGTTTCTCAGAAAACTTCTCTCTCTTTGCTATTGAGGATATTTCCTTTGGCAGTATAGTCTTCCAAGGGGTCCGAAATATCTGTTCTCAGATTCCACAGAAAGAAGGCTAGCAAAGGGATCCACGAAATACAGATGTAACCTTGTGATATGAATTAACAGAACACTAAGCAGTTTCTCAGAAAGCTGCTTTCCAGATTTCATCTGAGGATATTTCCTTTTCACCATAGCCCTCTATGGGCTTCCAAATATCACTTTTCCAAATCCACAAGAACTGTCTTAGCGAGCGGCTTCTGGAAGGGAAAGCTGTTACTCTGTGAGATGATTTCACAGAACACAAAGAAGTTTCTCAGAAAGCTTCTTTCTCTTTGTTATCGGAGGATATTTCCTTTGGCCCTATAGTCTTCAAAGGGATCGGAAATATCTGTTCTCAGATTCCACAGAAATAAGGCTGGCAAAGACATCCACAAAATACACATGTACCTCTGTGAGTGGAAGTCACACATCACAGAGAAGTTTCTCAGAAAGCTTCTTTCCAGATTTCATCTGAGGATATTTCCTTTTTCACCATAGCCCTCTATGGGCTTCCAAATATCACTTAGCCAATTCCACAAGAACTGTCTTAGCGAAAGGCTTCTTGAAGGGAAAGCTGTAACTCTGTGAGATGATTTCACCGAAAACATAGAAGTTTCTCAGAAAGCTTCTTTCTCTTTGTTATCGAAGGATATTTCCTTTAGCAATATAGTCTTCAAAGGGATCTGAAATATCTGTTCTCAAATTCCGAGAAATAAGGCTAGCAAAGAGATCCACGATATACAGAAGTAACTGTGTGAGACGAATTAATATAACACTAAGCAGTTTCTCAGAAAGCTTCTTTCCAGATTTCATCTGAGGATATTTCCTTTTTCACCATAGCCCTCTACGGGCTTCGAAATATCACTTAGCCATTTCCACAAGAACTGTCTTAGCGAAAGGCTTCTTGAGGCGAAAGCTGTAACTCTGTGAGATGATTTCACAGAACACAAAGAAGTTTCTCAGAAAGCTTCTTTCTCTTTGTTTTCGGTGGATATTTCCTTTGACCCTATGGTCTTCAAAAGGATCCGAAATATCTGTTCTCAGATTCCACAGAAATAAGGCTAGCAAAGAGATCCACGAAATACAGATGTAACTTTTTAAGTGGAAGTCACACATCACAGAGCATTTACTCAGAAACTTCTCTCCAGATTTCATCTGAGGATATTTCCTTTTCACCATAGCCCTCTATGGGCTTCCAAATATCACTTTGCCAATTCCAGAAGAACTGTCTTAGCGAAAGGATTCCTGCGGGGAAAGCTGGAACTCTGTGAGATGATTTCAGAGAACACAAAGAAATTTCTCACAAAGCTTCTTTCTCTTTTTTATCGGAGGATATTTCCTTTTGCCCTATAGTCTTCAAAGGGATCCGAAATATCTGTTTTCAGATTCCAAAGAAATAAGGCTAGCAAAGAGATCCACGAAATACAGATGTAACTCTGTGAGTGGAAGTCACACATCACAGAGCAGTTTCTCAGAAAGCTTCTTTCCAGATTTCATCTGAGGATATTTCCTTTTTCACCATAGCCCTCTATGGGATTCCAAATATCACTTTTCCAATTCCACAAGAACTGTCTTAGCGAAAGGCTTCTTGAGGGGAAAGCTGTAACGCTGTGAGATGATTTCATAGAAAACAAAGAAGTTTCTCAGAAAGCTTCTTTCTCTTTGTTATCGGAGGATATTTCCTTTGGCCCTATAGTCTTCAAAGGGATCCGAAATATCTGTTCTCAGATTCCACAGAAATAGGGGAAGCAAAGAGCTCCACGAAATAGAGATGAAACTCTGTGAGATGAATTAACAAAACACTAAGCAGTTTCTCAGAAAGCTTCTTTCCAGATTTCATCTGAGGATATTTCCTTTTTCAACATAGCCCTCTAAGGGCTTCCAAATATCACTTTTCCAAATCCACAAGAACTGTCTTAGCGAGCGGCTTCTGGAGGGGAAAGCTGTAACTCTGTGAGATGATTTCACAGAGCACAAAGAAGTTTCTCAGAAAGCTTCTTTCTCTTTGTTATCGGAGGCTATTTCCTTTGGCCCTATAGTCTTCAAAGGGATCCGAAATATCTGTTCTCAGATTCCACAGAAATAAGGCTAGCAAAGAGATCCACGAAATACAGATGTTACTCTGTGAGTGGAAGTCACAAATCACAGAGCAGTTTCTCAGAAAGCTTCTTTCCAGATTTCATCTTAGGATATTTCCTTTTTCACCATAGCCCTCTATGGGCTTCCAAATATCACTTTTCCAAATCCACAAGAACTGTCTTAGCGAGCGGCTTCTTGAGGGGAAAGCTGTAACTCTGTGAGATGATTTCACAGAACACAAAGAAGTTTCTTAGAAAGCTTCTTTCTCTTTGTTATCGGAAGATATTTCCTTTGGCCCTATAGATTTCAAAGGGATTCGAAATATCTGTTCTCAGATTCCACAGAAATAAGGCTACCAAAGAGATCCAAAAAATACAGATGTAACTCTGTTAGGTGAATTAACAGAACACTAAGCAGTTTCTCAGAAAGCTTCTTTCCAGATTTCATCTGAGGATATTTCCTTTTTGACCATAGCCGTCTAAGGGCTCCAAAATATCACTTTGCCAATTCCACAAGAACTGTCTTAGCGAAAGGCTTCTTGAGGGGAAAGCTTTAACTCTGTGAGATGATTTCAAAGAACACAAAGAAGTTTCTCAGAAAGCTTCTTTCTCTTTGTTATCGGAGGATATTTTCCTTGTCCCTATCGTCTTCAAAGGGATCCGAAGTATCTGTTCTCAGATTCCACAGAAATAAGTCTAGCAAAGAGATCCACGAAATACAGATGTAACTCTGTGAGTGGAAGTCACACATCACAGAGCAATTTCTCAGAAAGCTTCTTTCCAGATTTCATCTGAGGATATTTCCTTTTTGACCATAGCCGTCTAAGGGCTCCAAAATGTCACTTTGCCAATTCCACAAGAACTGTCTTAGCGAAAGGCTTCTTGAGGGAAAAGCTGTAACTCAGTGAGATGATTTCACAGAACACAAAGAAGTTTCTCAGAAAACTTCTTTCTCTTTGCTATAGGAGGATATTTCCTTTGGCACTATAGTCTTCCAAGGGGTCCGAAATATCTGTTCTCAGATTCCACAGAAAGAAGGCTAGCAAAGGGATCCACGAAATACAGATGTAACCCTGTGATATGAATTAACAGAACACTAAGCAGTTTCTCAGAAAGCTGCTTTCCAGATTTCATCTGAGGATATTTACTTTTCACCATAGCCCTCTATGGGCTTCCAAATATCAGTTTTCCAAATCCACAAGAACTGTCTTAGCGAGCGGCTTCTTGAAGGGAAAGCTGTTACTCTGTGAGATGATTTCACAGAACACAAAGAAGTTACTCAGAAAGTTTCTTTCTCTTTGTTATCGGAGGATATTTCCTTTGGCCCTATAGTCTTCAAAGGGATCGGAAATATCTGTTCTCAGATTACACAGAAATAAGGCTGGCAAAGACATCCACAAAATACAGATGTACCTCCGTGAGTGGAAGTCACACATCACAGAGAAGTTTCTCAGAAAGCTTCTTTCCAGATTTCATCTGAGGATAGTTCCTTTTTCACCATAGCCCTCTATGGGTTACCAAATATCACTTTGCCAATTCCACAAGAACTGTCTTAGTGAAAGGCTTCTTGAAGGGAAAGCTGTAACTCTGTGAGATGATTTCACAGAACACAAAGAAGTTTCTCAGAAAGCTTCTTTCTCTTTGTTATCGGAGGATATTTCCTTTGGCCCTGTAGTCTTCAAAGGTGTCTGAAATATCTGTTCTCAGATTGCACAGAAATAAGGCTAGGAAAGAGATCCACGAAATACAGATGTAACTCTGTGAGATGAATTAACAGAACACTAAGCATTTTCCTAGAAAGCTGCTTTCCAGATTTCATCTGAGGATATTTCCTTTTTCACCATAGCCCTCTAAGGGCTTCCAAATATCACTTTTCCAAATCCAAAAAACTGTCTTAGCGAGCGGCTTGTTGAGGGGAAAGCTGTAACTCTGTGAGATGATTTCACAGAACACAAAGAAGGTCCTTAGAAAGCTTCTTAGTCTTTGTTATCGGAGGATATATCCTTTGGCCCTATAGTCTTCAAAGCTATCCGAAATATCTGTTCTCAGATTCCACAGAAATAAGGCTAGAAAATAGATCCACGAAATACAGATCTAACTCTGTGAGTGGAAGTCACACATCACAGAGAAGTTTCTCAGAAAGCTTCTTACCAGATTTCATCTGAGGATATTTCCTTTTAACCATAGCCCTCTAAGGGCTTCCAAATATCACTTTGCCAATTTCACAAGAACTGTCTTAGCGAAAGGCTTCTTGAGGGGAAAGCTGTAACTCTGTGAGATGATTTCACAGAACACAAAGAAGTTTCTAGGAAAGCTTCTTTCTGTTTGTTATCAGAGGATATTTCCTTTGGCCCTAAAGTCTTCAAAGGGATCCGAAATATCTGTTCTCTGATTCCACAGAAATAAGGTTAGGAAAGAGATCCACTAAATAAAGATGGAACTCTGTGAGGTGAATTAACAGAACACTAAGCAGTTTCTCAGAAAGCTTTTTCCAGATTTCGTCTGAGGAAATTTCCTTTTTGACCATAGCCCTCTAGGGGTTCCAAATATCACTTTGCCAATTCCAGAAGAACTGTCTTAGCGAAAGGCCTCTTGAGGGGAAAGCTGTAACTCTGTGAGATGATTTCACAGAACACAAAGAAGTTTCTCAGAAAACTTCTTTCTCTTTGCTATAGGAGGATATTTCCTTTGGCTCTATAGTCTTCAAGGGGATCCGATATATCTGTTCTCAGATTCCACAGAAATAAGGCTAGCAAAGCGATCCACGAAATACAGATGTAACTCTGTGAGATGAATTAACAGAACCCTAAGCAGTTTCTCAGAAAGCTTCTTTCCAGATTTCATCTGAGGATATTTCCTTTTTCACCATAGCCCTCTATGGGCTTCCAAATATCACTTTGCCAATTCCACAAGAACTGTCTTATCGAAAGTCTTCTTGAGGGGAAAGCTGTAACTCTGTGAGATGATTTCACAGATCACAAAGAAGTTTCTAGGAAAGCTTCTTTCTCTTTGTTATCAGAGGATATTTCCTTTGGCCCTAAAGTCTTCAAAGGGATCCGAAATATCTGTTCTCTGATTCCACAGAAATAAGGTTAGCAAAGAGATCCACTAAATAAAGATGGAACTCTGTGAGGTGAATTAACAGAACACTAAGCAGTTTCTCAGAAAGCTTTTTCCAGATTTCGTCTGAGGAAATTTCCTTTTTGACCATAGCCCTCTAGGGGTTCCAAATATCACTTTGCCAATTCCAGAAGAACTGTCTTAGCGAAAGGCTTCTTGAGGGTAAAGCTGTAACTCTGTGAGATGATTTCACAGAACACAAAGAAGTTTCTCAGAAAGCTTCTTTCTCTTTGTTATCGGAGGATATTTCCTTTGGCCCTGTAGTCTTCAAAGGGATTCGAAATATCTGTTCTCAGATTCCACAGAAATAAGGCTAGCAAAGAGATCCACGAAATACAGATGTAACTCTGTGAGTGGAAGTCACAAATCACAGAGCAGTTTCTCAGAAAGCTTCTTTCCAGATTTCATCAGAGGATATTTCCTTTTTCAACATAGCCCTCTATGGGCTTCCAAATATCACTTTGCAAATTCCACAAGAACTGTCTTAGCGAAAGGCTTCTTGAGGGGAAAGCTGTAACTCTGTGAGATGATTTCACAGAACACAAAGAAGGTTCTCAGAAAGCTTCTTTCTCTTTGTTATCGGAGGATATTTCCTTTGGCACTATAGTCTTCAAGGGGATCCGATATATCTGTTCTCAGATTCCACAGAAATAAGGCTAGCAAAGAGATCCACGAAATACAGATGTAACTCTGTGAGATGAATTAACAGAACCCTAAGCAGTTTCTCAGAAAGCTTCTTTCCAGATTTCATCTGAGGATATTTCCTTTTTCACCATAGCCCTCTATGGGCTTCCAAATATCACTTTGCCAATTCCACAAGAACTGTCTTATCGAAAGTCTTCTTGAGGGGAATGCTGTAACTCTGTGAGATGATTTCACAGAACACAAAGAAGTTTCTCAGAAAGCTTCTTTCTCTTTGTTATCGGAGGATATTTCCTTTGGTCCTAAAGTCTTCAAAGGGATCCGAAATATCTGTTCTCAGATTCCACAGAAATAAGGTTAGCAAAGAGATCCACAAAATAAAGACGGAACTCTGTGTGGTGAATTAACAGAACACTAAGCAGTTTCTCAGAAAGCTTTTTCCAGATTTCGTCTGAGGAAATTTCCTTTTAGACCATAGCCCTCTATGGGCTTCCAAATATCACTTTGCCAATTCCAGAAGAACTGTTTTAGCGAAAGGCTTCTTGAGGGTAAAGCTGTAACTCTGTGAGATGATTTCTCAGAACACAAAGAAGTTTCTCAGAAAGCTTCTTTCTCTTTGTTATCGGAGGATATTTCCTTTGGCCCTATAGTCTTCAAAGGGATTCGAAATATCTGTTCTCAGATTCCACAGAAATAAGGCTAGCAAAGAGATCCACGAAATACAGATGTAACTCTGTGAGATGAATTAACAGAACACTAAGCAGTTTCTCAGAAAGCTTCTTTCCAGATTTCATCAGAGGATATTTCCTTTTTCAACATATCCCTCTATGGGCTTCCAAATATCACTTTGCAAATTCCACAAGAACTGTCTTAGCGAAAGGCTTCTTGAGGGGAAAGCTGTAACTCGGTGAGATGATTTCACAGAACACAAAGAAGGTCCTCAGAAAGCTTCTTTCTCTTTGTTATCGGAGGATATTTCCTTTGACCCTGTAGTCTTCCAAGGGATCCGAAATATCTGTTCTCAGATTCCACAGAAATAAGGCTAGCAAAGAGATCCACGAAATACAGATGTAACTCTGTGAGTGGAAGTCACACATTACAGAGAAGTTTCTCAGAAAGCTTCTTTTCAGATTTCATCTGAGGATATTTCCTTTTTCACCATAGTCCTCTATGGGTTTCCAAATATCACTTTGCCATTTCCACAAGAACTTTCTTACAGAAAGGCTTCTTGAAGGGAAAGCTGTAACTCTGTGAGATGATTTCACAGAACACAAAGAAGTTTCTCAGAAAGCTTCTTTCTCTTTGTTATAGGAGGATATTTCCTTTGACCTTATAGTCTTCAAAAGGATCCGAAATATCTGTTTTCAGGTTCCACAGAAATAAGGCTAGCAAAGAGATATACGAAATACAGATGTAACTTTGTAAATGGAAGTAACACATCACACAGCATTAACTCAGAAAGCTTCTCTCCAGATTTCATCTGAGGATATTTCCTTTTCACCTTAGTCCTCTATAGGCTTCCAAATATCACTTTGCCAATTCCACAAGAACTGACTTAGCGAGCGGCTTCTTGAGGGGAAAGCTGTAACTCTGTGAGATGATTTCACAGAACACAAAGAGGTTTATAAGAAAGCTTCCTTCTCTTTGTTATCGGAGGATATTTCCTTTGGCCCTATAGCCTTCAAAGGGATCCGAAATATCTGTTCTCAGATTCCACAGAAATAAGGTTAGCAAAGAGATCCTCTAAATAAAGATGTAACTCTGTGAGGTGAATTAACACAACACTAAGCATTTTCTCAGAAAGCTTCTTTCCCGATTTCGTCTGAGGATATTTCCTTTTTCACCATAGCCCTCAATGGGCTTCCAAATATCACTTTGCAAATTCCAAGAGAACTGTCTTAGCGAAAGCCTTCTTGAAGGGAAAGCTGTAACTCTGTGAGATGATTTCACAGAACACAAAGAGGTTTCTCAGAAAGCTTCCTTCTCTTTGTTATCGGAGGATATTTCCTTTGGCCCTATAGTCTTCAAAGGGATTCGAAATATCTGTTCTCAGATTCCACAGAAATAAGGCTAGCAAAGAGATCCACGAAATGCAGATGTAACTCTGTGAGGTGAATTAACAGAACACTAAGCCCGTTCTCAGAAAGCTTCTTTCCAGATTTCATCTGAGGATATTTCCTTTTTCACCATAGCCGTCTACGGGCTTCCAAATATCACTTTGCCAATTCCACAAGAACTGTCTTAGCGAAAGGCTTCTTGAGGGGAAAGCTGTAACTCTGTGAGATGATTTCACGGAACACAAAGAGGTGTCTCAGAAAGCTTCTTTCTCTTTGTTATCGGAGGATATTTCCTTTGGCCCTATAGTCTTCAAAGGGATCCGAAATATCTATTCTCAGATTCCACAGAAATAAGGTAGCAAAGAGATCCACGAAATACAAATGTAACCCTGTGAGTGGAAGTCACACATCACAGAGCAGTTTCTCAGAAAGTTTCTTTCCAGATTTCATCTGAGGATATTTCCTTTTTCACCTTAGCCCTGTATGGGCTTCCAAATATCACTTTTCCAATTCCTCAAGAACTGTCTTACCGAAAGGCTTCTTGAGGGCAATGCTGTAACTCTGTGAGATGATTCCACAGAACACAAAGAAGTTTCTCAGAAAGCTTCTTTCTCTTTGTTATCGGAGGATATTTCCTTTGGCCCTATAGTCTTCAAAGGGATTCGAAATATCTGTTCTCAAATACCATAGAAAAAAGGCTAGTAAAGAGATCCACGAAATACATATGTAACTCTGTGAGTGGTGGTCACACATCACAGAGCAGTTTCTCAGAAAGCTTCTTTCCAGATTTCATCTGAGGATATTTACTTTTTCACCATAGCCCTCTCTGGGCTTCCAAATATCACTTTGCATATTCCACAAGAACTGTCTTAGCGAAAGGCTTCTTGAGTGTAATGCTGTAACTCTGTGAGATGATTTCACAGAACACAAAGAAGTTTCTCAGAAAGCTTCTTTCTCTTTGTTATCGGAGGATATTTCCTTTGGCCGTATAGTCTTCAAAGGGATCCGAAATATCTGTTCTCAAATCCCACAGAAAAAAGGCTAGTAAAGAGATCCACGAAATACACTTGTAACTCTGTGAGTGGTAGTCACACATCACAGAGCAGTTTCTCAGAAAGCTTCTTTCCAGATTTCATCAGAGGATATTTACTTTTTCACCATAGCCCTCTGTGGGCTTCCAAATATCACTTTGCTTATTCCACAAGAACTGTCTTAGCGAAAAGCTTCTTCAGGGTAAAGCTGTAACTCTGTGAGATGATTTCACAGAACACAAAGAAGTTTCTCAGAAAGCTTCTTTCTCTTTGTAATCTGAGGATATTTCCTTTGGCCCTATAGTCTTCAAAGTGATCCGAAATATCTGTTCTCAGATTCCACAGAAATAAGTCTAGCAAAGAGATCCACGAAATACAGATGTAACTCTGTGAGATGAATTAACAGAACACTAAGCATTTTCTCAGAAAGCTGCTTTCCAGATTTCATCTGAGGATATTTCCTTTTTCACGATAGCCCTCTATGGGCTTCGAAATATCACTTTGCCAATTCCACAAGAACTGTCTTAGCGAAAGGCTTCTGGAGGGGAAAGCTGTAACTCTGTGAGATGATTTCACAGAACACAAAGAAGTTTCTCAGAAAGCTTCTTTCTCTTTGTTATCGGAGGATATTTCCTTTGGCCCTATAGTCTTCAAAGGGATCCGAAATATCTGTTCTTAGATTCCACAGAAATAAGGCTAGCAAAGAGATCCACGAAATACAGATGAAATTCTGTGAGATGAGTTAACAGAACACTAAGCAGTTTCTCAGAAAGCTTGTTTCCAGATTTCATCTGAGGATATTTCCTTTTTCACCATAGCCCTCTATGGGCTTCCAAATATCACTTTGCCAATTCCACAAGAACTGTCTTAGCGAAAGTCTTCTTGAAGGGAAAGCTGTAACTCTGTGAGATGATTTCACAGAACACAAAGTAGGTTCTCAGAAAGCTTCTTTCTCTTTGTTTTCGGAGGATATTTCCTTTGGCCCTATAGTCTTCAAAGGGATCCGAAATATCTGTTCTCAGATTCCACAGAAATAAGGCTAGCAAAGAGATCCACGAAATGCAGATGTAACTCTGTGATTGGAAGTCACACATTACAGCAGTTTCTCAGAAAGCTTCCTTCCAGATTTCATCTGAGGATATTTCCTTTTTCACCATAGCCCTCTATGGGCTTCCAAATATCACTTTTCCAAATCCACAAGAACTGTCTTAGCGAGCGGCTTCTTGAGGGGAAAGCTGTAACTCTGTGAGATGATTTCACAGAACACAAAGTAGGTTCTCAGAAAGCTTCTTTCTCTTTGTTATCGGAGGATATTTCCATTGGCCCTATAGTCTTCAAAGGGATCCGAAATATCTGTTCTCAGATTCCACAGAAATAAGGCTAGCAAAGAGATCCACAAAATACAGATGCAACCTTGTGAGATGAGTGAACAGAACACTAAGCAGTTGGTCAGAAACCTTCTTTCCAGATTTCATCTGAGGATATTTCCTTTTTCACCATAGCCCTCTATGGGCTTCCAAATATCACTTTGCCAATTACACAAGAACTTTCTTAGCGAAAAGCTTCTTGAAGGGAAAGCTGTAACTCTGTTAGATGATTTCACAGAACACAAAGAAGGTTCTCAGAAAGCTTCTTTCACTTTGTTATCGGAGGATATTTCCTTTGGCCCTATAGTCTTCAAAGGGATCCGAAATATCTGTTCTCAGATGCCACAGAAATAAGGCTAGCAAAGAGATCCACGAAATACAGATGTAACTCTGTGAGTGGAAGTCACACATCACAGAGAAGTTTCTCAGAAAGCTTCTTTCGAGATTTCATCTGAGGATATTTCCTTTTCGCCATAGCCCTCTATGGGCTTCAAAATATCACTTTGCCAATTCCACAAGAACTGTCTTAGCGAAAGGCTTCTTGAAGGGAAAGCTGTAACTCTGTGAGATGATTTCACAGAACACAAAGAAGTTTCTCAGAAAGCTTCTTTCTCTTTGTTATCGGAGGATATTTCCTTTGGCCCTATTGTCTTCAAAGGGATCCGAAATATCTGTTCTCAGATTCCACAGAAATAAGGCTAGCAAACAGATCCCCGAAATACAGATGTAACTCTGTGAGTGGAACCCACACAACGCAGAGCAGTTTCTCAGAAAGCTTCTTTCCAGATTTCATCTGAGGATATTTCCTTTTTCATCATATCCCTGTATGGTCTTCCAAATATCACTTTGCCAATTCCCCAAGAACTTTCTTAGCGAAAGGCTTCTTGAAGGGAAAGCTGTAACTCTGTGTGATGATTTCACCGAACACATAGAAGTTTCTCAGAAAGCTTCTTTGTCTTTGTTATCGGAGGATATTTCCTTTAGCCCTATAGTCTTCAAAGGTATCTGAAATATCTGTTCTCAAATTCCGAGAAATAAGGCTAGTAAAGAGATCCACTAAATAAAGATGTAACTCTGTGAGGTGAATTAACAGAACACTAGCAATTTCTCAGAAAGCTTCTTTCCATATTTCATCTGAGGATAGTTCCTTTTTCACCATAGCCCTCTATGGGCTTCCAAATATCACTTGGCCAATTCCACAAGAACTTTCTTAGCGAAAGCCTTCTTGAGGGGAAAGCTGTAACTCTGTGAGATGATTTCACAGAACACAAAGAGGTTTCTTAGAAAGCTTCTTTCTCTTTGTTATCGGAGGATATTTCCTTTGGCCCTATAGTCTTCAAAGGGATTCGAAATATCTGTTCTCAGATCCACAGAAATAAGGCAGGCAAAGTGATCCACGAAATACAGATGTAACTCTGTGAGATGAATTAACAGAACACTAAGAAGGTTCTCAGAAAGCTTCTTTCCAGATTTCATCTGAGGATATTTACTTTTTCAACATAGCTCTCTATGGGCTTCCAAATATCCCTTTGCCAATTCCACAAGAACTGTCTTATCGAAAGGCTTCTTGAGGGTAAAGCTGTAACTCTGTGAGATCATTTCACAGAACACAAAGAAGTTTCTCAAAAACTTCTTTCTCTTTGTAGTCTGAGGATATTTCCTTTGGCCCTATAGTCTTCAAAGTGATCCGAAACATCTGTTCTCAGATTCCACAGAAATAAGTCTAGCAAAGAGATCCACGAAATACAGATGTAACTCTGTGAGATGAATTAACAGAACACTAAGCATTTTCTCAGAAAGCTGCTTTCCAGATATCATCTGAGGATATTTCCTTTTTCACCATAGCTCTCTACGGGCTTCGAAATATCACTTTTCCAATTCCACAAGAACTGTCTTAGCGAGCGGGTTCTTGAGGGAAAAGCTGTAATTCTGTGAGATGATTTCACAGAACAGAAAGAAGTTTCTCAGAAAGCTTCTTTCTCTTTGTTATCGGTGGATATTTCCTTTGGCCCTATGGTCTTCAAAAGGATCCGAAATATCTGTTCTCAGATTCCACAGAAATAAGGCTAGCAAAGAGATCCACGAACTACAGATGTAACTCTGTGAGTGGAAGTCACACGTCACACAGAATTTTCTCAGAAAGCTTATTTCCAGATTTCATCTGAGGATATTTCCTTTTTCACCATAGCCCTCTATGGGCTTCCAAATATCACTTTAACAATTCCACAAGAACTGTCATAGCGAAAGGCTTATTGAGGGGAAAGCTGTAACTCTCTGAGATGATTTCACAGAACACAAAGAAGTTTCAAAGAAAGCTTCTTTCTCTTTGTTATCGGAGGATATTTCCTTTGGCCCTATAGTCTTCAAAGGGATCTGAAATATCTGTTTTCAGATTCCACAGAAATAAGGCTAGCAAAGAGATCCACGAAATACAGATGTAACTCTGTGAGAAGAATTGACAGAACACTAAGCAGTTTCTCAGAAAGCTTCTTTCCAGATTTCATCTGAGGATATTTCCTTTTTCACCATAGCCCTCTATGGGCTTCCAAATATCACTTTGCCAATTCCACAAGAACTGTCTTAGCGAAAGGCTTCTTGAGGGGAAAGCTGTAACTCTGTAAGATGATTTCACCGAACACAAAGAAGTTTCTAAGAAAGCTTCTTTCTCTTTGTTATCGGAGGGTATTTCCTTTGGCCCTATAGTCTTCAAAGGGATCCGAAATATCTGTTCTCAGATTTCACAGAAATAAGGCTAGCAAAGAGATTCACGAATTACAGTTGTAACTATGTGAGATGAATTAACAGAACACTTAGCAGTTTCTCAGAAAGCTTCTTTCCAGATTTCATCTGAGGATATTTCCTTTTTCTCCATAGCCGTCTAGGAGCTTTCCTAATATCACTTTGCCAATTCCACAAGAACTGTCTTAGCGAACGGCTTCTTGAAGGGAAAGCTGTAACTCTATGAGATGATTTCACAGAACAAAAAGAAGTTTCAAAGAAAGCTTCTTTCTCTTTGTTATCGGAGGATATTTCCTTTGGCCCTATAGTCTTCAAAAGGATCAGAAATATCTGTTCTCAGATTCCACAGAAATAAGGCTAGCAAAGAGATCCACAAAATACAGATGTACCTCTGAGAGTGGAAGTCACACATCACAGAGATGTTTCTCAGAAAGCTTCTTTCCAGATTTCATCTGAGGATATTTCCTTTTCGCCTTAGCCCTCTATGGGATTCCAAATATCACTTTGCCTATTCCACAAGAACTGTCTTAGTGAAAGGATTCTTGAAGGGAAAGCTGTAACTCTGTGAGATGATTTCACAGAACACAAAGAAGTTTCTCAGAAAGCTTCTTTCTCTTCGTTATCGGAGGATATTTCCTTTGGCCCTATAGTCTTCAAAGGGATCCGAAATATCTGTTCTCAGATTCCACAGTAATAAGACTAGCAAAGAGATCCATGAAATACAGATGTAACCCTGTGAGATGAATTAACAGAACACTAAGCAGTTTCTCAGAAAACCTCTTTCCAGATTTCATTTGAGGATATTTCCTTTTTCACCACAGCCGTCTATGGGCTTCCAAATATCAGTTTGCCAATTCCACAAGAACTGTCTTAGCGAAAGGCTTCTTGAGGGGAAAGCTGTATCTCCGTGAAATGATTTCAGAGAACACAAAGAAGTTTCTCAGAAAGCTTCTTTCTCTTTGTTATCGGAGGATATTTCCTTTGGCCCTTAGTCTTCAAAGGGATCCGAAATATCTGTTCTCAGATTCCACAGAAATAAGGCTAGCAAAGAGATCCACGAAATACAGATGTAACTCTCTGAGATGAATTAACAGAACACTAAGCAGTTTCTCAGAGAGCTTCTTTCCAGATTTCACCTGAGTATATTTCCTTTTTCACCGTAGCCCTCTATGGGCTTTCAAATATCACTTTGCAAATTCCACAAGAACTGTCTTAGCGAGCGGCTTCTTGAGGGGAAAGCTGTAACTCTGTGAGATGATTTCACAGAAAACAAAGAATTTCCTCAGAAAGCTTCTTTCTCTTTGTTATAGGAGGATATTTCCTTTGGAACTATAGTCTTCAAACGGATCCGAAATATCTGTTCTCAGATTCCACAGAAATAAGGCTAGCAAAGAGATCCAAGAAATACAGATGTAACTCTATGAGTGGAAGTCACACATCACAGAGAAGTTTCTCAGAAAGCTTCTTTCCAGATTTAATCTGAGACTATTTCCTTTTCGCCATAGCCCTCTATAGGCTTCCAAATATCACTTTGCCAATTCCACAAGAACTGTCTTAGCGAAAGGCTTCTTGAGTGGAAAGCTGTAACGCTGTGAGATGAGTTCACAGAACACAAAGAAGTTTCTCAGAAAGCTTCCTTCTCTTTGTTATCGGAGGATATTTCCTTTGGCCCTATACTCTTCAAAGGGATCCGCGATATCTGTTCTCAGATTCCAGAGAAATAAGGTTAGCAAAGAGATATACAAAATAAAGATGTAACTCTGTGAGGTGAATTAACAGAACACTAAGCAGTTTCTCAGAAAGCTTCCTTCCAGATTTCGTCTGAGAATATTCCCTTTTTCACCATAGCCCTCTATGGGCTTCCAAATATCACTTTGCCAATTCCACAAGAACTGTCTTAGCGAAAGGCTTCTTGAGGGGAAAGCTGTATCTCTGTGAAAGGATTTCAGAGAACACAAAGAAGTTTCTCAGAAAGCTTCTTTCTCTTTATTATCGGAGGATATTTCCTTTGGCCCTTAGTCTTCAAAGGGATCCGAAATATCTGTTCTCAGATTCCACAGAAATAAGGCTAGCAAAGAGATCCACGAAATACAGATGTAACTATGTGAGATAAATTAACAGAACACTAAGCAGTTTCTCAGAGAGCTTCTCTCCAGATTTCACCTGAGGATATTTCCTTTTTCACCGTAGCCGTCTAAGGGCTCCAAAATGTCACTTTGCCAATTCCACAAGAACTGTCTTAGCGAAAGGCTTCTTGAAGGGAAAGCTGTAACTCCATGAGATGATTTCACAGAACAAAAAGAAGTTTCTCAGAAAGCTTCTTTCTCTTTCTTATCGAAGGTTATTTCCTTTGGCCCTATAGTCTTCAAAGGGATCGGAAATATCTGTTCTCAGATTCCACAGAAATTAGGCTGGCAAAGAGATCCACAAAATACAGATGTACCTCTGTGAGTGGAAGTCACACATCACAGAGAAGTTTCTCAGAAAGCTTCCTTCCAGATTTCATCTGAGGATATTTCCTTTTCACCATAGCCCTCTATGGGATTCCAAATATCACTTTGCCAATTCCACAAGAACTGTCTTAGTGAAAGGCTTCTTAAAGGGAAAGCTGTAACTCTGTGAGATGATTTCACAGAACACTAAGAAGTTTCTCAGAAAGCTCCTTTCTCTTCGTTATCGGAGGTTATTTCCTTTGGCCCTATAGTCTTCAAAGGGATCCGAAATATCTGTTTTCAGATTCCACAGAAAAAAGGCTAGCAAAGAGATCCACGAAATACAGATGTAACTCTGTGAGATGAATTAACAGAACACTAAGCAATTTCTCAGAAAGCTGCTTTCCAGATTTCATCTGAGGATATTTCCTTTTTCACCATAGCCCTCTATGGGCTTCCAAATATGACTTTTCCAAATCCACAAGAACTTTCTTAACGAACGGCTTCCTGAGGGGAAGCTGAAAGTCTGTGAGATGATTTCACAGAACACAAAGAAGTTTCTCAGAAAGCTTCTTTCTCTTTGTTATCGGAGGATATTTCCTTTGGCCCTATAGTCTTCAAAGGGATCCGAAATATCTGTTCTCAGATTCCACAGAAATAGGGCTAGCAAAGAGATCCACGAAACAGAGATGAAACTCTGTGAGATGAATTAAGAAAACACTAAGCAGTTTCTCAGAAAGCTTCTTTCCAGATTTCATCTGAGGATATTTCCTTTTTCACCATAGCCCTCTATGGGCTTCCAAATATCACTTTATCAATTCACAAGAACTGTCTTAGCGAAAGGCTTCTTGAGGGCAAAGCTGTAATTCTGTCAGATGATTTCACAAAACACAAAGAAGTTTCTTAGAAAGCGTCTTTCTCTTTGGAATCGGAGGATATTTCCTTTGGTCCTATAGTCTTCAAAGTGATCCTAAATATCTCTTCTCAGATTCCACAGTAATAAGGCTAGCAAAGAGATTCACGAAATACAGATGTAACTCTGTGAGATGAATTAACAGAACACTAAGCAGTTTCTCAGAAAGCTTCTTTCCGGATTTCATCTGAGGATAGTTCCAGTTTCACCAGAGCCGTCGAAGGGCTTCCAAATATCACTTTGCCAATTCCACAAGAACTGACTTAGCGAAAGACTTATTGAGGGGAAAGCTGTAACTCTGTGAGATGATTTCACAGAACAAAAAGAAGTTTCTCAGAATGCTTCTTTCTCTTTGTTATCGGAGGATATTTCCTTTGGCCCTATAGTCTTCAAAGGGATCCGAAATATCTGTTCTCAGATTCCACAGAAATAAGGCTAGCAAAGAGATCCACGAAATACAGATGTAACTCTGTGAGATGAATTAACAGAACACTAAGCATTTTCTCAGAAATCTGCTTTCCAGATTTCATCTGAGGATATTTCCTTTTTCAACATAGCCCTCTATGGGCTTCCAAATATGACTTTTCCAAATCCACAAGAAATGTCTTAGCGAGCGGATTCTTGAGGGGAAAGCTGTAACTCTATGAGATGATTTCATAGAACACAAAGAAGTTCCTTAGAAAGCTTCTTTCTCTTTGATATCGGAGGATATTCCTTTGGCCCTATAGTCTTCAAAGGGATCCGAAATATATGTTCCCTGATTCCACAGATAAAGGTTAGCAAAGAGATCCACTAAATAAAGATGTAACTCTGTGAGATGAATTAACAGAACACTAAGCAGTTTCTCAGAAAGCTTTTTCCAGATTTCGTCTGAAGAAATTTCCTTTTTGACCATAGCCCTCTATGGGCTTCCAAATATCACTTTGCCAATTCCAGAAGAACTGTCTTAGCAAAAGGCTTCTTGAGGGGAAAGCTGTAACTCTGTGAGATGATTTCACAGAACACAAAGAAGTTTCTCAGAAAGCTTCTTTCTCTTTGTTATCGGAGGATATTTCCTTTGACACTATAGTCTTCAAAGGGATCCGAAATATCTGTTCTCAGATTCCACAGAAATAAGGCTAGCAAAGAGATCCACGAAATACAGATGTAACTCTGTGAGATGAATTAACAGAACACTAAGCACTTTCTCAGAAAGCTTCTTTCCAGATTTCATCAGAGGATATTTCCTTTTTCAACATAGCCCTCTATGGGCTTCCAAATATCACTATTCAAATACCACAAGAACTGTCTTAGCGAAAGGCTTCTTGAGGGGAAAGCTGTAACTCTGTGAGATGATTTCACAGAACACAAAGAAGTTTCTCAGAAAGCTTCTTTCTCTTTGTTATCGGAGTATATTTCCTTTGGCCCTATAGTCTTCCAAGGGATCTGAAATATCTGTTCTCAGATTCCACAGAAATAAGGCTAGCAAAGAGATCCACGAAATACAGATGTAACTCTGTGAGAGGAAGTCACACATCACAGAGCAGTTTCTCAGAAAGCTTCTTTCCAGATTTCATCTGAGGATATTTCCTTTTTCACCATAGCCCTCTATGGGCTTCCAAATATCACTTTTCCAATTCCACCAGAACTGTCTTAGCGAAAGGCTTTTTGAGGGGTAAGCTGTAACTCTGTGAGATGATTTCACAGAACACAAAGAAGTTTCTCAGAAAGCTTCTTTCTATTTGTTATCGGAGGATATTTCCTTTGGCCCTAAAGTCTTCAAAGGGATCCGAAATATCTGTTCTCTGTTTCCACAGAAATAAGGTTAGCAAAGAGATCCACTAAATAAAGATGTAACTCTGTGAGGTGAATTAACATAAAACTAAGCAGTTTCTCAGAAAGCTTCTTTCCCGATTTCGTCTGAGGAAATTTTCCTTTTTGACCATAGCCCTCTGTGGGCTTCCAAATATCACTTTGCCAATTCCAGAAGAACTGTCTTAGCGAAAGGCTTCTTGAGGGGAAAGCTGTAACTCTGTGAGATGATTTCACAGAACACAAAGAAGTTTCTCAGAAAGCTTCTTTCTCTTTGTTATCGGAGGATATTTCCTTTGGCCATAGAGTCTTCAAAGGGATTCGAAATATCTGTTCACAGATTCCACAGAAATAAGGCTAGCAAAGAGATCCTCGAAATACAGATGTAACTCTGTGAGTGGAAGTCACACATCAAAGAGAAGTTTCTCAGAAAGCTTCTTTCCAGATTTCATCTGAGGATATTTCCTTTTTCACCATAGCCCTCTGGGGGCTTCCAAATATCACTTATCCAATTCCACAAGAACTTTCTTAGCGAAAGGCTTCTTGAAGGGAAAGCTGTAACTCTGTGAGATGATTTCACAGAACACAAAGAATTTTCTCAGAAAGCTTCTTTCTCTTTGTTATCGGAGGATATTTCCTTTGGCCCTACAGTCTTCAAAGGGATCCGAAATATCTGTTCTCAGATTCCACAGAAATAAGGCTATCAAGGAGATCCACCAAATACAGATGTAACTCTGTGAGTGGAAGTCACACATCACAAAGCAGTTTCTCAGAAAGCTTCTTTCCAAATTTCATCTGAGGATATTTCCTTTTTCACCACAGCCCTCTATGGGCTTCCAAATATCACTTTAACAATTCCACAAGAACTGTCTTAGCGAAAGGCTTCTTGAGGGCAAAGCTGTAATTCTGTCAGATGATTTCACAAAACACAAAGAGGTTTCTTAGAAAGCTTCTTTCTCTTTGGAATCGGAGGATATTTCCTTTGGTCCTATATTCGTTAAAGGGATCCTAAATATCTGTTCTCAGATTCCACAGTAATAAGGCTAGCAAAGAGATCCACGAAATACAGATGTAACTCTGGGAGATGAATTAACAGAACACTAAGCAGTTTCTCAGAAAGATTCTTTCCGGATTTCATCTGAGGATAATTCTGTTTTCACCATAGCCGTCTAAGGGCTTCCAAATATCACTTTGCCAATTCCACAAGAACTGTTTTAGCAAAAGACTTCTTGAGGGGAAAGCTGTAACTCTGTGAAATGATTTCACAGAACAAAAAGAAGTTTCTCAGAATGCTTCTTTCTCTTTGTCATCGGAGGATATTTCCTTTGGCCCTATAGTCTTCAAAGGGATCAGAAATATCTGTTCTCTGATCCCACAGAAATAAGGCTAGCAAAAAGATCCACGAAATACAGATGTAACTCTGTGAGATGAATTATCAGAACACTAAGCATTTTCTCAGAAAGCTTCTTTCCAGATTTCATCTGAGGATATTTCCTTATTCACCACAGCCGTCTATGGGCTTCCAAATATCACTTTGCCAATTCCACAAGAACTGTCTTAGCGAAAGGCTTCTTGAGGGGAAAGCTGTATCTCTGTGAAATGATTTCAGAGAACACAAAGAAGTTTCTCAGAAAGCTTCTTTCTCTTTGTTATCGGAGGATATTTCCTTTGGCCCTTAGTCTTCAAAGGGATCCGAAATATCTGTTCTCAGATTCCACAGAAATAAGGCTAGCAAAGAGATCCAAGAAATACAGATGTAACTATGTGAGATGAATTAACAGAACCCTAAGCAGTTTCTCAGAGAGCTTCTTTCCAGATTTCACCTGAGGATATTTCCTTTTTCACCGTAGCCCTCTATGGGCTTTCAAATATCACTTTGCAAATTCCACAAGAACTGTCTTAGCGAAAGACTTCTTGAGGGGAAAGCTGTAACTCTGTGAGATGATTTCACAGAACACAAAGAAGTTTCTCAGAAAGCTTGTTTCTCTTTGTTATCGGTGGGTATTTCCTTTGGCACTATAGTCTTCAAAGGGATTCGAAATATCTGTTCTCAGATTCCACAGAAATAAGGCTAGCAAAGAGATCCACGAAGTACAGATGTAACTCTGTGAGATGAATTAACAGAACACTAAGCATTTTCTCAGAGAGCTTCTTTCCAGATTTCATCTGAGTATATTTCCTTTTTCACCGTAGCCCTCTATGGTCTTTCAAATATCACTATGCAAATTCCACAAGAACTGTCTTAGCGAAAGGCTTCTTGAGGGGAAAGCTGTAACTCTGTGAGATGATTTCACAGAACACAAAGAAGTTTCTCAGAAAGCTTCTTTCTCTTTGTTATCGGAGGGTATTTCCTTTGACCCTATAGTCTTCAAAGGGATCCGAAATATCTGTTCTCAGATTCCAGTGAAATAAGGCTAGCAAAGAGATCCACGAAATACAGATGTAACACTGTTAGACGAATTAACAGAACACTAAGCAGTTTCTCAGAAAGCTTCTTTCCAGATTTCATCTGAGGATATTTCCTTTTTCACCATAGCCCTCTATGGGCTTCCAAATATCACTTTGCCTATACCACAAGAACGTTCTTAGCGAAAGGCTTCTTGAGGGGAAAGCTGTAACTGTGTGAGATGATTTCACAGAACACAAAGAAGTTTCTCAGAAAGCTTCTTTCTCTTTGTTATCGGAGGATATTTCCTTTGGCCCTATAGTCTTCAAAGGGTTTCAAAATATCTGTTCTCAGATTCCACAGAAATAAGGCTAGCAAAGAGATACACGAAATACAGATGTAACTATGTAAATGGAAGTCACACATCACAGAGCATTTACTCAGAAAGCTTCTCTCCAGATTTCATCTGAGGATATTTGCTTTTCACCTTAGCCCTCTATGGGCTTCCAAATATCACTTTGCCAATTCCACAAGAACTGTCTTAGCGAAAGGCTTCTTGAGGGGAAAGCTGAAACTCTGTGAGATGATTTCACAGAACACAAAGAAGTTTCTTAGAATGCTTCTTTCTCTTTGGAATCGGAGGATATTTCCTTTGGTCCTGTAGTCTTCAAAGGGATCCTAAATATCTGTTCTCAGATTCCACAGTAATAAGGCTAGCAAACAGATCCACGAAATACAGAAGTAACTCTGTGAGATGAATTAACAGAACACTAAGCAGTTTCTCAGAAAGCTTCTTTCCGGATTTCATCTGAGGATAATTCCGGTTTCACCATAGCCGTCTAAGGGCTTCCAAATATCACTTTGCCAATTCCACAAGAACTGACTTAGCAAAAGACTTCTTGAGGGGAAAGCTGTAACTCTGTGAGATGATTTCACAGAACAAAAAGAAGTTTCTCAGAATGCTTCTTTCTCTTTGTTATCGGAGGATATTTTCTTTGGCCCTATAGTTTTCAAAGGGATCCGAAATATCTGTTCTCAGATTCCACAGAAATAAGGCTAGCAAAGAGATCCACGAAATACAGATATAACTCTGTGTGATGAATTAACAGAACACTAAGCATTTTCTCAGAAAGCTTCCTTAAAGAATTCATCTGAGGATATTTCCTTTTTCACCATAGCCATCTATGGGCTTCCAAATACCACTTTACCAATTCCACAGGAAATGTCTTAGCGAAAGGCTCCTTGAGGGTAAAGATGTAACTCTGTGAGATGATTTCACAGAACACAAAGAAGTTTCTCAGAAAGCTTCTTTCTCTTTGTTATAGGAGGATATTTCCTTTGGCCCTATAGTCTTCAAAGGGATCCGAAATATCTGTTCTCAGATTTCACAGAAATAAAGCTAGCAAAGAGATCCACGAAATACAGATGTAACTCTGTGAGTGTAAGTCACACATCACAAAGCAGTTTCTCAGAAAGTTTCTTTCCAGTTTTCATCTGAGGATATTTCCTTTTTCACCATAGCCCTCTATGGGCTTCCAAATATCACTTTGCAAATTCCACAAGAACTGTCTTACCGAAAGGCTTCTTGAGGGCAATGCTGTAACTCTGTGAGATGATTTCACAGAACACAAAGAAGTTTCTCAGAAAGCTTCTTTCTCTTTGTAATCTGAGGATATTTCCTTTGGCCCTATAGTCTTCAAAGGGATCCGAAATATCTGTTCTCAGATTAGACAGAAATAAGGCTAGCAAAGAGATCCACGAAATACAGATGTAACTCTGGGAGATGAATTAACAGAACACTAAGCATTTTCTCAGAAAGCTGCTTTCCAGATTTCATCTGAGGATATTTCCTTTTCACCGTAGCCGTCTATGGGCTTCCAAATATCACTTTTCCAATTCCACAAGAACTGTCTTAGCGAAACGCTTCTTGAGGGGAAAGCTGTAACTGTGTGAGATGATTTCCCAGAACACAAAGAAGTTTCTCAGAAAGCTTCTTTGTCTTTGTTATCGGAGGATATTTCCTTTGGCATTATAGTCTTCAAATGGATCCGAAATCTCTGTTCTCAGATTCCACAGAAATAAGGCTAGCAAAGAGATCCACGAAATACAGATGTAACTCTGTAAGTGGAAGTCACACATTACAGAGCATTTACTCAGAAAGCTTCTCTCCAGATTTCTGCAGAGGATATTTCCTTTTCACCATAGCCCTCCATGGGCTTCCAAATATCACTTTGCCAATTCCACAAGAACTGTCTTAGCGAAAGACTTCTTGAAGGGAAAGCTGTAACTCTGTGAGATGATTTCACAGAACACAAAGAAGTTCCTCAGAAAGCTGCTTTCTCTTTGTTATCGGAGGATATTTCCTTTGGCCCTATAGTCTTCAAAGGCATCCGAAATATCTGTTCTCAGATTCCACAGAAATAAGGCTAGCTAAGAGATCCACGAAATACAGATGTAACTCTGTGAGTGGAAGTCACACATCAAAGAGCAGTTTCTCAGAAAGCTTCTTTCCTGATTTCATCTGAGGATATTTCCTTTTTCACCATAGCCATCTAAGGGCTTCCAAATATCACTTTTCCAATTCCACAACAACTGTCTTAGCTAAAGGCTTCTTGAAGGGAAACCTGTAACTCTGTGAGATGATTTCACAGAACACAAAGAAGTTTCTCAGAAAGCTTCTTTCTCTTTGTTATCGGAGGATATTTCCTTTGGCCCTATAGTCTTCAAAGGGATCCGAAATATCTGTTCTCAGATTCCACAGAATTAAGGCTAGCAAAGAAATCCACAAAATACAGATGTAACGCAATGATATGAATAAACAGAACTCTAAGCATTTTCTCAGAAAGCTGTTTTCCAGATTTCATCTGAGGATATTTCCTTTTTCACCATGGCACTCTAAGGGCTTCCAAATATCACTTTTCCAAATCCGCAAGAACTGTCTTAGCGAGCGGCTTCTTGAGGGGAAAGCTGTAACTCTGTGAGATGATTTCACAGAACACAAAGAAGTTCCTTAGAAAGCTTCTATCTCTTTGTTTTCCGAGGATATTTCCTTTGGCCCTATAGTCTTCAAAGGGATCCGAAATATCTCTTCTCAGATTCCACAGAAATAAGGCTAGCAAAGAGATCCACGAAATACAGATGTAACTCTGTGAGTGGAAGTCACACATCACAGAGAAGTTTCTCAGAAAGCTTCTTTCCAAATTTCATCTGAGGATATTTCCTTTTCACCATAGCCCTCTATGGGCTTCCAAATATCACTTTGCCAATTCCACAAGAACTGTCTTAGCGAAAGGCTTCATGAGGGGAAAGCTGTAACTCTGTGAGATGATTTCACAGAACACAAAGAAGTTCCTCAGAAAGCTTCTTTCTCTTTGTTATCGGAGGATATTTCCTTTGGCCCAAGAGTCTTCAAAGGGATCCGAATTATCTGTTCTCAGATTCCACAGAAAAAAGGCTAGCAAAGAGATCCACGAAATACAGATGTAACTCTGTGAGTGGAAGTCACACATCACATAGCAGTCTCTCAGAAAGCTTCCTTCCAGATTTCATCTGAGGATATTTCATTTTCACCATAACCCTCTTTGGGCTTCCAAATATCACTTTAACAATTTCACAAGAACTTTCGTAGCGAAAGCCTTCTTGAGGGGAAAGCTGTAACTCTGTGAGATGATTTCACAGAACACAAAGAAGCTCCTCAGAAAGCTTCCTTCTCTTTGTTATCGGAGGATATTTACTTTGGCCCTATAGTTTTCAAAGGGATTCGAAATATCTGTTCTCAGATTACAAAGAAATAAGGCTAGCAAAGTGATCCACGAAATGCAGATGTAACTCCGTGAGGTGAATTAACGGAACACTAAGCAGTTTCTCAGAAAGCTTCTTTCCAGATTTCATCTGAGGATATTTCCTTTTCTACCATAGCCCTCTATGGGCTTCCAAATATCACTTTGCAAATTCCACAAGAACTTTCTTACCGAAAGGCTCCTTGAGGGCAATGCTGTAACTCTGTGAGATGATTTAACAGAACACAAACAAGTTTCTCAGAAAGCTTCTTTCTCTTTGTTATCGGAGGATATTTCCTATGGCCCTATACTCTTCAAAGGTATCGGAAATATCTGTTCTCAGATTCCACAGAAAAAAGACTAGCAAACAGATCCACGAAATACAGATGTAACTCTGTGAGTGGAAGTCACACATCACATAGCAGTTTCTCAGAAAGCTTCCTTCCAGATTTCATCTGAGGATATTTCCTTTTTCACCTTAACCCTCTATGGGCTACCAAATATCACTTTAACAATTTCACAAGAACTTTCGTAGCGAAAGGCTTCTTGAGGGAAAAGGTGTAACTCTGTGACATGATTTCACCGAACACAAAGAAGTTTCTCAGAAAGCTTCTTTCTCTTTGTTATCCGAGGATATTTCCTTTGGCCCTGTAGTCTTCAAAGGCATCCGAAATATCGGTTCTCAGATTCCACAGAAATAAGGCTATCAAAGAGATCCACGAAATACAGATGTAACTCTGTGAGTGGAAGTCACACATCACAGAGCAGTTTCTCAGAAAGCTTCTTTCCAGATTTCATCTGAGGATATTTACTTTTTCACCATAGCCCTCTATGGGCTTCCAAATATCACTTTTCCAAATCCACAAGAACTGTCTTAGGGAGCGGCTTCTTGAGGGGAAAGCTGTAACTCTGTGAGATGATTTCACAGAACACAAAGAATTTTCTCAGAAAGCTTCTTTCTCTTTGTTATCGGAAGTTATTTCCTTTGGCCCTATAGTCTTCAAAGGAATCCGAAATATCTATTGTCAGATTCCACAGAAATAAGGTAGCAAAGAGATCCACGAAATACAGATGTAACTCTGTGAGTGGAAGTCACACATCACAAAGCAGTTTCTCAGAAAGTTTCTTTCCAGATTTCATCTGAGGATATTTCCTTTTTCACCATAGCCCTCTGTGGGCTTCCAAATATCACTTTGCAAATTCCACAAGAACTGTCTTACCGAAAGGATTTTTGAGGGCAATGCTGAAACTCTGTGAGATGATTTCACAGAACACAAAGAAGCTTCTCAGAAAGCTTCTCTCTCTTTGTTATCAGAGGATATTTCCTTTGGCCCTATAGTCTTCAAAGGAATCCGAAATATCTATTGTCAGATTCCACAGAAACAAAGTAGCAAAGAGATCCACGAAATACAGATGTAACTCTGTGTGTGGAAGTCACACATCACACAGCAGTTTCTCAGAAAGTTTCTTTCCAGATTTCATCTGAGGATATTTCCTTTTTCACCATAGCCCTCTATGGGCTTCCAAATATCACTTTGCAAAATACACAAGAACTGTCTTACCGAAAGGCTTCTTGAGGGAAATGCTGTAACTCTGTGAGATGATTTCACAGAACACAAAGAAGTTCCTCAGAAAGCTTCCTTCTCTTTGTTTTCGGAGGATATTTCCTTTTGCCCTATAGTCTTCAAAGTCATCCGAAATATCTGTTCTCAGATTCCACAGAAATAAGGCTAGCAAAGAGATCCACGAAATACAGATGTAACTCTGTGAGTGGAAGTCACACATCACAGAGCAGTTTCTCAGAAAGCTTCTTTCCAGATTTCATCTGAGGATATTTACTTTTTCACCATAGCCCTCTACGGGCTTCCAAATATCACTTTTCCAAATCCACAAGAACTGTCTTAGCGATCGGCTTCTTGAGGGGAAAGCTGTAACTCTGTGAGATGATTTCACAGAACACAAAGAAGTTCCTCAGAAAGCTTCCTTCTCTTTGTAATCTGAGGATATTTCCTTAGGCCCTATAGTTTTCAAAGGGATCCGAAATATCTGTTCTCAGATTCCACAGAAATAAGGCTAGCTAAGAGATCCATGAAATACAGATGTAACTCTGTGAGATGAATTAACAGAACACTAAGCATTTTCTCAGAAAGCTGCTTTCCAGATTTCATCTGAGGATATTTCCTTTTTCACCGTAGCCGTCTGTGGGCTTCCAAATATCACTTTTCCAATTCCACAAGAACTGTCTTAGCGAAAGGCTTCTTGAGGGGAAAGCTGTAACTCTGTGAGATGATTTCACAGAACACAAAGAAGTTTCTCAGAAAGCTTCTTTCTCCTTGTTATCGGAGGATATTTCCTTTGGCATTACAGTCTTGAAATGGATCCGAAATATCTGTTCTCAGATTCCACAGAAATAAGGCTAGCAAAGAGATCAACGAAATACAGATGTAACTCTGTAAGTGGAAGTCACACATCACAGAGCATTTACTCAGAAAGCTTCTCTCCAGATTTCATCAGAGGATATTTACTTTTCACCATAGCCCTCTATGGGCTTCCAAATATCACTTTGCCAATTCCACAAGAACTGTCTTAACGAAAGGCTTCTTCAGGGGAAAGCTGTAACTCTGTGAGATGATTTCACAGAACACAAAGAAGTTTCTCAGAAAGCTTCATTCTCTTTGTTATCGGAGGATATTTCCTTTGGCCCTATAGTCTTCAAAGGGATCCGAAATATCTGTTCTCAGATTCCACAGAAATAAGTCTAGCTAAGAGGTCCACGAAATACAGATGTAGCTCCGTGAGTAGAAGTCACACATCACAGAGCAGTTTCTCAGAAAGCTTCTTTCCTGATTTCATCTGAGGATATTTCCTTTTTCACCATAGCCCTCTACGGGCTTCCAAATATCACTTTTCCAAATCCACAAGAACTGTCTTAGCGAGCGGCTTCTTGAAGGGAAAGCTGTAACTCTGTGAGATGATTTCACAGAACACAAAGAAGTTTCTCAGAAAGCTTCTTTCTCTTTGTAATCTGAGGATATTTCCTTTGGCCCTATAGTCTTCAAAGGGATCCGAAATATCTGTTCTCAGATTCCACAGAAATAAGGCTAGCAAAGAGATCCACGAAATACAGATGAAACTCTGTGAGATGAATAACATAACACTAAGCACTTTCTCAGAAAGCTGCTTTCCAGATTTCATCTGAGGATATTTCCTTTTTCACCGTAGCCGTATATGGGCTTCCAAATATCACTTTTCCAATTCCACAAGAACTGTCTTAGCGAAACGCTTCTTGAGGGGAAAGCTGTAACTGTGTGAGATGATTTCACAGAACACAAAGAATTTTCTCAGAAAGCTTCTTTCTCTTTGTTATCGGAGGATATTTCCTTTGGCATTATAGTCTTCAAATGGATCCGAAATATCTGTTCTCAGATTCCACAGAAATAAGGCTAGCAAAGAGTCCCACGAAATACAGATGTAACTCTGTAAGTGAAAGTCACACATCACAGAGCATTTACTCAGAAAGCTTCTCTCCAGATTTCATCAGAGGATATTTCCTTTTCACCATAGCCCTCTATGGGCTTCCAAATATCATTTTGCCAATTCCACAAGAAGTGTCTTACCGAAAGGCTTCTTGAGGGGAAAACTGTAACTCTGTGAGATGATTTCACAGAACACAAAGAAGTTTCTCAGAAAGCTTCATCCTCTTTGTTATCGGAGCATATTTCCTTTTGCCCTATAGTCTTCAAAGGGATCCGAAATATCTGTTCTCAGATTCCACAGAAATAAGGCTAGCAAAGAGATCCACGAAATACAGATGTAACTCTGTGAGATGAATTAACAGAACACTAAGCATTTTCTCAGAAAGCTGCTTTCCAGATTTCATCTGAGGATATTTACTTTTTCACCATAGCCCTCTACGGGCTTCCAAATATCACTTTTCCAAATCCACAAGAACTGTCTTAGCGATCGGCTTCTTGAGGGGAAAGCTGTAACTCTGTGAGATGATTTCACAGAACACAAAGAAGTTCCTCAGAAAGCTTCCTTCTCTTTGTAATCTGAGGATATTTCCTTTGGCCCTATAGTCTTCAAAGGGATCCGAAATATCTGTTCTCAGATTCCACAGAAATAGGAGTAGCTAAGAGATCCACGAAATACAGATGTAACTCTGTGAGATGAATAACAGAACACTAAGCATTTTCTCAGAAAGCTGCTTTCCAGATTTCATCTGAGGATATTTCCTTTTTCACCATAGCCGTATATGGGCTTCCAAACATCACTTTTCCAATTCCACAGGAACTGTCTTAGCGAAACGCTTCTTGAGGGAAAGCTGTAACTGTGTGAGATGATTTCACAGAACACAAAGAATTTTCTCAGAAAGCTTCTTTCTCTTTGTTATCGGAGGATATTTCCTTTGGCATTGTAGTCTTCAAATGGATCCGAAATATCTGTTCTCAGATTCCACAGAAATAAGGCTAGCAAAGAGATCCACGAAATACAGATGTAACTCTGAAAGTGGAAGTCACACATCACAGAGCATTTACTCAGAAAGCTTCTCTCCAGATTTCATCAGAGGATATTTCCTTTTCACCATAGCCCTCTATGGGCTTCCAAATATCACTTTGCCAATTCCACAAGAACTGACTTAGCGAAAGGCTTCTTCAGGGGAAAGCTGTAACTCTGTGAGATGATTTCACAGAACACAAAGAAGTTTCTCAGAAAGCTTCATGCTCTTTGTTATCGGAGGATATTTCCTTGTGCCCTATAGTCTTCAAAGGGATCCGAAATATCTGTTCTCAGATTCCACAGAAATAAGGCTAGCAAAGAGATCCACGAAATACAGATGTAACTCTGTGAGTGGAAGTCACACATCACAGAGCAGTTTCTCAGAAAGCTTCTTTCCAGATTTCATCTGAGGATATTTCCTTTTTCACCATAGCCCTCTACGGGCTTCCAAATATCACTTTTCCAAATCCACAAGAACTGTCTTAGGGATCGGCTTCTTGAGGGGAAAGCTGTAACTCTGTGAGATGATTTCACAGAACACAAAGAAGTTCCTCAGAAAGCTTCCTTCTCCTTGTAATCTGAGGATATTTCCTTTGGCCCTATAGTCTTCAAAGGGATCCGAAATATCTGTTCTCAGATTCCACAGAAATAAGGCTAGCAAAGAGATCCACGAAATACAGATGTAACTCTGTGAGTGGAAGTCACACATCACAGAGAAGTTTCTCAGCAACTTCTTTCCAGATTTCATCTGAGGATATTTCCTTTTCACCATAGCCCTCTATGGGCTTCCAAATATCACTTTTCCAATTCCACAAGAACTGTCTTAGCGAAAGGGTTCTTGAGGGGAAACCTCTACCTCTGTGAGATGATTTCACAGAACACAAAGAAGTTTCTCAGAAAGCTTCTTTCTCTTTGTTATCGGAGGATATTTCCTTTGGCCCTATAGTCTTCAATGGGATTCGAAATATCTGTTCTCAAATTCCACAGAAATAAGGCTAGCAAAGAGATCCACGAAATACAGATGTAACTCTGTGAGGTGAATTAACAGAACACTAAGCAGTTTCTCAGAAAGTTTATTTCCAGATTTCCTCTGAGGATATTTCCTTTTTCACCATAGCCGTCTAAGGGCTCCAAAATGTCACTTTGCCAATTCCACAAGAACTGTCTTAGCGAAAGCCTTCTTCAGGGGATAGCTGTAACTCTGTGAGATGATTTCACAGAACACAAAGAAGTTTCTCAGAAAGCTTCTTTCTCTTTGTTATCAGAGCATATTTCCTTTGGCCCTATAGTCTTCAAAGGGATCCGAAATATCTGTTCTCAGATTCCACAAAAATAAGGTTAGCAAAGAGAACCACTAAATAAAGATGTAACTCTGTGAGGTGAATTAACCGAACACTAAGCAGTTTCTCATAAAGCTTCTTTCCAGATTTCGTCTGAGGATATTTCCTTTTTCACCATAGCCCTCTATGGGCTTCCAAATATCACTTTTCCAATTCCACAAGAACTGTCTTAGCGAAAGGCTTCTTTAGGGGAAAGCTGTAACTCTGTGAGATGATGTCACTGAACACAAAGAAGTTTCTGAGAAAGCTTCTTTCTCTTTGTTATCGGAGGATATTTCCTTTGGCCCTGGACTCTTCAAAGGGATCCGAAATATCTGTTCTCAGATTCCACAGAAATAAGGCTAGCAAAGAGATCCATGAAATACAGATGTAACTCTGTGAGGGGAAGTTGCACATCACAGAGCAGTTTCTCAGAAAGCTTCTTTACAGATTTCATCTGAGGATATTTCCTTTTTCACCACAGCCCTCTATGGGCTTCCAAATACCACTTTCCCAATTCCACAAGAACTGTCTTAGCGAAAGGCTTCTTGAGGGGAAAGCTGTAACTCTGTGAGATGATTTCACAGAACACAAAGAGGTTTCTCAGAAAGCTTCATTCTCTTTGTTATCGGAGGATATTTCCTTTGGCCCTATAGTCTTCAAAGGGATTCGAAATATCTGTTCTCAGATTCCACAGAAATAAGGCTAGCAAAGAGATCCACGAAATACAGATGTAACTCTTTGAGATGAATTAAAAGAACACTAAGCAGTTTCGCAGAAAGCTTCTTTCCAGATTTCATCTGAGGATATTTCCTTTTTCAACATAGCCCTCTATGGGCTTCCAAATATCACTTTGCCAATTCCACAAGAACTGTCTTAGCGAAATGCTTCTTGAGGGGAAAGTTGTAACTCTGTGAGATGATTTCACAGAACACAAAGAAGTTTCTCAGAAAGCTTCTTTCTCTTTGTTACAGGGAGATATTTCCTTTGGCCCTATAATCTTCAATGGGATTCGAAATCTCTGTTCTCAGATTCTACAGAAATAAGGCTAGCAAGTAGATCCACGAACTACAGATGTAACTCTGTGAGTGGAAGTCACACATCACAGAGAAGTTTCTCAGAAAGCTTCTTTCCATTTTTCATCTGAGGATATTTCCTTTTTCACCTTAGCCCTCTATGGGCTTCCAAATATCACTTTGCCAATTCCACAAGAACTGTCTCAGTGAAAGGCTTCTTGAAGGGAAAGCTGTAACTCTGTGAGATGATTTCACAGAACACAAAGAAGTTTCTCAGAAAGCTTCTTTCTCTTTGTTATCGGAGGATATTTCCTTTGGCCCTATAGTCTTCAAAAGAATCCGAAATATCTGTTCTCAGATTCCACAGAAATAAGGCTAGCAAAGAGATCCACTAAATACAGATGTAACTCTGTGAGTGGAAGTCACACATCACAGACAAGTTTCTCAGAAAGCTTCTTTAAAGATTTCATCTGAGGATATTTCCTTTTCCAACATAGCCCTCTCTGGGCTTACAAATATCATTTTGCCAATTCCACAAGAACTGTCTTAGCGAAAGGATCTTGAGGGGAAAGCTGTAACTCTGTGAGATGATTTCACAGAACACAAAGAAGTTTCTCAGAAAGCTTCTTTCTCTTTGTTATGGAGGATATTTCCTTTGGCCCTATATTCTTCAAAGGGATCCGAAATCTCTGTTCTCAGATTCCACAGAAATAAGGCTAGCAAAGAGATACACGAAATACAGATGTAACTCTGTGACATGAATTAACAGAACACTAAGCAGTTTCTCAGAAAGCTTCTTTCCAGATTTCATCAGAGGATATTTCCTTTTTCAACATAGCCTTCTATGAGCTTCCAAATATCACTTTGCCAATTCCACAAGAACTGTCTAAGCGAAAGCCTTCTTGAGGGGAAAGATGTAACTCTGTGAGATGATTTCACAGAACACAAAGAAGTTTCTCAGAAAGCATCTTTCTCTTTGTCATCGGAGGGTATTTCCTTTGGCCCTATAGTCTTCCAAGGGATCCGAAATATCTGTTCTCAGATTCCACAGAAATAAGGCTAGCCAAGAGATCCACGAAATACAGATGTAACTCTGTGCGATGAATTAACAGAACACTAAGCAGTTTCTCAGAGAGCTTCTTTCCAGATTTCATCTGATTATATTTCCTTTTTCACGGTAGCCCTCTATGGGCTTTCAAATATCACTATGCAAATTCCACAAGAACTGTTTTAGCGAAAGGCTTCTTGAGGGGAAACTGTAACTCTGTGAGATGATTTCACAGAACACAAAGAAGCTTCTCAGAAAGCTTCTTTCTCTTTGTTATCGGAGGGTATTTCCTTTGGCTATATAGTCTTCAAAGGGATCCGAAATATCTCTTCTCAGATTCCACAGAAATAAGGCTAGCAAAGAGATCCATGAAATACAGAGGTAACTCTGTGAGTGGAAGTCACACATCACAGAGAAGTTTCTCAGAAAGCTTCTTTCCAGATTTCATCTGAGGATGCTTCCTTTTCGCCATAGTCCTCTATGGGCTTCCAAATATCACTATGCAAATTCCACAAGAACTTTCTTAGCGAATGGTTTCTTGAGGGGAAAGCTGTAACTCTGTGAGATGATTTCACAGAACACAAAGAAGTTTCTCAGAAAACTTCTTTCTCTTTGTTATCGGAGGATAATTCCTTTGGCCCTATAGTCTTCAAAGTAATCCGAAATATCTGTTCTCAGATTCCACAGAAATAAGGCTAGCAAAGAGATCCACGAAATACAGATGTAACTCTGTGAGTGGAAGTCACACAACACAGAGAAGATTCTTAGAAAGCTTCTTTCCAGATTTCATCTGAGGATATTTCCTTTTTCACCATAGCCCTCTATGGGCTTCCAAATATCACTTTGCCAATTCCACAAGACCTGTCTTAGTGAAAGGCTTTCTGAAGGGAAAGCTGTAACTCTGTGAGATGATTTCACAGAACACAAAGAAGTTTCTCAGAAAGCTTCTTTCTCTTTGTTATCGGAGGATATTTCCTTTGGCCCTATAGTCTTCAAAGGGATCCGAAATCTCTGTTCTCAGATTCCACAGAAATAAGGTTAGCAAAGAGATCCACGAAATACAGATATAACTCTGTGAGTGGAAGTCACACATCACAGAGCAGTTTCTCAGAAAGCTTCTTTCCAGATTTCATCTAAGGATATTTCCTTTTTCACCATAGCCCTCTATGGGCTTCCAAATATCACTTTTCCAAATCCACAAGAACTGTCTTAGCGAGCGGCTTCTTGAGGGAAAAGTAGTAACTCCGTGAGATGATTTCACAGAACACAAAGAAGTTCCTCAGAAAGCTTCTTTCTCTTTGTTATCGGAGGATATTTCCTTTGGCCCTATAGTCTTCAAAGGGATCCGAAATATCTGTTCTCAGATTCCACAGAAATAAGGCTAGCAAAGAGATCCACGAAATACAGATGTAACTCTGTGAGTGGAAGTCACACATCACAGAGAAGTTTCTCAGCAACTTCTTTCCAGATTTCATCTGAGGATATTTCCTTTTCACCATAGCCCTCTATGGGCTTCCAAATATCACTTTTCCAATTCCACAAGAACTGTCTTAGCGAAAGGGTTCTTGAGGGGAAACCTCTACCTCTGTGAGATGATTTCACAGAACACAAAGAAGTTTCTCAGAAAGCTTCTTTCTCTTTGTTATCGGAGGATATTTCCTTTGGCCCTATAGTCTTCAATGGGATTCGAAATATCTGTTCTCAAATTCCACAGAAATAAGGCTAGCAAAGAGATCCACGAAATACAGATGTAACTCTGTGAGGTGAATTAACAGAACACTAAGCAGTTTCTCAGAAAGTTTATTTCCAGATTTGCTCTGAGGATATTTCCTTTTTCACCATAGCCGTCTAAGGGCTCCAAAATGTCACTTTGCCAATTCCACAAGAACTGTCTTAGCGAAAGCCTTCTTCAGGGGATAGCTGTAACTCTGTGAGATGATTTCACACAACACAAAGAAGTTTCTCAGAAAGCTTCTTTCTCTTTGTTATCGGAGGTTATTTCCTTTGACCCTATAGTCTTCAAAAGTTTCCGAAATATCTGTTCTGAGATTCCACAGAAATAAGGCTAGCAAAGAGATCCACGAAATACAGACGTAACTTTGTAAGTGGAAGTCATACAATACAGAGCATTTTCTCAGAAAGCTTCTCTCCAGATTTCATCTAAGGATATTTCCTTTTCACCGTAGCCCTCTAACGGCTTCCAAATATCACTTTTCCAATTCCACAAGAACTGTCTTAGCGAAAGGCTTCCTGAGTGGAAAGCTGAAACTCTGTGAGATGATTTCACAGAACACAAAGAAGTTTCTCAGAAAGCTTCCTTCTCTTTTTTATCGGAGGATAATTCCTTTTGCCCTATAGTCTTCAAAGGGATCCGAAATATCTGTTCTCAGATTCCACAGAAATAAGGCTAGCAAAGAGATCCACGAAATACAGATGTAACTCTGTGAGATGAATTAACAGAACTCTAAGAAGTTTCTCAGAAAGCTTCTTTCCAGATTTCATCTGAAGATATTTCCTTTTTCACCATAGCCCTCTATAGGCTTCCAAATATCACTTTGCCAATTCCACAAGAATGGTCTTAGCGAAAGGCTTTTTGAGGGGAAAGCTGTAACTCTGTGAGAACATTTCACAGAACACAAAGAAGTTTCTCAGAAGGCTTCTTTCTCTTTGTTATCGGAGGATATTTCCTTAGGCCCTTAGTCTCCAAAGGGATCCGAAATATCTGTTCTCAGATTCCACAGAAATAAGGCTAGCAAAGAGATCCACGAAATACAGATGTAACTATGTGAGATGAATTAACAGAACACTAAGCAGTTTCTCAGAGAGCTTCTTCCAGATTTCATCTGAGTATATTTCCTTTTTCACGGTAGCCCTCTATGGGCTTTCAAATATCACTATGCAAATTCCACAAGAACTGTTTTAGCGAAAGGCTTCTTGAGGGGAAAGCTGTAACTCTGTGAGATGATTTCACAGAACACAAAAAAGCTTCTCAGAAAGCTTCTTTCTCTTTGTTATCGGAGTGTATTTCCTTTGGCTCTATAGTCTTCAAAGGGATCCGAAATATCTCTTCTCAGATTCCACAGAAATAAGGCTGGCAAAGAGATCCACAAAAGACACATGTAACTTTGTGAGTGGAAGTCACACATCACAGAGAAGTTTCTCAGAGAGCTTCTTTCCATATTTCATCTGATGATATTTATTTTTTAACCATAGCCCTCTATGGGCTTCCAAATATCACTTTGCCAATTCCACAAGAACTCTCTTAGCGAAAGGCTTCCTGAGGGGAAAGCTGTAACTCTGTGAGATGATTTCACAGAACACAAAGAAGTTTCTCAGAAAGCTTCTTTCTCTTTGTTATCGGAGGATATTTCCTTTGGTCCTAGTGTCTTCCAAGGGATTCGAAATATCTGTTCTCAGATTCCACAGAAAAAAGGCTAGGAAAGAGATCCACGAAATACAGATGTAACCTTGTGAGATGAAATAACAGAACACTAAGCAGTTTTTCAGAAAGCTGCTTACCAGAATTCATTTGAGGATATTTATTTTTTCAAAATAGCTATGTATGGTCTTCCAAATATCACTTTGCCAATTCCACAAGAACTGTATTAGTGAAAGGCTTCTTGAGGGGAAAGCTGTAACTCTGTGAGATGATTTCACAGAACACAAAGAAGATTCTCGGAAAGCTTCTTTCTCTTTGTTATCGGAGGATATTTCCTTTGGCCCTATAGTCTTCAAAGGGATCCGAAATACGTGGTGTCAGATTCCACAGAAATAAGGCTAGCAAAGAGATCCACGAACTACAGATGTAACTCTGTGAGTGGAAGTCACACATCACAGAGAAGTTTCTCAGAAAGCTTCTTTCCAGATTTCATCTGAGGATATTTCCTTTTTCACCATAGCCCTCTATGGGCTTCCAAATATCACTTTGCCAATTCCACAGGAACTGTCTTAGCGAAATGCTTCTTGAGGGGAAAGTTGTAACTCTGTGAGATGATTTCACAGAACACAAAGAAGTTTCTCAGAAAGCTTCTTTCTCTTTGTTACAGGAAGATATTTCCTTTGGCCCTATAGTCTTCAACGGGATTCGAAATATCTGTTCTCAGATTCCACAGAAATAAGGCTAGCAAAGAGATTCACGAACTACAGATGTAACTCTGTGAGTGGAAGTCACACATCACAGAGAAGTTTCTCAGAAAGCTTCTTTCCAGATTTCATCTGAGGATATTTCCTTTTTCACCATAGCCCTCTATGGGCTTCCAAATATCACTTTGCCAATTCCACAAGAACTGTCTTAATGAAAGGCTTCTTGAAGGGAAAGCTGTAACTCTGTGAGATGATTTCACAGAACACAAAGAAGTTTCTCAGAAAGCTTCTTTCTCTTTGTTATCGGAGGATATTTCCTTTGGCCCTATAGTCTTCAAAAGAATCCGAAATATCTGTTCTCAGATTCCACAGAAATAAGGCTAGCAAAGAGATCCACTAAATACAGATGTAACTCTGTGAGTGGAAGTCACACATCACAGACAAGTTTCTCAGAAAGCTTCTTTCCAGATTTCATCTGAGGATATTTCCTTTTCCAACATAGCCCTCTCTGGGCTTACAAATATCATTTTCCCAATTCCACAAGAACTGTCTTAGCGAAAGGATCTTGAGGGGAAAGCTGTAACTCTGTGAGATGATTTCACAGAACACAAAGAAGTTTCTCAGAAAGCTTCTTTCTCTTTGTTATGGAGGATATTTCCTTTGGCCCTATAGTCTTCAAAGGGATCCGAAATCTCTGTTCTCAGATTCCACAGAAATAAGGCTAGCAAAGAGATCCACGAAATACAGATGTAACTCTGTGAGGTGAATTAACAGAACACTAAGCAGTTTCTCAGAAAGTTTATTTCCAGATTTCCTCTGAGGATATTTCCTTTTTCACCATAGCCGTCTAAGGGCTCCAAAATGTCACTTTGCCAATTCCACAAGAACTGTCTTAGCGAAAGCCTTCTTGAGGGGATAGCTGTAACTCTGTGAGATGATTTCAGAGAACACAAAGAAGTTTCTCAGAAAGCTTCTTTCTCTTTGTTATCGGAGGTTATTTCCTTTGACCCTATAGTCTTCAAAAGTTTCCGAAATATCTGTTCTGAGATTCCACAGAAATAAGGCTAGCAAAGAGATCCACGAAATACAGACGTAACTTTTTAAGTGGAAGTCACACACCACAGAGCATTTTCTCAGAAAGCTTCTCTCCAGATTTCATCTAAGGATATTTCCTTTTCAAGGTAGCCCTCTAACGGCTTCCAAATATCACTTTTCCAATTCCACAAGAACTGTCTTAGCGAAAGGCGTCCTGAGTGGAAAGCTGAAACTCTGTGAGATGATTTCACAGAACACAAAGAAGTTTCTCAGAAAGCTTCCTTCTCTTTTTTATCGGAGGATAATTCCTTTTGCCCTATAGTCTTCAAAGGGATCCGAAATATCTGTTCTCAGATTCCACAGAAATAAGGCTAGCAAGGAGATCCACGAAATACAGATGTAACTCTGTGAGATGAATTAACAGAACTCTAAGAAGTTTCTCAGAAAGCTTCTTTCCAGATTTCATCTGAGGATATTTCCTTTTTCACCATAGCCCTCTATAGGCTTCCAAATATCACTTTGCCAATTCCACAAGAATGGTCTTAGCGAAAGGCTTTTTGAGGGGAAAGCTGTAACTCTGTGAGAACATTTCACAGAACACAAAGAAGTTTCTCAGAAGGCTTCTTTCTCTTTGTTATCGGAGGATATTTCCTTAGGCCCTTAGTCTCCAAAGGGATCCGAAATATCTGTTCTCAGATTCCACAGAAATAAGGCTAGCAAAGAGATCCACGAAATACAGATGTAACTATGTGAGATGAATTAACAGAACACTAAGCAGTTTCTCAGAGAGCTTCTTTCCAGATTTCATCTGAGTATACTTCCTTTTTCACGGTAGCCCTCTATGGGCTTTCAAATATCACTATGCAAATTCCACAAGAACTGTTTTAGCGAAAGGCTTCTTGAGGGGAAAGCTGTAACTCTGTGAGATGATTTCACAGAACACAAAGAAGTTTCTCAGAAAGCTTCTTTCTCTTTGTTATCGGAGGGTATTTCCTTTGGCCCTATAGTCTTCAAAGGGATTCGAAATATCTCTTCTCAGATTCCACAGAAATAGGGCTGGCAAGGAGATCCACAAAAGACAGATGTAACTTTGTGAGTGGAAGTCACACATCACAGACAAGTTTCTCAGAAAGCTTCTTTCCAGATTTCATATGAGGATATTTCCTTTTTCACCATAGCCGGCAATGGGCTTCCAAATATCACTTTGACAATTCCACAAGAACAGTCTTAGAGAAAGGCTTCCTGAGGGGAAAGCTGTAACTCTGTGAGATGATTTCACAGAAAACAAAGAAGTTTCAAAGAAAGCTTCTTTCTCTTTGTTATCGGAGGATATTTCCTTTGACCCCATAGTCTTCAAAAGGATCCGAAATATCTGTTTTCAGATTCCACAGAAATAAGGCTAGCAAAGAGATACACGAAATACAGATGTAACTTTGTAAATGGAAGTCACACATCACAGAACATTTATTCAGAAAGCTTCTCTCCAGATTTCATCTGAGGATATTTCCTTTTCACCTTAGCCCTCTATGGGCTTCCAAATATCACTTTGCCAATTCCACAAGAACTGTCTTAGCGAAAGGCTTCCTGAGGGGAAAGCTGAAACTCTGTGAGATGATTTCACAGAACACAAAGAAGTTTCTCAGAAAGCTTCTTTCTCTTTGTTTTCGGAGGTTATTTCCTTTGGCCCTATAGTTTTCAAAGGGGTCCGAAATATCTGTTCTCAGATTCCACAGAAATAAGGCTAGCAAAGAGATCCACGAAATACAGATGTAACTATGTGAGATGAATTAACAGAACACTAAGCAGTTTCTCAGAGAGCTTCTTTGCAGATTTCATCTGAGTATATTTCCTTTTTCACGGTAGCCCTCTATGGGATTTCAAATATCACTATGCAAATTCCGCAAGAACTGTTTTAGCGAAAGGCTTCTTGAAGGGAAAGCTGTATCTCTGTGAGATGATTTCACTGAACACAAAGAAATTTCTCAGAAAGCTTCTTTCTCTTTGTTGTCGGAGGATATTTCCTTTGGCCCTACTCTCTTCAAAGGGTTCCGAAATATCTGTTCTCAGATTCCACAGAAATAAGGCTAGCAAAGAGATCCATGAAATACAGATGTAACTCTGTGAGTGGAAGTTACACATCACAGAGCAGTTTCTCAGAAAGCTTCTTTACAGATTTCATCTGAGGATATTTCCTTTTTCACCACAGCCCTCTATGGGCTTCCAAATATCACTTTTCCAATTCCACAAGAACTGTCTTAGCGAAAGGATCTTGAGGGGAAAGCTGTAACTCTGTGAGATGATTTCACAGAACACAAAGAGGTTTCTCAGAAAGCTTCATTCTCTTTGTTATCGGAGGATATTTCCTTTGGCCCTATAGTCTTCAAAGGGATTCGAAATATCTGTTCTCAGATTCCACAGAAATAAGGCTAGCAAAGAGATCCACGAACTACAGATGTAACTCTGTGAGTGGAAGTCACACATCACAGAGAAGTTTCTCAGAAAGCTTCTTTCCAGATTTCATCTGAGGATATTTCCTTTTTCACCATAGCCCTCTATGGGCTTCCAAATATCACTTTGCCAATTCCACAAGAACTGTCTTAGCGAAAGGCTTCTTGAGGGGAAACCTGTAACTCTGTGAGATGATTTCACAGAACACAAAGAAGTTTCTCAGAAAGCTTCTTTCTCTTTGTTATCGGAAGATATTTCCTTTGGCACTATAGTCTTCAAAGGAATTCGAAATATCTGTTCTCAGATTCCACAGAAATAAGGTAGCAAAGAGATCCACGAAATACAGATGTAACTCTGTGAGTGGAGGTCACACATCACAGAGCAGTTTCTCAGAAAGTTTCTTTCCAGATTTCATCTGAGGATATTTCCTTTTTCACCTTAGCCCTCTATGGGCTTCCAAATATCAGTTTGCCAATTCCACAAGAATTGTCTTAGCGAAAGGTTTCTTGAGGGGAAAGCTGTAACTCTGTGAGATGATTTCACAGAACACAAAGAAGTTTCTCAAAAAGCTTCTTTCTCTTTGTTATCGGAGGATAATTCCTTTGGCCCTATAGTCTTCAAAGGGATCCGAAATATCTGTTCTCCGATTCCACAGAAATAAGGCTAACAAAGAGATCCACGAAATACAGATGTAACTCTGTGAGTGGAAGTCACACATCACAGAGAAGTTTCTCAGAAAGCTTCTTTCCAGATTTCATCTGAGGATATTTCCTTTTTCACCATAGTCCTCTATGGGCTTCCAATATCACTTTGCCAATTCCACAAGAACTGTCTTAGTGAAAGGCTTCTTGAAGGGAAAGCTGTAACTCTGTGAGATGATTTCACAGAACACAAAGAAGTTTCTCAGAAAGCTTCTTTCTCTTTGTTATCGGAGGATATTTCCTTTGGCCCTATAGTCTTCAAAGGGATCCGAAATCTCTGTTCTCATATTCCACAGAAATAAGGCTAGCAAAGAGATCCACGAAATACAGATGTAACTCTGTGAGAGGAAGTCACACATCACAGAGCAGTTTCTCAGAAAGCTTCTTTCCAGATTTCATCTGAGGATATTTCCTTTTTCACCATAGCCCTCTATGGGCTTCCAAATATCAGTTTTCCAAATCCACAAGAACTGTCTTAGCGAGCGGCTTCTTGAGGGGAAAGCTGTAACTCTGTGAGATGATTTCACAGAACACAAAGAAGTTCCTCAGAACGCTTTTTTCTCTTTGATATCGGAGGATATTTCCTTTGGCCCTATAGTCTTCAAAGGGATGCGAAATATCTGTTCTTAGATTCCACAGAAATAAGGCTAGCAAAGAGATGCACGAAATATAGATGTAACTCTGTGAGATGAATTATCAGAACACTAAGCAGTTTCTCAGAAAGCTTCTTTCCAGATTTCATCTGAGGATATTTCCTTTGTCACCATAGCCCTCTATGGGCTTCCAAATATCACTTTGCCAATTCCAAAAGAACTGTCTTAGCGAAAGGCTCCTTGAGGGGAAAGGTGTAACTCTGTGAGATGATTTCACAGAACACGAAGAAGTTTCTCAGAAACCTTCTTTCTCTTTGTTATCGGAGGATATTTCCTTTTGCCCTGTAGTCTTCAAAGGGATCCGAAATATCTGTTCTCAGATTCCACAGAAATAAGGCTAGCAATGAGATCCACGAAACACAGATGTAACTCTGTGAGTATAAGTCACACATCACAGAGCAGTTTCTCACAAAGCTGCTTTCCAGATTTCATCTGAGGATATTTCCTTTTCACCATAGCCCTCTAAGGGCTTCCAAATATCACTTTTCCAAATCCACAAGAACTGTCTTAGCGAGCGGCTTCTTGAAGGGAAAGCTGTATCTCTGTTAGATGATTTCACAGAACACAAAGAATTTTCTCAGAAAGCTTCCTTCTCTTTGTTTTCGGACGATTTTCCTTTGGCCCTATTGTCTTCAAAGGGATCCGAAATATCTCTTCTCAGATTGCACAGAAATAAGGCTGGCAATGAGATCCACAAAAGACAGATGTAACTTTGTGATGGAAGTCACACATCACAGAGAAGTTTCTCAGAAAGCTTCTTTCCATATTTCATCTGATGATATATATTTTTTAACCATAGCCCTCTATGGGCTTCCAAATATCACTTTGCCAATTCCAAAAGAACTGTCTTAGCGAAAGGCATCTTGAGGGGAAAGCTGTAAGTCTGTGAGATGATTTCACAGAACACAAAGAAGTTTCTCAGAAAGCTTCTTTGTCTTTGTTATCGGAGGATATTTCCTTTGTCCCTATAGTCTTCAAAAGGATCCGAAATCTCTGTTCTCAGATTCCACAGAAATAAGGCTAGCAAAGAGATCCACGAAATACAGATGTAACTCTGTGAGTGGAAGTCACACATCACAGAGCAGTTTCTCAGAAAGCTTCTTTCCAGATTTCATCTGAGGATATTTCCTTTTTCACCATAGCCCTCTATGGGCTTCCAAATATCACTTTTCCAAATCCACAAGAAATGTCTTAGCGAGCGGCTTCTTGAGGGGAAAGCTGTAACTCTGTGAGATGATTTCACAGAACAGAAATGAAGTTCCTCAGAAAGCTTTTTTCTCTTTGTTATCGGAGGATATTTCCTTTTGCCCTATAGTCTTCAAAGGGATGCGAAATATCTGTTCTCAGATTCCACAGAAATAAGGCTAGCAAAGAGATCCTCGAAATATAGATGTAACTCTGTGAGATGAATTATCAGAACACTAAGCAGTTTCTCAGAAAGCTTCTTTCCAGATTTCATCTGAGGATATTTCCTTTGTCACCATAGCCCTCTATGGGCTTCCAAATATCACTTTGCCAATTCCACAAGAACTGTCTTAGCGAAAGGCTCCTTGAGGGGATAGCTGTAACTCTGTGTGATGATTTCGCAGAACACAAAGAAGTTTCTCAGAAAGCTTCTTTCTCTTTGTTATCAGAGGATATTTCCTTTGGCCCTGTACTCTTCAAAGGGATCCGAAATATCTTTTCTCAGATTCCACAGAAATAAGGCTAGCAAAGAGATCCACGAAACACAGATGTAACTCTGCGAGTGGAAGTCACACATCACAGAGCAGTTTCTCAGAAAGCTGCTTTCCAGATTTCATCAGAGGATATTTCCTTTTCACCATAGCCCCATATGGGCTTCCAAATATCACTTTTCCAAATCCACAAGAACTGTCTTAGCGAGCGGCTTCTTGAAGGGAAAGCTGTATCTCTGTTAGATGATTTCACAGAACACAAAGAAGTTTCTCAGAAAGCTTCTTTCTCTTTGTTATCAGACGATATTTCCTTTGGCCCTATAATCTTCAAAGGGATCGGAAATATCTGTTCTCAGATTCCACAGAAATAAGGCTGGCAATGAGATCCACAAAAGAAAGATGTAACTTTGTGATGGAAGTCACACATCACAGAGAAGTTTCTCAGAAAGATTCTTTCATATTTCATCTGATGATATTTATTTTTTAACCATAGCCCTCTATGGGCTTCCAAATATCACTTTGCCAATTCCAAAAGAACTGTCTTAGCGAAAGGCATCTTGAGGGGAAAGCTGTAACTCTGTGAGATGATTTCACAGAACACAAAGAAGTTTCTCAGAAAGCTTCTTTCTCTTTGTTATCGGAGGATATTTCCTTTGGTCCTATAGTCTTCAAAGGGATCCGAAATATCTCTTCTCAGATTCCACAGAAATAAGGCTAGCAAAGAGATCCACGAACTACAGATGTAACTCTGTGAGTGGAAGTCACACATCACAGAGCAGTTTCTCAGAAAGCTTCTTTCCAGATTTCATCTGAGGATATTTCCTTTTTCACCATAGCCCTCTATGGGCTTCCAAATATCACTTTGCCAATTCCACAAGAACTGTCTTAGCGAAAGGCCTCTTGAAGGGAAAGCTGTAACTCTGTGAGATGATTTCACAGAACACAAAGAAGTTTCTCAGAAAGCTTCTTTCTCTTTGTTATCGGAGGATATTTCCTTTGGCCCTATAGTCTTCAAAGGGATCCGAAATCTCTGTTCTCAGATTCCACAGAAATAAGGCTAGCAAAGAGATCCACGAAATACAGATGTAACACTGTGAGTGGAAGTCACACATCACAGAGCAGTTTCTCAGAAAGCTTCTTTCCAGTTTTCATCTGAGGATATTTCCTTTGTCATCATAGCCCTCTATGGGCTTCCCAATATCACTTTGCCAATTCCACAAGAACTGTCTTTGCGAAAGGCATCTTGAGGGGAAAGCTGTAACTCTGTGAGATGATTTCACAGAACACAAAGAAGTTTCTCAGAAAGATTCTTTCTCTTTGTTATCGGAGGATATTTCCTTTGGCCCTATAGTCTTCAAAGGGATTCGAAATATCTGTTCTCAGATTCCACAGAAATAAGGTAGCAAAGAGATCCACGAAATACAGATGTAATTCTGTGAGTGGAGGTCACACATCACAGAGCAGTTTCTCAGAAAGTTTCTTTCCAGGTTTCATCTGAGGACATTTCCTTTTTCACCTTAGCCCTCTATGGGCTTCCAAATATCACTTTGCCAATTCCACAAGAACTGTCTTAGCGAAAGGTTTCTTAAGGGGAAAGCTGTAACTCTGTGAGATGATTTCACAGAACACAAAGAAGTTTCTCAAAAAGCTTCTTTCTCTTTGTTATCGGAGGATAATTCCTTTGGCCCTATAGTCTTCAAAGGGATCCGAAATATCTGTTCTCAGATTCCACAGAAATAAGGCTAGCAAAGAGATCCACGAAATACAGATGTAATTCTGTGAGTGGAAGTCACACATCACAGAGAAGTTTCTCAGAAAGCTTCTTTCCAGATTTCATCTGAGGATATTTCCTTTTTCACAATAGTCCTCTATGGGCTTCCAAATATCACTTTGCCAATTCCACAAGAACTGTCTTAGTGAAAGGCTTCTTGAAGGGAAAGCTGTAACTCTGTGAGATGATTTCACAGAACACAATGAAGTTTCTCAGAAAGCTTCTTTGTCTTTGTTATCGGAGGATATTTCCTTTGGCCCTATAGTCTTCAAAGGGATCCGAAATCTCTGTTCTCAGATTCCACAGAAATAAGGCTAGCAAAGAGATCCACGAAATACAGATGTAACTATGTGAGATGAATTAACAGAACACTAAGCAGTTTCTCAGAGAGCTTCTTTCCAGATTTCATCTGAGTATACTTCCTTTTTCACGGTAGCCCTCTATGGGCTTTCAAATATCACTATGCAAATTCCACAAGAACTGTTTTAGCGAAAGGCTTCTTGAGGGGAAAGCTGTAACTCTGTGAGATGATTTCACAGAACACAAAGAAGTTTCTCAGAAAGCTTCTTTCTCTTTGTTATCGGAGGGTATTTCCTTTGGCCCTATAGTCTTCAAAGGGATTCGAAATATCTCTTCTCAGATTCCACAGAAATAGGGCTGGCAAGGAGATCCACAAAAGACAGATGTAACTTTGTGAGTGGAAGTCACACATCACAGACAAGTTTCTCAGAAAGCTTCTTTCCAGATTTCATATGAGGATATTTCCTTTTTCACCATAGCCGGCAATGGGCTTCCAAATATCACTTTGACAATTCCACAAGAACAGTCTTAGAGAAAGGCTTCCTGAGGGGAAAGCTGTAACTCTGTGAGATGATTTCACAGAAAACAAAGAAGTTTCAAAGAAAGCTTCTTTCTCTTTGTTATCGGAGGATATTTCCTTTGACCCCATAGTCTTCAAAAGGATCCGAAATATCTGTTTTCAGATTCCACAGAAATAAGGCTAGCAAAGAGATACACGAAATACAGATGTAACTTTGTAAATGGAAGTCACACATCACAGAACATTTATTCAGAAAGCTTCTCTCCAGATTTCATCTGAGGATATTTCCTTTTCACCTTAGCCCTCTATGGGCTTCCAAATATCACTTTGCCAATTCCACAAGAACTGTCTTAGCGAAAGGCTTCCTGAGGGGAAAGCTGAAACTCTGTGAGATGATTTCACAGAACACAAAGAAGTTTCTCAGAAAGCTTCTTTCTCTTTGTTTTCGGAGGTTATTTCCTTTGGCCCTATAGTTTTCAAAGGGGTCCGAAATATCTGTTCTCAGATTCCACAGAAATAAGGCTAGCAAAGAGATCCACGAAATACAGATGTAACTATGTGAGATGAATTAACAGAACACTAAGCAGTTTCTCAGAGAGCTTCTTTGCAGATTTCATCTGAGTATATTTCCTTTTTCACGGTAGCCCTCTATGGGATTTCAAATATCACTATGCAAATTCCGCAAGAACTGTTTTAGCGAAAGGCTTCTTGAAGGGAAAGCTGTATCTCTGTGAGATGATTTCACTGAACACAAAGAAATTTCTCAGAAAGCTTCTTTCTCTTTGTTGTCGGAGGATATTTCCTTTGGCCCTACTCTCTTCAAAGGGTTCCGAAATATCTGTTCTCAGATTCCACAGAAATAAGGCTAGCAAAGAGATCCATGAAATACAGATGTAACTCTGTGAGTGGAAGTTACACATCACAGAGCAGTTTCTCAGAAAGCTTCTTTACAGATTTCATCTGAGGATATTTCCTTTTTCACCACAGCCCTCTATGGGCTTCCAAATATCACTTTTCCAATTCCACAAGAACTGTCTTAGCGAAAGGATCTTGAGGGGAAAGCTGTAACTCTGTGAGATGATTTCACAGAACACAAAGAGGTTTCTCAGAAAGCTTCATTCTCTTTGTTATCGGAGGATATTTCCTTTGGCCCTATAGTCTTCAAAGGGATTCGAAATATCTGTTCTCAGATTCCACAGAAATAAGGCTAGCAAAGAGATCCACGAACTACAGATGTAACTCTGTGAGTGGAAGTCACACATCACAGAGAAGTTTCTCAGAAAGCTTCTTTCCAGATTTCATCTGAGGATATTTCCTTTTTCACCATAGCCCTCTATGGGCTTCCAAATATCACTTTGCCAATTCCACAAGAACTGTCTTAGCGAAAGGCTTCTTGAGGGGAAACCTGTAACTCTGTGAGATGATTTCACAGAACACAAAGAAGTTTCTCAGAAAGCTTCTTTCTCTTTGTTATCGGAAGATATTTCCTTTGGCACTATAGTCTTCAAAGGAATTCGAAATATCTGTTCTCAGATTCCACAGAAATAAGGTAGCAAAGAGATCCACGAAATACAGATGTAACTCTGTGAGTGGAGGTCACACATCACAGAGCAGTTTCTCAGAAAGTTTCTTTCCAGATTTCATCTGAGGATATTTCCTTTTTCACCTTAGCCCTCTATGGGCTTCCAAATATCAGTTTGCCAATTCCACAAGAATTGTCTTAGCGAAAGGTTTCTTGAGGGGAAAGCTGTAACTCTGTGAGATGATTTCACAGAACACAAAGAAGTTTCTCAAAAAGCTTCTTTCTCTTTGTTATCGGAGGATAATTCCTTTGGCCCTATAGTCTTCAAAGGGATCCGAAATATCTGTTCTCCGATTCCACAGAAATAAGGCTAACAAAGAGATCCACGAAATACAGATGTAACTCTGTGAGTGGAAGTCACACATCACAGAGAAGTTTCTCAGAAAGCTTCTTTCCAGATTTCATCTGAGGATATTTCCTTTTTCACCATAGTCCTCTATGGGCTTCCAATATCACTTTGCCAATTCCACAAGAACTGTCTTAGTGAAAGGCTTCTTGAAGGGAAAGCTGTAACTCTGTGAGATGATTTCACAGAACACAAAGAAGTTTCTCAGAAAGCTTCTTTCTCTTTGTTATCGGAGGATATTTCCTTTGGCCCTATAGTCTTCAAAGGGATCCGAAATCTCTGTTCTCATATTCCACAGAAATAAGGCTAGCAAAGAGATCCTCGAAATACAGATGTAACTCTGTGAGTGGAAGTCACACATCACAGAGCAGTTTCTCAGAAAGCTTCTTTCCAGATTTCATCTGAGGATATTTCCTTTTTCACCATAGCCCTCTATGGGCTTCCAAATATCAGTTTTCCAAATCCACAAGAACTGTCTTAGCGAGCGGCTTCTTGAGGGGAAAGCTGTAACTCTGTGAGATGATTTCACAGAACACAAAGAAGTTCCTCAGAACGCTTTTTTCTCTTTGATATCGGAGGATATTTCCTTTGGCCCTATAGTCTTCAAAGGGATGCGAAATATCTGTTCTTAGATTCCACAGAAATAAGGCTAGCAAAGAGATGCACGAAATATAGATGTAACTCTGTGAGATGAATTATCAGAACACTAAGCAGTTTCTCAGAAAGCTTCTTTCCAGATTTCATCTGAGGATATTTCCTTTGTCACCATAGCCCTCTATGGGCTTCCAAATATCACTTTGCCAATTCCAAAAGAACTGTCTTAGCGAAAGGCTCCTTGAGGGGAAAGGTGTAACTCTGTGAGATGATTTCACAGAACACGAAGAAGTTTCTCAGAAACCTTCTTTCTCTTTGTTATCGGAGGATATTTCCTTTTGCCCTGTAGTCTTCAAAGGGATCCGAAATATCTGTTCTCAGATTCCACAGAAATAAGGCTAGCAATGAGATCCACGAAACACAGATGTAACTCTGTGAGTATAAGTCACACATCACAGAGCAGTTTCTCACAAAGCTGCTTTCCAGATTTCATCTGAGGATATTTCCTTTTCACCATAGCCCTCTAAGGGCTTCCAAATATCACTTTTCCAAATCCACAAGAACTGTCTTAGCGAGCGGCTTCTTGAAGGGAAAGCTGTATCTCTGTTAGATGATTTCACAGAACACAAAGAATTTTCTCAGAAAGCTTCCTTCTCTTTGTTTTCGGACGATTTTCCTTTGGCCCTATTGTCTTCAAAGGGATCCGAAATATCTCTTCTCAGATTCCACAGAAATAAGGCTGGCAATGAGATCCACAAAAGACAGATGTAACTTTGTGATGGAAGTCACACATCACAGAGAAGTTTCTCAGAAAGCTTCTTTCCATATTTCATCTGATGATATATATTTTTTAACCATAGCCCTCTATGGGCTTCCAAATATCACTTTGCCAATTCCAAAAGAACTGTCTTAGCGAAAGGCATCTTGAGGGGAAAGCTGTAAGTCTGTGAGATGATTTCACAGAACACAAAGAAGTTTCTCAGAAAGCTTCTTTGTCTTTGTTATCGGAGGATATTTCCTTTGTCCCTATAGTCTTCAAAAGGATCCGAAATCTCTGTTCTCAGATTCCACAGAAATAAGGCTAGCAAAGAGATCCACGAAAAACAGATGTAACTCTGTGAGTGGAAGTCACACATCACAGAGCAGTTTCTCAGAAAGCTTCTTTCCAGATTTCATCTGAGGATATTTCCTTTTTCACCATAGCCCTCTATGGGCTTCCAAATATCACTTTTCCAAATCCACAAGAAATGTCTTAGCGAGCGGCTTCTTGAGGGGAAAGCTGTAACTCTGTGAGATGATTTCACAGAACAGAAATGAAGTTCCTCAGAAAGCTTTTTTCTCTTTGTTATCGGAGGATATTTCCTTTTGCCCTATAGTCTTCAAAGGGATGCGAAATATCTTTTCTCAGATTCCACAGAAATAAGGCTAGCAAAGAGATCCTCGAAATATAGATGTAACTCTGTGAGATGAATTATCAGAACACTAAGCAGTTTCTCAGAAAGCTTCTTTCCAGATTTCATCTGAGGATATTTCCTTTGTCACCATAGCCCTCTATGGGCTTCCAAATATCACTTTGCCAATTCCACAAGAACTGTCTTAGCGAAAGGCTCCTTGAGGGGATAGCTGTAACTCTGTGTGATGATTTCGCAGAACACAAAGAAGTTTCTCAGAAAGCTTCTTTCTCTTTGTTATCAGAGGATATTTCCTTTGGCCCTGTACTCTTCAAAGGGATCCGAAATATCTTTTCTCAGATTCCACAGAAATAAGGCTAGCAAAGAGATCCACGAAACACAGATGTAACTCTGTGAGTGGAAGTCACACATCACAGAGCAGTTTCTCAGAAAGCTGCTTTCCAGATTTCATCTGAGGATATTTCCTTTTCACCATAGCCCCATATGGGCTTCCAAATATCACTTTTCCAAATCCACAAGAACTGTCTTAGCGAGCGGCTTCTTGAAGGGAAAGCTGTATCTCTGTTAGATGATTTCACAGAACACAAAGAAGTTTCTCAGAAAGCTTCTTTCTCTTTGTTATCAGACGATATTTCCTTTGGCCCTATAATCTTCAAAGGGATCGGAAATATCTGTTCTCAGATTCCACAGAAATAAGGCTGGCAATGAGATCCACAAAAGAAAGATGTAACTTTGTGATGGAAGTCACACATCACAGAGAAGTTTCTCAGAAAGATTCTTTCATATTTCATCTGATGATATTTATTTTTTAACCATAGCCCTCTATGGGCTTCCAAATATCACTTTGCCAATTCCAAAAGAACTGTCTTAGCGAAAGGCATCTTGAGGGGAAAGCTGTAACTCTGTGAGATGATTTCACAGAACACAAAGAAGTTTCTCAGAAAGCTTCTTTCTCTTTGTTATCGGAGGATATTTCCTTTGGTCCTATAGTCTTCAAAGGGATCCGAAATATCTGTTCTCAGATTCCACAGAAATAAGGCTAGCAAAGAGATCCACGAACTACAGATGTAACTCTGTGAGTGGAAGTCACACATCACAGAGCAGTTTCTCAGAAAGCTTCTTTCCAGATTTCATCTGAGGATATTTCCTTTTTCACCATAGCCCTCTATGGGCTTCCAAATATCACTTTGCCAATTCCACAAGAACTGTCTTAGCGAAAGGCCTCTTGAAGGGAAAGCTGTAACTCTGTGAGATGATTTCACAGAACACAAAGAAGTTTCTCAGAAAGCTTCTTTCTCTTTGTTATCGGAGGATATTTCCTTTGGCCCTATAGTCTTCAAAGGGATCCGAAATCTCTGTTCTCAGATTCCACAGAAATAAGGCTAGCAAAGAGATCCACGAAATACAGATGTAACACTGTGAGTGGAAGTCACACATCACAGAGCAGTTTCTCAGAAAGCTTCTTTCCAGTTTTCATCTGAGGATATTTCCTTTGTCATCATAGCCCTCTATGGGCTTCCCAATATCACTTTGCCAATTCCACAAGAACTGTCTTTGCGAAAGGCATCTTGAGGGGAAAGCTGTAACTCTGTGAGATGATTTCACAGAACACAAAGAAGTTTCTCAGAAAGCTTCTTTCTCTTTGTTATCGGAGGATATTTCCTTTGGTCCTATAGTCTTCAAAGGGATCCGAAATATCTGTTCTCAGATTCCACAGAAATAAGGCTAGCAAAGAGATCCACGAACTACAGATGTAACTCTGTGAGTGGAAGTCACACATCACAGAGCAGTTTCTCAGAAAGCTTCTTTCCAGATTTCATCTGAGGATATTTCCTTTTTCACCATAGCCCTCTATGGGCTTCCAAATATCACTTTGCCAATTCCACAAGAACTGTCTTAGCGAAAGGCCTCTTGAAGGGAAAGCTGTAACTCTGTGAGATGATTTCACAGAACACAAAGAAGTTTCTCAGAAAGCTTCTTTCTCTTTGTTATCGGAGGATATTTCCTTTGGCCCTATAGTCTTCAAAGGGATCCGAAATCTCTGTTCTCAGATTCCACAGAAATAAGGCTAGCAAAGAGATCCACGAAATACAGATGTAACACTGTGAGTGGAAGTCACACATCACAGAGCAGTTTCTCAGAAAGCTTCTTTCCAGTTTTCATCTGAGGATATTTCCTTTGTCATCATAGCCCTCTATGGGCTTCCCAATATCACTTTGCCAATTCCACAAGAACTGTCTTTGCGAAAGGCATCTTGAGGGGAAAGCTGTAACTCTGTGAGATGATTTCACAGAACACAAAGAAGTTTCTCAGAAAGATTCTTTCTCTTTGTTATCGGAGGATATTTCCTTTGGCCCTATAGTCTTCAAAGGGATTCGAAATATCTGTTCTCAGATTCCACAGAAATAAGGTAGCAAAGAGATCCACGAAATACAGATGTAATTCTGTGAGTGGAGGTCACACATCACAGAGCAGTTTCTCAGAAAGTTTCTTTCCAGGTTTCATCTGAGGACATTTCCTTTTTCACCTTAGCCCTCTATGGGCTTCCAAATATCACTTTTCCAAATCCACAAGAAATGTCTTAGCGAGCGGCTTCTTGAGGGGAAAGCTGTAACTCTGTGAGATGATTTCACAGAACAGAAATGAAGTTCCTCAGAAAGCTTTTTTCTCTTTGTTATCGGAGGATATTTCCTTTTGCCCTATAGTCTTCAAAGGGATGCGAAATATCTTTTCTCAGATTCCACAGAAATAAGGCTAGCAAAGAGATCCTCGAAATATAGATGTAACTCTGTGAGATGAATTATCAGAACACTAAGCAGTTTCTCAGAAAGCTTCTTTCCAGATTTCATCTGAGGATATTTCCTTTGTCACCATAGCCCTCTATGGGCTTCCAAATATCACTTTGCCAATTCCACAAGAACTGTCTTAGCGAAAGGCTCCTTGAGGGGATAGCTGTAACTCTGTGTGATGATTTCGCAGAACACAAAGAAGTTTCTCAGAAAGCTTCTTTCTCTTTGTTATCAGAGGATATTTCCTTTGGCCCTGTACTCTTCAAAGGGATCCGAAATATCTTTTCTCAGATTCCACAGAAATAAGGATAGCAAAGAGATCCACGAAACACAGATGTAACTCTGTGAGTGGAAGTCACACATCACAGAGCAGTTTCTCAGAAAGCTGCTTTCCAGATTTCATCTGAGGATATTTCCTTTTCACCATAGCCCCATATGGGCTTCCAAATATCACTTTTCCAAATCCACAAGAACTGTCTTAGCGAGCGGCTTCTTGAAGGGAAAGCTGTATCTCTGTTAGATGATTTCACAGAACACAAAGAAGTTTCTCAGAAAGCTTCTTTCTCTTTGTTATCAGACGATATTTCCTTTGGCCCTATAATCTTCAAAGGGATCGGAAATATCTGTTCTCAGATTCCACAGAAATAAGGCTGGCAATGAGATCCACAAAAGAAAGATGTAACTTTGTGATGGAAGTCACACATCACAGAGAAGTTTCTCAGAAAGATTCTTTCATATTTCATCTGATGATATTTATTTTTTAACCATAGCCCTCTATGGGCTTCCAAATATCACTTTGCCAATTCCAAAAGAACTGTCTTAGCGAAAGGCATCTTGAGGGGAAAGCTGTAACTCTGTGAGATGATTTCACAGAACACAAAGAAGTTTCTCAGAAAGCTTCTTTCTCTTTGTTATCGGAGGATATTTCCTTTGGTCCTATAGTCTTCAAAGGGATCCGAAATATCTGTTCTCAGATTCCACAGAAATAAGGCTAGCAAAGAGATCCACGAACTACAGATGTAACTCTGTGAGTGGAAGTCACACATCACAGAGCAGTTTCTCAGAAAGCTTCTTTCCAGATTTCATCTGAGGATATTTCCTTTTTCACCATAGCCCTCTATGGGCTTCCAAATATCACTTTGCCAATTCCACAAGAACTGTCTTAGCGAAAGGCCTCTTGAAGGGAAAGCTGTAACTCTGTGAGATGATTTCACAGAACACAAAGAAGTTTCTCAGAAAGCTTCTTTCTCTTTGTTATCGGAGGATATTTCCTTTGGCCCTATAGTCTTCAAAGGGATCCGAAATCTCTGTTCTCAGATTCCACAGAAATAAGGCTAGCAAAGAGATCCACGAAATACAGATGTAACACTGTGAGTGGAAGTCACACATCACAGAGCAGTTTCTCAGAAAGCTTCTTTCCAGTTTTCATCTGAGGATATTTCCTTTGTCATCATAGCCCTCTATGGGCTTCCCAATATCACTTTGCCAATTCCACAAGAACTGTCTTTGCGAAAGGCATCTTGAGGGGAAAGCTGTAACTCTGTGAGATGATTTCACAGAACACAAAGAAGTTTCTCAGAAAGCTTCTTTCTCTTTGTTATCGGAGGATATTTCCTTTGGTCCTATAGTCTTCAAAGGGATCCGAAATATCTGTTCTCAGATTCCACAGAAATAAGGCTAGCAAAGAGATCCACGAACTACAGATGTAAATCTGTGAGTGGAAGTCACACATCACAGAGCAGTTTCTCAGAAAGCTTCTTTCCAGATTTCATCTGAGGATATTTCCTTTTTCACCATAGCCCTCTATGGGCTTCCAAATATCACTTTGCCAATTCCACAAGAACTGTCTTAGCGAAAGGCCTCTTGAAGGGAAAGCTGTAACTCTGTGAGATGATTTCACAGAACACAAAGAAGTTTCTCAGAAAGCTTCTTTCTCTTTGTTATCGGAGGATATTTCCTTTGGCCCTATAGTCTTCAAAGGGATCCGAAATCTCTGTTCTCAGATTCCACAGAAATAAGGCTAGCAAAGAGATCCACGAAATACAGATGTAACACTGTGAGTGGAAGTCACACATCACAGAGCAGTTTCTCAGAAAGCTTCTTTCCAGTTTTCATCTGAGGATATTTCCTTTGTCATCATAGCCCTCTATGGGCTTCCCAATATCACTTTGCCAATTCCACAAGAACTGTCTTTGCGAAAGGCATCTTGAGGGGAAAGCTGTAACTCTGTGAGATGATTTCACAGAACACAAAGAAGTTTCTCAGAAAGATTCTTTCTCTTTGTTATCGGAGGATATTTCCTTTGGCCCTATAGTCTTCAAAGGGATTCGAAATATCTGTTCTCAGATTCCACAGAAATAAGGTAGCAAAGAGATCCACGAAATACAGATGTAATTCTGTGAGTGGAGGTCACACATCACAGAGCAGTTTCTCAGAAAGTTTCTTTCCAGGTTTCATCTGAGGACATTTCCTTTTTCACCTTAGCCCTCTATGGGCTTCCAAATATCACTTTGCCAATTCCACAAGAACTGTCTTAGCGAAAGGTTTCTTAAGGGGAAAGCTGTAACTCTGTGAGATGATTTCACAGAACACAAAGAAGTTTCTCAAAAAGCTTCTTTCTCTTTGTTATCGGAGGATAATTCCTTTGGCCCTATAGTCTTCAAAGGGATCCGAAATATCTGTTCTCAGATTCCACAGAAATAAGGCTAGCAAAGAGATCCACGAAATACAGATGTAATTCTGTGAGTGGAAGTCACACATCACAGAGAAGTTTCTCAGAAAGCTTCTTTCCAGATTTCATCTGAGGATATTTCCTTTTTCACAATAGTCCTCTATGGGCTTCCAAATATCACTTTGCCAATTCCACAAGAACTGTCTTAGTGAAAGGCTTCTTGAAGGGAAAGCTGTAACTCTGTGAGATGATTTCACAGAACACAATGAAGTTTCTCAGAAAGCTTCTTTGTCTTTGTTATCGGAGGATATTTCCTTTGGCCCTATAGTCTTCAGAGGGATCCGAAATCTCTGTTCTCAGATTCCACAGAAATAAGGCTAGCAAAGAGATCCACGAACTATAGATGTAACTCTGTGAGTGGAAGTCACACATCACAGAGCAGTTTCTCAGAAAGCTTCTTTCCAGATTTCATCTGAGGATATTTACTTTTTCACCATAGCCCTCTATGGGCTTCCAAATATCACTTTGCCAATTCCACAGGAACTGTCTTAGTGAAAGGCTTCTTGAAGGGAAAGCTGTAACTCTGTGAGATGATTTCACAGAACACCAAGAAGTTTCTCAGAAAGCTTCTTTCTCTTTGTTATCGGAGGAAATTTCCTTTGGCCCTATAGTCTTCAAAAGAATCCGAAATATCTGTTCTCAGATTCCACAGAAATAAGGCTAGCAAAGAGATCCACGAACTACAGATGTAACTCTGTGAGTGGAAGTCACACATCACAGAGAAGTTTCTCAGAAAGCTTCTTTCCAGATTTCATCTGAGGATATTTCCTTTTCCAACATAGCCCTCTCTGGGCTTACAAATATCATTTTGCCAATTCCGCAAGAACTGTCTGAGCGAAAGGATCTTGAGGGGAAAGCTGTAACTCTGTGAGATGATTTCACAGAACACAAAGAAGTTTCTCAGAAAGCTTCTTTCTCTTTGTTATGGAGGATATTTCCTTTGGCCCTATAGTCTTCAAAGGCATCCGAAATCTCTATTCTCAGATTCCACAGAAATAAGGCTAGCAAAGAGATCCACGAAATACAGATGTAACTCTGTGTAATGAATTAACAGAACACTAAGCAGTTTCTCAGAAAGCTGCTTTCCAGATTTCATTGAGGATATTTCCTTTTTCACCATAGCCCTCTATGGGCTTCCAAATATCACTTTTCCAATTCCAAAAGAACTGTGTTAGCGAAAGGCTTCCTGAGGCAAAAGCTGAATCTCTGTGAGATGATTTCACAGAACACAAAGAAGTTTCTCAGAAAGCTTCTTTCTCTCTGTTATCGGAGGATATTTCCTTTGGCCCTATAGTCTTCAAAGGGATCCGAAATATCTGTTCTCAGATTCCACAGAAATGAGGCTAGCAAAGAGATCCACGAAATACAGATGTAACTCTGTGAGATGAATTAACAGAACACTAAGCAGTTTCGCAGAAAACTTCTTTCCAGATTTCATCTGAGGATATTTCCTTTTTCACCATAGCCCTCTATGGGCTTCCAAATATCACTTTGCCTATTCTACAAGAACTGTCTTAGGGAAAGGCTTCTAGAGGGGAAAGTTGTAACTCTGTGAGATGATTTCTCTGAACACAAAGAAGTTTCTCAGAAAGCTTCTTTCTCTTTGTTATCGGAGGATATTTCCTTTGGCCCTATAGTCTTCAAAGGGATTCGAAATATTTATTCTCAGATTCCACAGAAATAAGGTAGCAAAGACATCCACGAAATACAGATGTAACTCCGTGAGGGGAAGTCACACATCACAGAGCAGTTTCTCAGAAAGTTTCTTTCCAGATTTCATCTGAGGATATTTCCTTTTTCACCTTAGCCCTCTATGGGCTTCCAAATATCACTTTGCCAATTAAACAAGAACTGTCTTAGTGAAAGGTTTCTTGAGGGGAAAGCTGTAACTCTGTGAGATGATTTCACAGAACACAAAGAAGTTTCTCAAAAAGCTTCATTCTCTTTGTTATCGGAGGATATTTCCTTTGGCCCTATAGTCTTCAAAGGAATCCGAAATATCTGTTCTCAGATTCCAGAGAAATAAGGCTAGCAAAGAGATCCACGAAATACAGATGTAACTCTGTGAGTGGAAGTCACACATCACAGAGAAGTTTCTCAGAAAGCTTCTTTCCAGATTTCATCTGAGGATATTTGCTTTGTCACCATAAACCTCTATGGGCTTCCAAATATCACTTTGCCAATTCCACAAGAACTCTCTTAGCCAAAGGCTTCTTGAGGGGAAAGCTGAAACTCTGTGAGATGATTTCACAGAACACAAAGAAGTTTCTCAGAAAGCTTATTTCTCTTTGTTATCGGAGGATATTTCCTTTGGCCCTATAGTCTTCAAAGGGATTCGAAATATCTGTTCTCAGATTCCACAGAAATAAGGTTAGCAAAGAGAACCACTAAACCAAGATGTAACTCTGTGAGGTGAATTAACAGAACACTAAGCAGTTTCTCAGAAAGCTTCTTTCCAGATTTCGTCTGAGGATATTTCCTTTTTCACCATAGCCGTCAATGGGCTTCCAAATATCACTTTGCCAATTCCACAAGAACTCTCTTAGCGAAAGGCTTCTTGAGGGGAAAGCTGTAACTCCGTGAGATGATTTCACGGAACACAAAGAAGTTTCTCAGAAAGCTTCTTTCTCTTTGTTATCAGAGGATATTTCTTTTGGCCCTATAGTCTTCAATGGGATCCGAAATATCTGTTCTCAGATTCCACAGAAATAAGACTAGCAAAGAGATCCACGAAATACAGATGTAACTCTGTGAGAGGAAGTCACACATCACAGAGAAGTTTCTCAGAAAGCTTCCTTCCAGATTTCATCTGAGGATATTTTCTTTTTCACCATAGCCCTTTATGGGCTTCCAAATATCACTTTGCCAATTCCACAAGAACTGTCTTAGCGGAAGGCTTCTTGAGGAGAAAGCTGTAACTCTGTGAGATGATTTCAAAGAACACAAAGAGGTTTCTCAGAAAGCTTCTTTCTCTTTGTTATCGGAGGATATTTCCTTTGGCCCTATAGTCTTCAAATTGATCCGAAATCTCTGTTCTCAGATTACAAAGAAATAAGGCTAGCCAAGAGATCCACGAAATACAGATGTAACTCTGTGAGATGAATTAACAGAACACTAAGCAGTTTCTCAGAAAGCTGCTTTCCAGATTTCATCTGAGGATTTTTCCTTTTTCACCATAGCCGTCTAAGTGCTCCCAAATGTCACTTTCCCAATTCCACAAGAACTGTCTTAGCGAAAGGCTTCTTGAGGGGAAAGCTTTAACTCTGTGAGATGATTTCACAGAACACAAAGAAGTTTCTCAGAAAGCTTCTTTCTCTTTGTTATCGGAGGATATTTCCTTTGGCCCTATATTCTTCAAAGGGATCCGAAATCTCTGTTCTCAGATTCCACAGAAATAAGGCTAGCAAAGAGATCCAAAAAATACAGATGTAAATCTGTGAGTGGAAGTCACACATCACAGAGAAGTTTCTCAGAAAGCTTCTTTCCAGATTTCATCTGAGGATATTTCCTTTTCCAACGTAGCCCTCTCTGGGCTTAAAATTATCATTTTGCCAATTCCACAAGAACTGTCTTAGCGAAAGGATCTTGAGGGGAAAGATGTAATTCTGTGAGATGATTTCAAAGAACACAAAGAAGTTTCTCAGAAAGCTTCTTTCTCTTTGTTATCGGAGGATATTTCCTTTGTCCCTATAGTCGTCAAAGGGATCCAAAATCTCTGTTCTCAGATTCCACAGAAATAAGGCTAGCAAATAGATCCACGAAATACAGATGTAACTCTGTGAGATGAATTAACAGAACACTAAGCAGTTTCTCAGAAAGCTGCTTTCCAGATTTCATCTGAGGATATTTCCTTTTTCACCGTAGCCCTCTATGGGCTTCCAAATATCATTTTGCCTATTCCACAAGAACTGTCTTAGCGAAAGGAGTCTTGACGAGAAAGATGTAACTCTGTGAGATGATTTCACAGAACACAAAGAAGTTTCTCAGAAAGCTTCTTTCTCTTTGTTATCGGGGGATATTTCCTTTGGCCCTATAGTCTTCCAAGGGATCCGAAATATCTGTTCTCAGATTCCACAGAAATAAGGCTAGCAAAGACATCCACGAAATACAGATGTAACTCTGTGAGTTGAATTAACAGAACACTACGCATTTTCTCAGAAAGCTGCTTTCCAGATTTCATCTGAGGATATTTCCTTTTTCACCATAGCCCTCTATGGGCTTCCAAATATCACTTTTCCAAATCCACAAGAACTGTCTTAGCGAGCGGCTTGTTGAGGGCAAAGCTGTAACTCAGTGAGATGATTTCACAGAACACAAAGAAGTTTCTCAGAAAGCTTCTTTCTCTTTGTTATCGGAGGATATTTCCTTTGGCCCTATAGTCTTCAAAGGGATACGGAATCTCTGTTCTCAGATTCCACAGAAATAAGGCTAGCAAAGAGATCCACGAAATACAGATGTAACTCTGTGAGATGAATTAACAGAACACTAAGCAGTTTCTCAGAGAGATTCTTTCCAGATTTCATCTGAGGATATTTCCTTTTTCACCATAGCCCTCTATGGGCTTCCAAATATCACTTTGCCAATTCCACAAGAACTGTCTTAGCGAAAGGAGTCTTGACGGGAAAGATGTAACTCTGTGAGATGATTTCACAGAACACAAAGAAGTTTCTCAGAAAGCTTCTTTCTCTTTGTTATCGGAGGATATTTCCTTTGGCCCTATAGTCTTCAAAGGGATCCGAAATCTCTGTTCTCAGATTCCACAGAAATAAGGCTAGCAAAGAGATCCACGAAATACAGATGTAACTCTGTGAGTGGAAGTCACACATCACAGAGAAGTTTCTCAGAAAGCTTCTTTACAGATTTCATCTGAGGATATTTCCTTTTTCACCATAGCCCTCTATGGGCTTCCAAATATCACTTTTTCAATTCCACAAGAACTGTCTTAGCGAAAGGCTTCTTGAGGGGAAAGCTGTAACTCCGTGAGATGATTTCACGGAACACAAAGAAGTTTCTCAGGAAGCTTCTTCCTCTTTGTTATCAGAGGATATTTCTTTTGGCCCTTTAGTCTTCAATGGGATCCGAAATATCTGTTCTCAGATTCCACAGAAATCAGGCTAGCAAAGAGATCCACGAAATACAGATGTAACTCTGTAAGTGGAAGTCACACATCACAGAGCAGTTTCTCAGAAAGCTTCTTTCCAGATTTCATCTGAGGATATTTCCTTTTTCACCATAGACCTCTAGGGGCTTCCAAATATCACTTTGCCAATACCACAAGAACTGTTTTAGCGAAACGCTTCTTGAGGGTAAAGCTGTAACTCTGTGAGATGATTTCACCAAACACAAAGAAGTTTCTTAGAAAGCTTCTTTCTCTTTGTTATCGGAGGATATTTCCTTTGGCCCTATATTCTTCAAAGGGATCGGAAATATCTTTTCTCAGATTCCACAGAAATAAGGTTAGCAAAGAGATCCACTAAATAGAGATGAAACTCTGTGAGGTGAGTTAATAGAACACTAAGCAGTTTCTCAGAAATCTTCTTTCCAGATTTCGTCTGAGGATATTTCCTTTTTCACCATAGACCTCTATGGGCTTCCAAATATCACTTTGCCAATTCCACAAGAACTGTCTTAGCGAAAGGCTTCTTGAGGGGAAAGCTGTAACTCTGTGAGATGATTTCACAGAACACAAAGAAGTTTCTCAGAAAGCTTCTTTCTCTTTGTTATCGGAGGATATTTCCTTTGGCCCTATAGTCTTCAAAGGGATCCGAAATATCTGTTCTCAGATTCCACAGAAATAAGGCTAGCAAAGAGATCCACGAAATTCAGATGTAACTCTGCGAGATGAATTAACAGAACACTAAGCAGTTTCTCAGAAAGCTTCTTTCCAGATTTCATCTGAGGATTTTTCCTTTTTCACCATAGCCGTCTAAGTGCTCCCAAATGTCACTTTCCCAATTCCACAAGAACTGTCTTAGCGAAAGGCTTCTTGAGGGGAAAGCTGTAACTCTGTGAGATGATTTCACAGAACACAAAGAAGTTTCTCAGAAAGCTTCTTTCTCTTTGTTATCGGAGGATATTTCCTTTGGCCCTATAGTCTTCAAAGGGATCCGAAATATCTGTTCTCAGATTCCACAGAAATAAGGCTAGCAAAGAGATCCAAAAAATACAGATGTAAATCTGTGAGTGGAAGTCACACATCACAGGGAAGTTTCTCAGAAAGCTTCTTTCCAGATTTCATCTGAGGATATTTCCTTTTCCAACGTAGCCCTCTCTGGGCTTACAATTATCATTTTGCCAATTCCACAAGAACTGTCTTAGCGAAAGGATCTTGAGGGGAAAGATGTAATTCTGTGAGATGATTTCACAGAACACAAAGAAGTTTCTCAGAAAGCTTCTTTCTCTTTGTTATCGGAGGATATTTCCTTTGTCCCTATAGTCTTCAAAGGGATCCAAAATCTCTGTTCTCAGATTCCACAGAAATAAGGCTAGCAAATAGATCCACGAAATACAGATGTAACTCTGTGAGATGAATTAACAGAACACTAAGCAGTTTCTCAGAAAGCTGCTTTCCAGATTTCATCTGAGGATATTTCCTTTTTCACCGTAGCCCTCTATGGGCTTCCAAATATCATTTTGCCAATTCCACAAGAACTGTCTTAGTGAAAGGAGTCTTGACGAGAAAGATGTAACTCTGTGAGATGATTTCACAGAACACAAAGAAGTGTCTCAGAAAGCTTCTTTCTCTTTGTTATCGGAGGATATTTCCTTTGGCCCTATAGTCTTCAAAGGGATCCGAAATATCTGTTCTCAGATTCCACAGAAATAAGGCTAGCAAAGACATCCACGAAATACAGATGTAACTCTGTGAGTTGAATTAACAGAACACTACGCATTTTCTCAGAAAGCTGCTTTCCAGATTTCATCTGAGGATATTTCCTTTTTCACCATAGCCCTCTATGGGCTTCCAAATATCACTTGTCCAAATCCACAAGAACTGTCTTAGCGAGCGGCTTGTAGAGGGCAAAGCTGGAACTCTGTGAGATGATTTCACAGAACACAAAGAAGTTTCTCAGAAAGCTTCTTTCTCTTTGTTATCGGAGGATATTTCCTTTGGCCCTATAGTCTTCAAAGGGATCCGAAATCTCTGTTCTCAGATTCCACAGAAATAAGGCTAGCAAAGAGATCCACGAAATACAGATGTAACTCTGTGAGATGAATTAACAGAACACTAAGCAGTTTCTCAGAGAGATTCTTTCCAGATTTCATCTGAGGATATTTCCTTTCTCACCATAGCCCTGTATGGGCTTCCAAATATCACTTTGCCAATTCCACAAGAACTGTCTTAGCGAAAGGAGTCTTGATGGGAAAGCTGTAACTCTGTGAGATGATTTCACAGAACACAAAGAAGTTTCTCAGAAAGCTTCTTTCTCTTTGTTATCGGAGGATATTTCCTTTGGCCCTATAGTCTTCAAAGGGATCCGAAATCTCTGTTCTCAGATTCCACAGAAATAAGGCTAGCAAAGAGATCCACGAAATACAGATGTAACTCTGTGAGTGGAAGTCACACATCTCAGAGCAGTTTCTCAGAAATCTTCTTTCCAGATTTCGTCTGAGGATATTTCCTTTTTCCCCATAGCCCTCTATGGGCTTCCAAATATCACTTTGCCAATTCCACAAGAACTGTCTTAGCGAAAGACTTCTTGAAGGGAAAGCTGTAACTCTGTGAGATGATTTCACAGAACACAAAGAAGTTTCTCAGAAAGCTTCTTTCTCTTTGTTATCGGAGGATATTTCTCTTGTCCCTAAAGTCTTCAAAGGGATCCGAAATATCTGTTCTCAGATTCCACAGAAATAAGGCTAGCAAAGAGATCCACGAAATGCAGAAGTAACTCTGTGAGTGGAAGTCACACATCACAGAGCAGTTTCTCAGAAAGCTTCTTTACAGATTTCATCTGAGGATATTTCCTTTTTCACCATAGCCCTCTATGGGCTTCCAAATATCACTTTTCCAATTCCACAAGAACTGTCTTAGCGAAAGGCTTCTTGAGGGGAAAGCTGTAACTCTGTGAGATGATTTCACAGAACAGAAAGAGGTTTCTCAGAAAGCTTCTTTCTCTTTGTTATCGGAGGATATTTCCTTTGGCCCTATAGTCTTCAAAGGGATTCGAAATATCTGTTCTCAGATTCCACAGAAATAAGGTAGCAAAGAGATCCACGAAATACAGATGGAACTCTGTGAGATGAATTAACAGAACACTAAGCAGTTTCTCAGAAAGCTTCTTTCCAGATTTCATCTGAGGATATTTCCTTTTTCACCGTAGCCGTCTAAGGGCTCCCAAATGTCACTTTGCCAATTCCACAAGAACTGTCTTAGCAAATGGCTTCTTGAGGGGAAAGCTGTAACTCTGTGAGATGATTTCACAGAACACAAAGAAGTTTCTGAGAAAGCTTCTTTCTCTGTTATCGGAGGATATTTCCCTTGTCCCTATAGTCTTCAAAGGGATCCGAAATATCTCTTCTCAGATTCGACAGAAATAAGGATAGCAAAGAGATCCACAAAATACAGATGTAACTCTGTCAGTGTAAGTCACACATCACAGAGAAGTTTCTCAGAAAGCTTCTTTCCAGATTTCATCTGAGGATATTTCCTTTTCACCATAGCCCTCTATGGGCTTCCAAATATCACTTTGCCAATTCCACAAGAACTGACTTAGCGAAAGGCTTCTTCAGGGGAAAGCTGTAACTCTGTGAGATGATTTCACGGAACACGAAGAAGTTTCTCAGAAAGCTTCTTTCTCTTTGTTATCGGAGAATATTTACTTTGGCCCTATTGTCTTCAAAGGGATTCGAAATATCTATTCTCAGATTCCACAGAAATAAGGTAGCAAGGAGACCCACGAAATACAGATGTAACTCTGTGAGTGGAAGTCACAAATCACAGAGCAGTTTCTCAGAAAGTTTCTGTCCAGATTTCATCTGAGGAAAATTCCTTTTTCACCTTAGCCCTCTATTGGCTTCCAAATATCACTTTGCCAATTCCACATGAACTGTCTTAGCGAAAGGCTTCTGGAGGTGAAATCTGTAACTCTGTGAGATGATTTCACAGAACACAACGAAGTTTCTCAGAAACCTTCTTTCTCTTTGTTATCGGAGGATATTTCCTTTGGCCCTATAGTCTTCAAAGGGATCCGAAATCTCTGTTCTCAGATTCCACAGAAATAAGGCTAGCAAAGAGATCCACGAAATACAGATGTAACTGTGTGAGATGAATTTACAGAACACTAAGCAGTTTCTCAGAAAGCTCTTTCCAGATTTCAACTGAGGATATTTCCTTTTTCACCATAGCCGTCTAGGGGCTTCCAAATGTCACTTTGCCAATTCCACAAGAAGTGTCTTAGTGAAAGGCTTTTTGAGGGGAAAGCTGTAACTCTGTGAGAGATTTCACAGAACACAAAGAAGTTTCTCAGAAAGCTTCTTTCTCTTTGTTATCTGAGGATATTTCCATTGGCCATATAGTCATCCAAGGTATCCGAAATATCTGTCCTCAGATTCCACAGAAATAAGGCTAGCAAACAGATCCAGGAAATACAGATGTAACTCTTTGAGTGGAAGTCACACATCACAGAGAAGTTTCTCAGAAAACTTCATTCCAGATTTCATCTGAGGATATTTCCCTTTCAACGTAGCCCCCTATGGGCTTCCAAATATCTCTTTGCCAAATCCACAAGAACTGTCTTAGCGAAAGACTTCTTGAGGGGAAAGCTGTACTTCTGTGTGATGATTTCACAGAACACAAAGAAGTATCTCAGAAAGCTTCTTTCTCTTTGTTATCGGAGGATATTTCCTTTGGCCCTATAGTCTTCAAAGGGATCCGAAATATCTGTTCTCAGATTCCACAGAAATAAGGCTGGAAAAGATATCCACGAAATACAGATGTAACTCGGTAAGTGGAAGTCACACATCACAGAGAAGTTTCTCAGAAAGCTTCATTCCAGATTTCATCTGAGGATATTTCCTTTTCAACATAGCCCTCTATGGGCTTCCAAATATCCCTTTGCCAATTCCACAAGAACTGTCTTAGCGAAAGGCTTCTTCAGGGGAAAGCTGTAACTCTGTGAGATGATTTCACAGAACACAAAGAAGTTTCTCAGAAAGCTTGTTTCTCTTTGTTATCGGTGGATATTTACTTTGGCCCTATAGTCTTCAAAGGGATCCGAAATATCTGTTCTCAGATTCCACAGAAATAAAGCTAGCAAAGAGATCCACGAAATACAGATGTAACTCTGTGAGATGAACGAACAGAACAATACGCAGGTTCTCAGAAAGTTTCTTTCCAGATTTCATCTGAGGATATTTCCTTTTTCACCATTGCCGTCTATGGGCTTCCAAATATCTCTTTGCCAATTCCACAAGAACAGTCTTAGCGAACGTCTTCTTGAGGGGAAAGCTGTAACTCTGTGATATGATGTCACAGAACACAAAGAAGTTTCTCATGAAGCTTCTTTCTCTTTGTTATCGGAGGATATTTCGTTGGCAACAAAGTCTTCCAAGGGATCCGAAATATCTGTTCTCAGATTCCACAGAAATAAGGCTAGCAAAGAGATCCACAAAATACAGATGTAACTCTGTGAATGGAAGTCACACATCACAGAGCAGTTTCTCAGAAAGCTTCTTTCCAGATTTCCTCTGAGGATATTTCCTTCTTCACCGTAGCCCTCTATGGGCTTCCAAATATCACTTTTCCAATACCACAAGAACTGCCTTAGCGAAAGGCTTCTTGAGGGAAAGCTGTAACTCTGTGAGATGATTTCACAAAACACAAAGAAGTTTCTTAGAAAGCTTCTTTCTCTTTGTTATCGGAGGATATTTCCTTTGGCCCTATAGTCTTCTAAGGGATCCGAAATATCTGTTCTCAGATTACACAGAAATAAGGTTAGCATAGAGATCCACTAAATACAGATGTAACTCGGTGACGTGAATTAATAAAACACTAAGCAGTTTCTCAGAAAGCTTCTTTCCAGATTTCGTCTGAGGATATTTCCTTTTTCACCATAGCCCTCTATGGGCTTCCAAATATCACTTTGCCAATTCCACAAGAACTGTCTTAGCGAAAGGCTTCTTTAGGGGAAAGCTGTGACTCTGTGAGATGATTTACAGAACACAAAGAAGTTTCTCAGAAACCTTCTTTCTCTTTGTTATCGGAGGATATTTCCTTTGGCCCTATGGTCTTCAAAGGCATCCGAAATATCTGTTCTCAGATTCCACAGCAGTAAGGCTAGCAAAGAGATCCACGAACTACAGATGTAACTGTGTGAGTGGAAGTCACACATCACAGAGAAGTTTCTCAGAAAGCTTCTTTCCAGATTTCATCTGAGGATATTTCCTTTTTCACCATAGCCCTCTATGGGCTTCCAAATATCACTTTGCCAATTCCACAAGAACTGTCTTAGCGAAAGGCCTCTTGAAGGGAATGCTGTAACTCTGTGAGATGATTTCACAGAACACAAAGAAGTTTCTCAGAAAGCTTCTTTCTCTTTGTTATCGGAGGATATTTCCTTTGGCCCTATAGTCTTCAAAGGGATCCGAAATCTCTGTTCTCAGATTCCACAGAAATAACGCTAGCAAAGAGATCCACGAAATACAGATGTAACTCTGTGAGTGGAAGTCACACATCACCGAGAAGTTTCTCAGAAAGTTCCTTCCAGGTTTCATCTGAGGATATATCCTTTTCACAATAACACTCTATGGGCTTCCAAATATCACTTTGCCAATTCCACAAGAACTCTAGTAGCGAAAGGCTTCTTGAGGGAAAAGCTTTAACTCTGTGAGATGATTTCACAGAACACAAAGAAGTTTCTCAGAAAGCTTCTTTCTCTTTGTTATCGGAGGATATTTCCTTTGGCCCTATAATCTTCCAAGGGATCCGAAATATCTGTTCTCAGATTCCACAGAAATAAGGCTAGCAAAGAGATCCACGAAATACAGATGTAACACTGTGAGTGGAAGACACACATCACAGAGAAGTTTCTCAGAAAGCTTCTTTCCAGATTTCATCTGAGGATATTTCCTTTTTCAAAATAGCCCTCTATGGGCTTCCAAATATCACTTTTCCAAATTCACAAGAACTGACTTAGCGAGCGGCTTCTTCAAGGGAAAGCTGTAACTCTGTGAGATGATTTCACAGAACACAAAGAAGTTTCTCAGAAAGCTTTTTTCCAGATTTCATTTGAGGATATTTCCCTTTCAACATAGCCCTCTATGGGCTTCCAAATATCACTTTGCCAATACCACAAGAACTGTCTTAGCGAAAGGCTTCTGGAGGGGAAAGCTGTAACTCTGTGAGATGATTTCACAGAACACAAAGAAGATTCTCCGAAAGCTTCTTTCTCTTTGTTATCGGAGGATATTTCCTTTGGCCCTATAATCTTGAAAGGGATGCGAAATATCTGTTCTCAGATTCCACAGAAATAAGGCTAGCAAAGAGATACACGAAATACAGATGTAACCCTGTGAGTGGAAGTCACACATCACAGAGCAGTTTTTCAGAAACTTCTTTCCAGATTTCATCTGAGGATATTTCCTTTTTCACCATAGCCGTCTATAGGCTTCCAAATATCTCTTTGCCAATTCCACAAGAACAGTCTTAGCGAACGGCTTCTTGAGGGGAAAGCTGTAACTCTGTGAGATGATTTCACAGAACACAAAGAAGTTTCTCAGGAAGATTCTTTCTCTTTGTTATCGGAGGATATTTCCTTTGGCCCTATAGTCTTCCATGGGATCCGAAATATATGTTCTCAGAACCCACAGAAATAAGGCTAGCAAAGAGTTCCACGATATACAGATGTAACTCTGTAAATGGAAGTCACACATCACAGAGAAGTTTCTCAGAAAGCTTCTTTCCAGATTTCATCTGAGGATATTTCCTTTTTCACCAGAGCCCTCTATGGGCTTCCAAATATCACTTTGCCAATTCCACAAGAACTGTCTTAGCGAAAGTCTTCTTGAATGGGAAAGGTTGTAACTCTGTGAGATGATTTCACAGAACACAAAGAAGTTTCTCAGAAAGCTTCTTTCTCTTTGTTATCGGAGGATATTTACTTTGGCCCTATAGCCTTCAAAGGGATCCGAAATCTCTGTTCTCAGATTCCACAGAAATAAGGCTAGCAAAGAGATCCACGAAATACAGATGTAACTCTGTGAGTGGAAGTCACACATCTCAGAGCAGTTTCTCAGAAATCTTCTTTCCAGATTTCGTCTGAGGATATTTCCTTTTTCCCCATAGCCCTCTATGGGCTTCCAAATATCACTTTGCCAATTCCACAAGAACTGTCTTAGCGAAAGACTTCTTGAAGGGAAAGCTGTAACTCTGTGAGATGATTTCACAGAACACAAAGAAGTTTCTCAGAAAGCTTCTTTCTCTTTGTTATCGGAGGATATTTCTCTTGTCCCTAAAGTCTTCAAAGGGATCCGAAATATCTGTTCTCAGATTCCACAGAAATAAGGCTAGCAAAGAGATCCACGAAATGCAGAAGTAACTCTGTGAGTGGAAGTCACACATCACAGAGCAGTTTCTCAGAAAGCTTCTTTACAGATTTCATCTGAGGATATTTCCTTTTTCACCATAGCCCTCTATGGGCTTCCAAATATCACTTTTCCAATTCCACAAGAACTGTCTTAGCGAAAGGCTTCTTGAGGGGAAAGCTGTAACTCTGTGAGATGATTTCACAGAACAGAAAGAGGTTTCTCAGAAAGCTTCTTTCTCTTTGTTATCGGAGGATATTTCCTTTGGCCCTATAGTCTTCAAAGGGATTCGAAATATCTGTTCTCAGATTCCACAGAAATAAGGTAGCAAAGAGATCCACGAAATACAGATGGAACTCTGTGAGATGAATTAACAGAACACTAAGCAGTTTCTCAGAAAGCTTCTTTCCAGATTTCATCTGAGGATATTTCCTTTTTCACCGTAGCCGTCTAAGGGCTCCCAAATGTCACTTTGCCAATTCCACAAGAACTGTCTTAGCAAATGGCTTCTTGAGGGGAAAGCTGTAACTCTGTGAGATGATTTCACAGAACACAAAGAAGTTTCTGAGAAAGCTTCTTTCTCTGTTATCGGAGGATATTTCCCTTGTCCCTATAGTCTTCAAAGGGATCCGAAATATCTCTTCTCAGATTCGACAGAAATAAGGATAGCAAAGAGATCCACAAAATACAGATGTAACTCTGTCAGTGTAAGTCACACATCACAGAGAAGTTTCTCAGAAAGCTTCTTTCCAGATTTCATCTGAGGATATTTCCTTTTCACCATAGCCCTCTATGGGCTTCCAAATATCACTTTGCCAATTCCACAAGAACTGACTTAGCGAAAGGCTTCTTCAGGGGAAAGCTGTAACTCTGTGAGATGATTTCACGGAACACGAAGAAGTTTCTCAGAAAGCTTCTTTCTCTTTGTTATCGGAGAATATTTACTTTGGCCCTATTGTCTTCAAAGGGATTCGAAATATCTATTCTCAGATTCCACAGAAATAAGGTAGCAAGGAGACCCACGAAATACAGATGTAACTCTGTGAGTGGAAGTCACAAATCACAGAGCAGTTTCTCAGAAAGTTTCTGTCCAGATTTCATCTGAGGAAAATTCCTTTTTCACCTTAGCCCTCTATTGGCTTCCAAATATCACTTTGCCAATTCCACATGAACTGTCTTAGCGAAAGGCTTCTGGAGGTGAAATCTGTAACTCTGTGAGATGATTTCACAGAACACAACGAAGTTTCTCAGAAAGCTTCTTTCTCTTTGTTATCGGAGGATATTTCCTTTGGCCCTATAGTCTTCAAAGGGATCCGAAATCTCTGTTCTCAGATTCCACAGAAATAAGGCTAGCAAAGAGATCCACGAAATACAGATGTAACTGTGTGAGATGAATTTACAGAACACTAAGCAGTTTCTCAGAAAGCTCTTTCCAGATTTCAACTGAGGATATTTCCTTTTTCACCATAGCCGTCTAGGGGCTTCCAAATGTCACTTTGCCAATTCCACAAGAAGTGTCTTAGTGAAAGGCTTTTTGAGGGGAAAGCTGTAACTCTGTGAGAGATTTCACAGAACACAAAGAAGTTTCTCAGAAAGCTTCTTTCTCTTTGTTATCTGAGGATATTTCCATTGGCCATATAGTCATCCAAGGTATCCGAAATATCTGTCCTCAGATTCCACAGAAATAAGGCTAGCAAACAGATCCAGGAAATACAGATGTAACTCTTTGAGTGGAAGTCACACATCACAGAGAAGTTTCTCAGAAAACTTCATTCCAGATTTCATCTGAGGATATTTCCCTTTCAACGTAGCCCCCTATGGGCTTCCAAATATCTCTTTGCCAAATCCACAAGAACTGTCTTAGCGAAAGACTTCTTGAGGGGAAAGCTGTACTTCTGTGTGATGATTTCACAGAACACAAAGAAGTATCTCAGAAAGCTTCTTTCTCTTTGTTATCGGAGGATATTTCCTTTGGCCCTATAGTCTTCAAAGGGATCCGAAATATCTGTTCTCAGATTCCACAGAAATAAGGCTGGAAAAGATATCCACGAAATACAGATGTAACTCGGTAAGTGGAAGTCACACATCACAGAGAAGTTTCTCAGAAAGCTTCATTCCAGATTTCATCTGAGGATATTTCCTTTTCAACATAGCCCTCTATGGGCTTCCAAATATCCCTTTGCCAATTCCACAAGAACTGTCTTAGCGAAAGGCTTCTTCAGGGGAAAGCTGTAACTCTGTGAGATGATTTCACAGAACACAAAGAAGTTTCTCAGAAAGCTTGTTTCTCTTTGTTATCGGTGGATATTTACTTTGGCCCTATAGTCTTCAAAGGGATCCGAAATATCTGTTCTCAGATTCCACAGAAATAAAGCTAGCAAAGAGATCCACGAAATACAGATGTAACTCTGTGAGATGAACGAACAGAACAATACGCAGGTTCTCAGAAAGTTTCTTTCCAGATTTCATCTGAGGATATTTCCTTTTTCACCATTGCCGTCTATGGGCTTCCAAATATCTCTTTGCCAATTCCACAAGAACAGTCTTAGCGAACGTCTTCTTGAGGGGAAAGCTGTAACTCTGTGATATGATGTCACAGAACACAAAGAAGTTTCTCATGAAGCTTCTTTCTCTTTGTTATCGGAGGATATTTCGTTGGCAACAAAGTCTTCCAAGGGATCCGAAATATCTGTTCTCAGATTCCACAGAAATAAGGCTAGCAAAGAGATCCACAAAATACAGATGTAACTCTGTGAATGGAAGTCACACATCACAGAGCAGTTTCTCAGAAAGCTTCTTTCCAGATTTCCTCTGAGGATATTTCCTTCTTCACCGTAGCCCTCTATGGGCTTCCAAATATCACTTTTCCAATACCACAAGAACTGCCTTAGCGAAAGGCTTCTTGAGGGAAAGCTGTAACTCTGTGAGATGATTTCACAAAACACAAAGAAGTTTCTTAGAAAGCTTCTTTCTCTTTGTTATCGGAGGATATTTCCTTTGGCCCTATAGTCTTCTAAGGGATCCGAAATATCTGTTCTCAGATTACACAGAAATAAGGTTAGCATAGAGATCCACTAAATACAGATGTAACTCGGTGACGTGAATTAATAAAACACTAAGCAGTTTCTCAGAAAGCTTCTTTCCAGATTTCGTCTGAGGATATTTCCTTTTTCACCATAGCCCTCTATGGGCTTCCAAATATCACTTTGCCAATTCCACAAGAACTGTCTTAGCGAAAGGCTTCTTTAGGGGAAAGCTGTGACTCTGTGAGATGATTTACAGAACACAAAGAAGTTTCTCAGAAACCTTCTTTCTCTTTGTTATCGGAGGATATTTCCTTTGGCCCTATGGTCTTCAAAGGCATCCGAAATATCTGTTCTCAGATTCCACAGCAGTAAGGCTAGCAAAGAGATCCACGAACTACAGATGTAACTGTGTGAGTGGAAGTCACACATCACAGAGAAGTTTCTCAGAAAGCTTCTTTCCAGATTTCATCTGAGGATATTTCCTTTTTCACCATAGCCCTCTATGGGCTTCCAAATATCACTTTGCCAATTCCACAAGAACTGTCTTAGCGAAAGGCCTCTTGAAGGGAATGCTGTAACTCTGTGAGATGATTTCACAGAACACAAAGAAGTTTCTCAGAAAGCTTCTTTCTCTTTGTTATCGGAGGATATTTCCTTTGGCCCTATAGTCTTCAAAGGGATCCGAAATCTCTGTTCTCAGATTCCACAGAAATAACGCTAGCAAAGAGATCCACGAAATACAGATGTAACTCTGTGAGTGGAAGTCACACATCACCGAGAAGTTTCTCAGAAAGTTCCTTCCAGGTTTCATCTGAGGATATATCCTTTTCACAATAACACTCTATGGGCTTCCAAATATCACTTTGCCAATTCCACAAGAACTCTAGTAGCGAAAGGCTTCTTGAGGGAAAAGCTTTAACTCTGTGAGATGATTTCACAGAACACAAAGAAGTTTCTCAGAAAGCTTCTTTCTCTTTGTTATCGGAGGATATTTCCTTTGGCCCTATAATCTTCCAAGGGATCCGAAATATCTGTTCTCAGATTCCACAGAAATAAGGCTAGCAAAGAGATCCACGAAATACAGATGTAACACTGTGAGTGGAAGACACACATCACAGAGAAGTTTCTCAGAAAGCTTCTTTCCAGATTTCATCTGAGGATATTTCCTTTTTCAAAATAGCCCTCTATGGGCTTCCAAATATCACTTTTCCAAATTCACAAGAACTGACTTAGCGAGCGGCTTCTTCAAGGGAAAGCTGTAACTCTGTGAGATGATTTCACAGAACACAAAGAAGTTTCTCAGAAAGCTTTTTTCCAGATTTCATTTGAGGATATTTCCCTTTCAACATAGCCCTCTATGGGCTTCCAAATATCACTTTGCCAATACCACAAGAACTGTCTTAGCGAAAGGCTTCTGGAGGGGAAAGCTGTAACTCTGTGAGATGATTTCACAGAACACAAAGAAGATTCTCCGAAAGCTTCTTTCTCTTTGTTATCGGAGGATATTTCCTTTGGCCCTATAATCTTGAAAGGGATGCGAAATATCTGTTCTCAGATTCCACAGAAATAAGGCTAGCAAAGAGATACACGAAATACAGATGTAACCCTGTGAGTGGAAGTCACACATCACAGAGCAGTTTTTCAGAAACTTCTTTCCAGATTTCATCTGAGGATATTTCCTTTTTCACCATAGCCGTCTATAGGCTTCCAAATATCTCTTTGCCAATTCCACAAGAACAGTCTTAGCGAACGGCTTCTTGAGGGGAAAGCTGTAACTCTGTGAGATGATTTCACAGAACACAAAGAAGTTTCTCAGGAAGATTCTTTCTCTTTGTTATCGGAGGATATTTCCTTTGGCCCTATAGTCTTCCATGGGATCCGAAATATATGTTCTCAGAATCCACAGAAATAAGGCTAGCAAAGAGTTCCACGATATACAGATGTAACTCTGTAAATGGAAGTCACACATCACAGAGAAGTTTCTCAGAAAGCTTCTTTCCAGATTTCATCTGAGGATATTTCCTTTTTCACCAGAGCCCTCTATGGGCTTCCAAATATCACTTTGCCAATTCCACAAGAACTGTCTTAGCGAAAGTCTTCTTGAATGGGAAAGGTTGTAACTCTGTGAGATGATTTCACAGAACACAAAGAAGTTTCTCAGAAAGCTTCTTTCTCTTTGTTATCGGAGGATATTTACTTTGGCCCTATAGCCTTCAAAGGGATCCGAAATATCTGTTCTCAGATTCCACAGAAATAAGGCTAGCAAAGAGATCCACGAAATACAGATGTAACTCTGTGAGATGAATTAACAGAACACTAAGCAGTTTCTCAGAAAGCTGCTTTCCAGATTTCATCTGAGGATATTTCCTTTTTCACCATAGCCCTGTATGGGCTTCCAAATATCACTTTGCCAATTCCACAAGAACTGTCTTAGCGACAGGCTTCCTGAGCGGAAAGCTGTAGCTCTGTGAGATGATTTCACAGAACACAAAAAAGTTTCTCAGAAAGCTTCTTTCTCTTTGTTATCGGAGGATATTTCTTTGGCCCTATAGTCTTCAAAAGGATCCGAAATATCTGTTCTCAGATTCCACAGAAATAAGGCTAGCAAAGAGATCCACGAAGTACAGATGTAACTCTGTGAGATGAATTAACAGAACACTAAGCAGTTTCTCAGAAACGTGCTTTCCAGATTTCATCTGAGAATATTTCCTTTTTCACCATAGCCGTCTATGCGCTTTCAAATATCACTTTGCCAATTCCGCAAGAACTGTCTTAGCCAAAGGCTTCTTGAGGGGAAAGCTGTATCTCTGTGAGATGATTTCACAGAACACAAAGAAGTTTCTCAGAAAGCTTCCTTCTCTTTGTTATCGGAGGATATTTCCTTTGGCCCTATAGTCTTCAAAGGGATCCATAATATCTGTTCTCAGATTCCACAGAAATAAGGCTAGCAAAGAGATCCACGAAATACAGATGTAACTCCGTGAGTGGAAGTCACACATCACAGAGCAGTTTCTCAGAAAGCTTTTTTCCAGATTTCATGTGAGGATATTTCCTTTTTCACCATAGCCCTCTATGGGCTTCCAAATATCACTTTTCCAAATCCACAAGAACTGTCTTAGCGAGAGGCTTCTTGAGTGGAAAGCTGTAACTCTGTGAGATGATTTCACAGAACACAAAGAAGTTTCTCAGAAAGCTTCTTTCTCTTTGTTATCGGAGGATATTTCCTTTGGCCCTATAGTCTTCAAAGGGATCCGCAATATCTGTTCTCAGATTCCACAGAAATAAGGCAAGCAAAGAGATCCACGAAATACAGATGTAACTCTGTGAGATGAACGAACAGAACAATACGCAGTTTCTCAGAAAGTTTCTTTCCAGATTTCATCTGAGGATATTTCCTTTTTCACCATTGCCGTCTAGGGGCTTCCAAATATCTCTTCGCCAATTCCACAAGAACAGTCTTAGCGAACGTCTTCTTGAGGGGAAAGCTGTAACTGTGTGAAATGATGTCACAGAACACAAAGAAGTTTCTCAGGAAGCTTCTTTCTCTTTGTTATCGGAGGATATTTCGTTGGCAACATACTCTTCCAAGGGATCCGAAATATCTGTTCTCAGATCCACAGAAATAAGGCTAGCAAAGAGATCCACAAAATACAGATGTAACTCTGTGAATGGAAGTCACACATCACAGAGCAGTTTCTCAGAAAGCTTCTTTCCAGATTTCCTCTGAGGATATTTCCTTCTTCACCGTAGCCCTCTATGGGCTTCCAAATATCACTTTGCCAATACCACAAGAACTGCCTTAGCGAAAGGCTTCTTGAGGGGAAAGCTGTAACTCTGTGAGATGATTTCACAAAACACAAAGAAGTTTCTTAGAAAGCTTCTTTCTCTTTGTTATCGGAGGATATTTCCTTTGGCCCTAAAGTCTTCTAAGGGATCCGAAATATCTGTTCTCAGATTCCACAGAAATAAGTTTAGCATAGAGATCCACTAAATACAGATGTAACTCGGTGACGTGAATTAACAAAACACTAAGCAGTTTCTCAGAAAACTTCTTTCCAGATTTCGTCTGAGGATATTTCCTTTTTCACCATAGCCCTCTATGGGCTTCCAAATATCACTTTGCCAATTCCACAAGAACTGTCTTATCGAAAGGCTTCTTGAGGGGAAAGCTGTGACTCTGTGAGATGATTTACAGAACACAAAGAAGTTTCTCAGAAACCTTCTTTCTCTTTGTTATCGGAGGATATTTCCTTTGGCCCTATGGTCTTCAAAGGCATCCGAAATATCTGTTCTCAGATTCCAAAGCAATAAGGCTAGCAAAGAGATCCACGAACTACAGATGTAACTCTGTGAGTGGAAGTCACACATCACAGAGAAGTTTCTCAGAAAGCTTCTTTCCAGATTTCATCTGAGGATATTTCCTTTTTCACCATAGCCCTCTATGGGCTTCCAAATATCACTTTGCCAATTCCACAAGAACTTTCTTAGCGAAAGGCCTCTTGAAGGGAAAGCTGTAACTCTGTGAGATGATTTCACAGAACACAAAGAAGTTTCTCAGAAAGCTTCTTTTTCTTTGTTATCGGAGGGTATTTCCTTTGGCCCTATACTCTTCAAAGGGATCCGAAATCTCTGTTCTCAGATTCCACAGAAATAAGGCTAGCAAAGAGATCCACGAAATACAGATGTAACTCTGTGAGTGGAAGTCAAACATCACCGAGAAGTTTCTCAGAAAGTTCCTTCCAAGTTTTATCTGAGGATATATCCTTTTCACAATAGCACTCTATGGGCTTCCAAATATCACTTTGCCAATTCCACAAGAACTGTCTTAGCGAAAGGCTTCTTGAGGGGAAAGCTGTAACTCTGTGGATGTTTTCACAGAACACAAAGAAGTTTCTCAGAAAGCTTCTTTCTCTTTGTTATCGGAGGATATTTCCTTTGGCCCTATAGTCTTCCAAGGGATCCGAATTATCTGTTCTCAGATTCCACAGAAATAAGGTTAGCATAGAGATCCACTAAATACAGATGTAACTCGGTGACGTGAATTAACAAAACACTAAGCAGTTTCTCAGAAAGTTCTTTCCAGATTTCGTCTGAGGATATTTCCTTTTTCACCATACCCCTCTATGGGCTTCCAAATATCACTTTGCCAATTCCACAAGAACTCTAGTAGCGAAAGGCTTCTTGAGGGAAAAGCTTTAACTCTGTGAGATGATTTCACAGATCACAAAGAAGTTTCTCAGAAAGCTTCTTTCTCTTTGTTATCGGAGGATATTTCCATTGGCCTTGTAATCTTCCAAGGGATCCGAAATATCTGTTCTCAGATTCCACAGAAATAAGGCTAGGCAAGAGATCCAAGAAATACAGATGTAACACTGTGAGTGGAAGACACACATCACAGAGAAGTTTCTCAGAAAGCTTCTTTCCAGATTTCATCTGAGGATATTTCCTTTTTCAAAATAGCCCTCTTTGGGCTTCCAAATATCACTTTTCCAAATTCACAAGAACTGACTTAGCGAGCGGCTTCTTCAAGGGAAAGCTGTAACTCTGTGAGATGATTTCTCAGAACACAAAGATGTTTCTCAGAAAGCTTCTTTCTCTTTGTTATCGAAGGATATTTCCTTTGGCCCTATCGTCTTCAAAGAGATCTGAAATATCTGTTCTCAGATTCCACAGAAATAAGGCTATCGAAGAGATCCACGAAATACAGACGTAACTCTGTGAGATGCATTAACAGAACCCTAAGCAGTTTCTCAGAAAGCTTCTTTCCAGATTTCATCAGAGGATATTTCCTTTTTCAACATAGCACTGTATGGGCTTCCAAATATCACTTTGCCAATTCCACAAGAACTGTCTTAGCGACATGCTTCTTGAGGGGAAAGCTGTAACTCTGTGAGATGATTTCACAGAACACAAAAAAGGTTCTCCGAAAGCTTCTTTCTCTTTGTTATTGGAGGATATTTCCTTTGGCCGTATAGTCTTCAAAGGGATCCGAAATATCTGTTCTCAGATTCCACAGAAATAAGGCTAGCAAAGAGATCCACGAAATACAGATATAACTCTGTGAGATGAATTAACAGAACACTAAGCAGTTTCTCAGAAACGTGCTTTCCAGATTTCATCTGAGAATATTTCCTTTTTTCACCATAGCCGTCTATGGGCTTTCAAATATCACTTTGCCAATTCCACAAGAACTGTCTTAGCCAAAGGCTTCTTGAGGGGAAAGCCGTAACTCTGTGAGATGATTTCACAGAACACAAAGAAGTTTCTCAGAAAGCTTCTTTCTCTTTGTTATCGGAGGATATTTCCTTTGGCCCTATAGTCTTCCAAGGGATCCGAAATATCTGTTCTCAGATTCCACAGAAGTAAGGCTAGCAAAGAAATACACGAAATACAGATGTAACTCTGTGAGTGGAAATCACACATCACAGAGCAGTTTCTCAGAAAGCTTCTTTCCAGATTTCATGTGAGGATATTTCCTTTTTCACCATAGCCCTCTATGGGCTTCCAAATATCACTTTTCCAAATCCACAAGAACTGTCTTAGCGACAGGCTTCCTGAGAGGAAAGCTGTAACTCTGTGAGATGATTTCACAGAACACAAAAAAGTTTCTCAGAAAGCTTCGTTCTATTTGTTATCGGAGGATATTTCCTTTGGCCCTATAGTCTTCAAAGGGATCCGAAATATCTGTTCTCAGAATCGACAGAAATAAGGCTAGCAAAGAGATCCACGAAATACAGATGTAACTCTGTGAGATGAACGAATAGAACAATACGCAGTTTCTCAGAAAGTTACTTTCCAGATTTCATCTGAGGAAATTTCCTTTTTCGCCATAGCCGTCTACGGGCTTCCAAATATCACTTTGCCAATTCCAAAAGAACTGTCTTACGAAAGGCTTCTTGAGGGGAAAACTGTAACTCTGTGATATGATTTCACAGAACACAAAGTAGTTTCTCAGAAAGCTTCTTTCTCTTTGTTATCGGAGGATATTTCCTTTGTCCGTATAGTCTTCAAAGGGATCCGAAATATCTGTTCTCAGATTCCACAGAAATAAGGCTAGCAAAGAGATCCACGAAATACAGGTGTAACTCTGTGAGTGGAAGTCACACATCACAGAGCAGTTTCTCAGAAAGCTTCTTTCCAGATTTCATCTGAGGATATTTCCTTTTTCACCACAGCCCTCTATGGGCTTCCAAATATCTACTTTGCCAATTCCACAACAACTGTCTTAGCGAAAGGCTTCTTGAGGGGAGAGCTGTAAATCTGTGAGATGATTTCACACAACACAAAGAAGTTTCTCATAAGCTTCTTTCTCTTTGTTATCGGAGGATATTTCTTTGGCCCTATAGTCTTCAAAGGGATCCGAAATATCTGTTCTCAGATTCCACAGAAATAAGGCTAGCAAAGAGATCCACGAAATACAGATGTAACTCTGTGAGATGAATTAACAGAACACTAAGAAGTTTCTCAGAAAGCTGCTTTCCAGATTTCATCTGAGTATATTTCCTTTTTCAGCATAGCCGTCTATGGGCTTCCAAATATCACTTTGCCAATTCCAAAAGAACTGTCTTAGCGAAAGGCATCTTGAGGGGAAAGCTATAACTCTGTGAGATGATTTCACAGAACACAAAGAAGTTTCTCAGAAAGCTTCTTTCTCTTTGTTATCGGCGTATATTTCCTTTGGCCCTATACTCTTCAAAGGGATCTGAAATATCTGTTCTCAGATTCCACAGAAATAAGGCTAGCAAAGAGATCCACGAAATACACATGTAACTCTGTGAGTGGAAGTCACACATCACAGAGCAGTTTCTCAGAATGCTTCTTTCCAAATTTCATCTGAGGATATTTCCTTTTTCACCATAGCCCTCTATGGGCTTCCAAATATCACTTTGCCAAATCCACAAGAACTGTCTTAGCGAAAGGCTTCTTGTGTGGAGAGCTGTATCTCTGTGAGATGATTTCACAGAACACAAAGAAGTTTCTCAGAAACCTTCTTTCTCTTTGTTATCGTAGGATATTTCCTTTGTCCTTATCGTCTTCAAAGGGATCCGAAATATCTGTTCAGAGATTTCACAGAAATAAGGCTAGCAAAGAGATCCATGAAATACAGGTGTAACTCTGTGAGTGGAAGTCACACATCACAGAGCAGTTTCTCAGAAAGCTTCTTTCCAGATTTCATCTGAGGATATTTCCTTTTTCACCACAGCCCTCTAAGGACTTCCAAATATCACTTTGCCAATTCCACAAGAACTGTCTTAGCGAAAGGCTTCGGGGGTGAAAGCTGTAACTCTGTGAGATGATTTCACAGAACACAAAGAAGTTTCTCAGAAAGCTTCTTTCTCTTTGTTATCGGAGGATAATTGCTTTGGCCCTATAGTCTTCAAAGGGATCCGAAATATCTGTTCTCAGATTCCACAGAAATAAGGCTAGCAAAGAGATCCACGAAATACAGATGTAACTCTGTGAGATGAATTAAGACAACACTAAGCAGTTTCTCAGAAAGCTTCTTTCCAGATTTCATCTGAGGATATTTCCTTTTTCACCATAGCCCTCTATGGGCTTCCAAATATCACTTTGACAATTCCACAAGAACTGTCTTAGCGAACGGCTTCTTGAGAGGAAAGCTGTAACTCTGTGAGATGATTTCACAGAACACAAAGAAGTTTCTCAGAAAGCTTCTTTCTCTTTTTGTTACCTGAGGATATTTCCTTTGGCCCTATAGTCTTCAAAGGGATCCGAAATATCTGTTCTCAGATTCCACAGAAATAAGGCTAGCAAAGAGATCCACGAAATACAGATGTAACTCTGTGAGTGGAAGTCACACATCACAGAGAAGTTTCTCAGAAAGCTTCTTTCCAGATTTCATCTGAGGATATTTCCTTTTTCACCGTAGCCCACTATGGGCTTCCAAATATCACTTTGCCAATTCCACAGGAACTGTATTAGTGAAAGGCTTCTTGAGGGGAAAGCAGTAACTCTGTGAGATGATTTCACACAACACAAAGAAGTTTCTCACAAAGCTTCTTTCTCTTTGTTATCGGAGGATATTTCCTTTGGCCCTATAGTCTTCAAAGGGATCCGAAATATCTGTTCTCAGATTCCACAGAAATAAGACTAGCAAAGAGATCCACGAAATACAAATGTAACTCTGTGAGATGAATTAACAGAACACTAAGCAGTTTCTCAGAATACTTCTTTCCAGATTTCATCTGAGGATATTTTGTTTTTCACCATAGCCGTCCATGGGCTTCCAAATATCACTTTGCCAATTCCAAAGGAACTGTCTTAGCGAAAGGCTTCTTGAAGGGGAAAGCTGTAACTCTAAGAGATGATTTCACAGAACACAAAGAAGTTTCTCAGAAAGCTTCTTTCTCTTTGTTATCGGACGATATTTCCTTTGTCCCTAGAATCATCAAAGGGATCCGAAATATCTGTTCTCAGATTCCACAGAAATCAGGCTACCAAAGAGATCCACGTAATACAGATGTAACTGTGTGAGTGGAAGTCACACATCACAGAGCAGTTTCACAGAAATCTTCTTTCCAGATTTCATCTGAGGATATTTCCTTTTTCACCATAGTTGTATATGGGCTTCCAAATATCATTTTGCCAATCCACAAGAACTAACTTAGCGTAAGGCTTCTTGAGGGGAAAGCTGTAACTCTGTGGATGATTTCACAGAACACAAAGAAGTTTCTCAGAAAGCTTCTTTCTCTTTGTTATCGGAGGATATTTCCTTTGGCCCTATAGTCTACAAAGGGATCCGAAATATCTGTTCTCAGATTCCACAGAAATAAGGCTAGCAAAGAGATCCACGAAATACAGATGTAACTCTGTGAGTGGAAGTCACACATCACAGAGCACTTTCTCAGAAAGCTTCTTTCCAAATTTCATCTCAGGATATTTCCTTTTTCACCATAGCCCTCTATGGGCTTCCAAATATCACTTTGCCAATTCCACAACAACTGTCTTAGCGAAAGGCTTCTTGAAGGGAGAGCTGTAAATCTGTGAGACGATTTCACAGAACACAAAGAAGTTTCTCAGAAAGCTTCTTTCTCTTTCTTATCGGAGGATATTTCCTTTGACCCTACAGTCTTCAAAGGGATCCGAAATATCTGTTCTTAGATTCCACATAAATAAGGCTAGCAAAGAGATCCACGAAATACAGATGTAACTCGGAAACTGGAAGTCACACATCACAGAGTATTTTCTCAGAAAGCTTCTTTCCAGATTTAATCTGAGGATATTTCCTTTTTCACCATAGCCCTCTATGGGCTTCCAGATATCACTTTGCCAATTCCACAAGAACTGTCTTAGCGAAAGCCTGCTTGAGGGGAAAGCTGTAACTCTGTGAGATGATTTCACAGAACACAACGAAGTTTCTCAGAAAGCTTCTTTCTCTTTGATATCGGAGGATATTTCCTTTGGCCCTATAGTCTTCATAGGGATCCGAAATATCTGTTCTCAGATTCCACAGAAATAAGGCTAGCAAAGACATCCACGAAATACAGATGTAACTCTGCGAGATGAATTAACAGAACACTAAGCAGTTTCTCAGAAAGCTGCTTTCCATATTTCATCTGAGGATATTTCCTTTTCACCATAGCCGTCTATGGGGTTCCAAATATCAGTTTGCCAATTCTACAAGAACTGTCTTGGCTAATATCTTCTTGGGGGAAAGCTGTAACTCTGTGAGATGATTTCACAGAACACAAAGAAGTTTCACAGAAAGCTTCTTTCTCTTTGTTATCGGAGGATATTTCCTTTGTCCCTAGAATCTTCAAAGGGACCGAAATATCTGTTCTCAGATTCCACAGAAATCAGGCTCGCTAGAGATCCACGAAATACAGATGAAACTCTGTGAGATGAATTAACAGAACACTAAGCATTTTCTCAGAAAGCTTCTTTCCAGATTTCATCTGAGGATATTTCCTTTTTGGCAATAGCCGTCTATGGGCTTCCAAATATCACTTTGCCAATTCCACAAGAGCTGTCTTAGCGAAAGGCTCCTTGAGCGGAAAGCTGTACTCGGTGAGATGATTTCACAGAACACTAAGAAGTTTCTCAGAAAGCTTCCTTTTCTTTGTTATCGGAGGATATTTCCTTTGGCCCTATAGACTTCAAAGGGATCCGAAATATCTGTTCTCAGATTCCACAGAAATAAGGCTAACAAAGAGATCCACGAAATACAGATGTAACTCTGTGAGTGGAAGTCACACATCACAGAGCAGTTTCTCAGAAAGCTTCTTTCCAGATTTCATCTGAGGATATTTCCTTTTTCATCATAGCCCTCTATGGGCTTCCAAATATCACTTTGCCAATTCCACAAGAACTGTCTTAGCGAAAGGCTTCTTGAGGGGAAAGCTGTAACTCTGTGGATGATTTTACAGAACACAAAGAAGTTTCTCACAAAGCTTCTTTCTCTTTGTTATCGGAGGATATTTCCTTTGGCCCTATAGTCTTCAAAGGGATCCGAATTATCTGTTCTCAGATTCCACAGAAATAAGGCTGGCAAAGAGTTCCACGAAATACAGATGTAACTTTGTTAGTGGAAGTCACACATCACAGAGCAGTTTCTCAGAAAGCTTCTTACCAGATTTCATCTGAGGATATTTCCTTTTTCACCATAGCCGTATATGGGCTTCCAAATATCACTTTGCCAATTCCACAAGAACTGTCTTAGCGAAAGGCTTCTTCAGGGGAAAGCTGTAACTCTGTGGATGATTTTACAGAACACAAAGAAGTTTCTCACAAAGCTTCTTTCTCTTTGTTATCGGAGGATATTTCCTTTGGCCCTATAGTCTTCAAAGGGATCCGAAATATCTGTTCTCAGATTCCACAGAAATAAGGCTAGCAAAGAGATCCACGAAATACAGATGTAACTCTGTGAGATGAATTAAAAGAACACTAAGCAGTTTCTCAGAATGCTTCTTTCCAGATTTCATCTGAGGATATTTCCTTTTTCACCATAGCCGTCTATGGGCTTCCAAATATCACTTTCCCAATTCCAAAGGAACTGTCTTAGCGAAAGGCTTCTTGAGGGGAAAGCTGTAACTCTGTGAGATGATTTCACAGAACACAAAGAAGTTTCTCAGAAAGCCTCTTTCTCTTTGTTATCGGAGGATATTTCCTTTGTCCCTAGAATCTTCAAAGGGATCCGAAATATCTGTTCTCAGATTCCACAGAAATAAGGCTAGCAAAGAGATCCACGAAGTACAGATGTAACTCTGTGAGATGAATTAAACGAACACTAAGCAGGTTCTCACAATGCTTCTTTCCAGATTTCATCTGACTATATTTCCTTTTTCGCCATAGCCGTCTACGGGCTTCCAAATATTACTTTGCCAATTGCACAAGAACTGTCTTAGCGAAAGGCTCCGTGAGGGGAAAGCTGTAACTCTGTGAGATGATTTCACAGAACACAAAGAAGTTTCTCAGAAAGCTTCTTTCTCTTTGTTATCTTAGGATATTTCCTTTGTCCCAAGAATCTTCAAAGGGATCCGAAATGTCTGTTCTCAGATTCCACAGAAATAAGGCAAGCAAAGAGATCCACGAAATACAGATATAACTCTGTGAGTGGAAGTCACACATCACAGAGCAGTTTCTCAGAAAGGTTCTTTCCAGATTTCATGTGAGGATATTTCCTTTTTCACCCTAGCCCTCTATGGGCTTCCAAATATCACTTTGCCAATACCACAGGAAATGTCTTGTTTAAAGGCTTCTTGAGGGGCAAGCTATAACTCTGTGAGGTGATTTCACAGAACACAAGGAAGTTTCTCAGAAAGCTTCTTTCTCTTTGTTATCGGAGGATATTTCCTTTGGCCCTATAGTCTTCAAAGGGATCCGAAATATGTGTTCTCAGATTCCACAGAAATAAGGCTAGCAAAGAGAACCACGAAATACAGATGTAACTCTGTGAGTGGAAGTCACACATCACAGAGCAGTTTCTCAGAAAGCTTCTTTCCAGATTTCATCTGAAGATATTTCCTTTTTCACCATTGCCCTCTATGGGCTTCCAAATATCACTTTGCCAATTCCACAAGAACTGTCTTAGCGAAAGGCTTCTTGAGGGTAAATCTGTAACTCTGTGAGATGATTTCACAGAACACAAAGAAGTTTCTCAGAAAGCTTCTTTCTCTTTGTTATCGGAGGATATTTCCTTTGTCCCTAGAATCTTCAAAGGGATCCGAAATATCTGTTCTCAGATTCCACAGAAATCAGACTAGCAAAGAGATCCACGAAATAGAGATGTAAGTCAGTGAGTGGAAGTCACATATCACAGGGCAGTTTCTGAGAAAGCTTCTTTCCAGATGTCATCTGAGGATGTTACCTTTTTCACCATAGCCGTCTAAGGGCTTCCAAATATCACTTTGCCCATTCCACAAGAACTGTCTTAGTGAAAGGATTCTTGAGGGAAAAGCTTTAACTCTGTGAGATGATTTCAGAGAACACAAGAATTTTCTGAGAAAGCTTCTTTCTCTTTGTTATCGGAGGATATTTCCTTTGGCCCTATAGTCTTCAAAGGGATCTGAAATATCGGTTCTCAGATTCCACAGAAATAAGGCTACCAAAGTGATCCACGAAATACAGATGTATCTCCGTGAGATGAATTAACAGATCACTAAGCCGTTTCTCAGAAAGCTTCTTTCCAGATTTCATCTGAGGATATTTCCTTTTTCACCATGGCCCTCTTTGGGCTTCCAAATGTCACTTTGACAATTCCAGAAGAACAGTCTTAGCTAAATGCTTTATGAGAGGAAAGCTGTAACTCTGTGAGATGATTTCACAGAACACAAAGAAGTTTCTCACAAAGCTTCTTTCTGTTTGTTATCGGAAGATATTTCCTTTGGCCCTATATTCGTCAAAGGCATTCGAAATAACTGTTCTCAGATTCCACAGAAATAAGGCTAGCAAAGAGATCCACGAAATACAGATGTAACTCTGTGAGTGGAAGTCACACATCACAGAGCAGTTTCTCATAAAGCTTCTTTCCAGATTTCATCTGAGGATATTTCCTTTTTCACCATAGCCCTCTATGGGCTTCCAAATATCACTTTGCCAAATCCACAAAAACTGTCTTAGCGAAAGGCTTCTTGAATGGAGAGCTGTAACTCTGTGAGATGATTTCACAGAACACAAAGAAGTTTCTCACAAAGCTTCTTTCTCTTTGTTATCGGAGGATATTTCCTTTGGCCCTATAGTCTTCAAAGGGATCCGAAATATCTGTTCTCAGATTCCACAGAAATAAGGCTAGCAAAGAGATCCACGAAATAGAGATGTAACTCTCTGATTGGAAGTCACACATCACAGAGCAGATTCTCAGAAAGCTTCTTTCCAGATTTCATCTGAGGATATTTCCTTTTTCACCATAGCCCTCTATGGGCTTCCAAAAATCACTTTGCCAATTCCAAAAGAACGGTCTTAGCGAAAGGCTTCTTGAGGGGAGAGCTGTAACTCTGTGAGATGATTTCACAGAACACAAAGGAGTTTCTCAGAAAGCTTCTTACTCTTTGTTATCGGAGGATATTTCCTTTGGCCCTATAGTCTTCAAAGGGATCCGCAATATCTTTTCTCAGATTCCACAGAAATAATCTAGCAAAGGGATCCACGAAATACATGTGGAACTCTGCGAGATGAATTAACAGAATACTAAGCAGTTTCTCAGAATGCTTCTTTCCAGATTTCATCTGAGGATATTTCCTTTTTCACCATAGCCGTCTATGGGCTTCCAAATATCACTTTGCCAATTCCACAAGAACTGTCTTAGCGAAAGGCTTCTTGAGGGGAAAGCTGTAACTCTGTGAGATGATTTCACAGAACACAAAGAAGTTTCTCAGAAAGCTTCTTTCTCTTCGTTATAGGAGGATATTTCCTTTGTCCCTTGAATCGTCAAATGGATCCGAAATATCTGTTCTCAGATTCCACAGAAATCAGGCTAGCAAAGAGATTCACGAAATACAGATGTAACTCTGTGAGTGGAAGTCACACATCACAGAGCAGATTCTCAGAAAGCTTCTTGCCAGATTTCAACTGAGGATAATTCCTTTTTCACCCTAGCCCTCAATGGGCTTCCAAATATCACTTTGCCAATTCCACAACAACTGTCTTAGCGAAAGGCTTCTTGGGGTGAAAGCTGTAACTCTGTGAGATGATTTCAGAGAACACAAAGGAGTTTCTCAGAAAGCTTCTCTCTCTTTGTTATCAGAGGATAATTCCTTTGGCCCTATAGTCTTCAAAGGGATCCGAAATATCTGTTCTCAGATTCCACAGAAACAAGACTAGCAAAGAGATCCACGAAAAACACATGTAACTCTGTGAGTGGAAGTCACACATTACAGAGCAATTTCTCAGAAAGCTTCATTCCAGATTTCATGTGAGGATATTTCCATTTTCTACATGGCCCTCTATGGGCTTCCAAATATCACTTTGCCAATTCCACAAGAACTGTCTTAGCGAAAGGCTTCTTGAGGGGAAAGCTGTAACTGTGTGAGATGATTTCAGAGAACACAAAGAAGTTTCTCGGAAAGCTTCTTTCTCTTTGTTATCGGAGGATATTTCCTTTGTCCCTATAGTCTTCAAAGGGATCCGAAATATCTGTTCTCAGATTCCACAGAAATAAGGCTAGCAAAGAGATCAACGAAATACAGATGTAACTCTGTGAGAGGAATTAACAGAACACTAAGCAGTTTCTCAGAAAGTTGCTTTCCGGAATTCTTCTGAGGATATTACCTTTTTCACCATAGCCCTCTATGGGCTTCCAAATATCACTTTGACAATTTCACAAGAACTGTCTTAGCGAAAAGTTTCTTGAGGGGAAAGCTGTAACTCTGTGAGATGATTTCACAGAACACAAAGAAGTTTCTCAGAAAGCTTGTTTCTCTTTGTTATCTGAGGATATTTCCTTTGGCCCTATAGTCTTCAAAGGGATCCGAAATATCTGTTCTCAGATTCCACAGAAATAAGGCTAGCAAAGAGATCCACGAAATACAGATGTAACTCTGTGAGTGGAAGTCACACATCACAGAGCAGTTTCTCAGAAAGCTTCTTTCCAGATTCCATCTGAGGATAATTCCTTTTTCACCATAGCCCTCTATGGGCTTCCAAATATCACTTTGCCAATTCCACAACAACTGTCTTAGTGAAAGGCTCCTTGAGGGGAGAGCTGTAATCCTGTGAGATGATTTCAGAGAACACAAAGAAGTGTCTCAGAAAGCTTCTTTGTCTTTGTATCGGAGGATATTTCCTTTGGCCCTATAGTCTTCAAAGGGATCCGAAATATCTGTTCTCAGATTCCACAGAAATAAGGTTAGCAAAGAGATCCACGAAATACAGATGTAACTCTGTGAGATGAATTAACAGAACACTAAGCAGTTTCTCAGAATGCTTCTTTCCAGATTTCATCTGAGGATATTTCCTTTTTCACCCTAGCCTTCTAAGGGCTTCCAAATATCACTTTGCCAATTCCACAACAACTTTCTTAGCGAAATGCTTTCTAGGGGAAAGCTGTAACTCTGGAGATGATTTCACAAAACAGAAAGAAGTTTCTCAGAAAGCTTCCTTCTCTTTGTTATCGGAGGATATTTCCTTTGGCTCTCTAGTCTTCAAAGGGATCCGAAATATCTGTTCTCAGATTCCGCAGAAATAAGGCTAGCAAAGAGATCCACGAAATACAGATGTAACTCTATGACTGGAAGTCACACATCACAGAGCAGTTTCTCAGAAAGCTTCTTTCCAGATTTCATCTGAGGATATTTCCTCTTTCACCATAACCCTCTATGCGCTTCCATATATCACTTTGCCAATTCCACAACAACTGTCTTAGGGAAAGGTTTCCTAGGGGAGAGCTGTAACTGTGTGAGATGATTTCACAGACCACAAAGAAGTTTCTGAGAAAGCTTCTTTCTCTTTGTTATCGATGGATATTTCCTTCGGCCCTGTAGTCTTCAAAGGGATCCGAAATATCTGTACTCAGATTCCACAGAAATAAGGCTAGCAAAGAGATCCACAAAATACAGATGTATCTCTGTGAGATGAACTAACAGAACACTATGCAGTTTCTCAGAAAGCTTCTTTCCAGATTACATCTGACGATATTTCCTTTTTCACCATATCCCTCCATGGGCTTCCAAATATCCCTTTGACAATTCCACAAGAACTGTCTTAGCTAAAGGCTTCTTGAGGGGAAAGCTGTAACTCTGTGAGATGATTTCGCAGAACACAAAGAAGTTTCTCACAAACCTTCTTTCTCTTTGTTGTCGGAGGATATTTCCTTTGGCCCTATAGTCTTCCAAGGGATCCGATATATCTGTTATCAGATTCCACAGAAATAAGGCTAGCAAAGTGATCCACGAAATACGGATGTAACTCTGTGAGTGGAAGTCACACATCGCAGAGCAGTTTCTCAGAAAGCTTCTTTCCAGATTTCATCTGAGGATATGTCCTTTTTCACTATAGCCCTCTATGGGCTTCCAAATATCACTTTGCCAATTCCACAAGAACCGTCTTAGCGAATGGCTTCCTAGGGGAGAGCTGTAATTCTTTGAGATGATTTCACAGAACACAAGGAAGTTTCTCAGAAAGGTTCTTTCTCTTTGTTATCGAAAGATATTTCCTTTGTCCCTATAATCTTCAAAGGGATCCGAAATATCTGTTCTCAGATACCACAGAAATAAGGCTAGCAAAGAGATCCACGAAAGACAGATGTAACTCTGAAAGTGGAATTCACACATCACAGTGCAGATTCCCAGAAACATTCTTCCCAGATTTCATCTGAGGATATTTCCTTTTTCACCGTAGCCGTTTATGGGCTTCCAAATATCACTTTGCCAATTCCAAAGGAACTGTCTTAGCGAAAGTCTTCTTGAGGGGAAAGCTGTAATTCTGTGAAATGATTTCACAGAACACGAAGAAGTTTCTCAGAAAGCTTCTTTCTCTTTGTTATCGGAGGATATTTCCTTTGGCCCTATAGTCTTCAAAGGGATCCGAAATATCTGTTCTCTGATTCCACAGAAATAAGTCTAGCAAAGAGATCCACGAAATACAGGTGTAACTCTGTAAGATGAAATAACAGAACACTAAGCAGTTTCTCAGAAAGCTTCTTTCCAGATTTCATCCGAGGATATTTCCTTTTTCACCATAGCCCTCTATGGGCCTCCAAATATCACTTTGCGAATTCCACAACAAGTGTCTTAGTGCAAGGCTTCCTGAGGAGAAAGCTGTAACTCTGTGAGATGATTTCACAGAACACAAGAAGTTTCTCAGAAAACTTCTTTCTCTTTGTTATCGGAGGATATTTCCTTTGGCCCTATAGTCTTCAAAGGGATCCGAAACATCTGTTCTCAGATTCCACAGAAATAAGCCTATCAAAGAGAGCCACGAAATACAGATGTAACACTGTGAGATGAATTAACAGAACACTAAGCAGTTTCTTAGAAAGCTTCTTTCCAGGTTTCATCTGAGGATATTTCCTTTTTCCCCACAGCCCTCTACGGGCTTCACAATATCACTTTGCGAATTCCACAAGAACAGGCTTAGCGAGCGGCTTCTTGAGGGGAAAGCTGTAACTCTCTGCGATGAATTAACAGAACACTAAACAGTTTCTCAGAAAGCTTCTTTCCAGATTTCATCTGAGGATATTTCCTTTTTCACCATCGCCCTCTTTGGCCTCAAAATATCACTTTTCGAATTCCACAACAACTGTCTTAGCGAAAGACTTCTTGAGGAGAAAACTGTAACGGTGTGAGATGATTTCACTGAACACAAAGAAGTTTCTCAGAAAGCTTCTTTCTCTTTGTTATCGGAGGATATTTCCTTTGGCCCTATTGTCTTCAAAGGGATCGGAAATATCTGTTTTCAGATTCCAAAGAAATAAGGGTAGCAAAGAGATCCACGAAATACAGATGTAACTCTGTGAGTGGAAGTCACACATCACAAAGCAGTTTCTCAGAAAGCTTCTTTCCCGATTTCATCTGAGGATATTAGCTTTCTCACCATTGCCCTCTAGGGGATCCAAATATCACTTTGCCAATTCCACAAGAACTGTCTTAGCGAAAGGTTCCTTGAGCGGAAAGCTGTAACTGTGTGAAATGATTTCACAGAAGACAATGTAGTTTCTCAGAAAGCTTCTTTTTCTTTGTTATCGGAGGATAATTCCTTTGGCCCTATAGTCCTCAAAGGGATCCGAAACATCTGTTCTCAGATTCCACAGAAATAAGGCTAGGAAAGAGATACACGAAATACAGATGTAACTCTGTGAGATGAATTAACAGAACATTAAGCAGTTTCTCAGAAAGCTGCTTTCCAGATTTCATCTGAGGATATTTGTGTTTTCACCATAGCCGTCTATGGGCTTCCAAATATCACTTTGCCAATTCCACAAGAACTGTCTTAGCGAAAGGCGTCTTGAGGGGAAAGCTGTAACTCTGTGAGACGATTTCACAGAACACAAAGAAGTTTCTCATAAAGCTTCTTTCTCTTTGTTATCAGAAGATATTTCCTTTGGCCCTATAGTCTTCAAAGGGATACGAAATATCTGTTCTCAGATTCCACAGAAATAAGGCTAGCAAAAAGATCCACGAAAAACAGATGTAACTCTATGAAATGAATTAACAGAACACTAAGCAGTTTCTCAGAAAGCTTCTTTCCAGATTTCATCTGAGGATATTTCCTTTTTCAGCTTAGCACATTATGGGCTTCCAAATATCACTTTGCCAATTCCACAAGAACTGTCTTAGCGAAAGGCTTCTTGAGGGGAAAGCTGTAACTCTGTGAGATGATTTCCAAGAACACAAAGAAGTTTCTCAGAAAGCTTCTTTCTCTTTTTGTTACCTGAGGATATTTCCTTTGGCCCTATAGTCTTCAAAGGGATCCGAAATATCTGTTCTCAGATTCCACAGAAATAAGCCTAGCAAAGAGATCCACGAAATACAGATGTAACTTTGTGAGATGAATTAACAGAACACTAAGCACTTTCTCAGAAAGCTTCTTTGCAGATTTCATCTCTGGATATTCCCTTTTTCACAATAGCCCGCTATGGGCTTCCAAATATCACATTGCCAATTCCACAAGAACTGTCTTAGCGAAAGGCTTCTTGAACGGAAAGCTGTAACTCTGTGAGATGATTTCACGGAACACAAAGAAGTTTCTCAGAAAGCTTCTTTCTCTTTGTTAACGGAGGACATTTCCTTTGGCCCTATAGTCTTCAAAGGGATCCGAAATATGTGGTCTTAGATTCCACAGAAATAAGGCCACCAAAGAGATCCATGAAATACAGATGTAACTCTGTTTGATGAATTCACAGAACACTAAGCAGTTTCTCAGAAAGCTTCTATCCAGATTTCATCTGAGGATATTCCTTTTTCACCATAGCCCTCTAAGGGCTTCCAAATATCACTTTGCCAATTCCACAAGAACTGTCTTAGCGAAAGGATTCTTGAGGGGAAAGCTGTAAGTCTGTGAGATGATATCACAGAACACAAAGAAGTTGCTCAGAAAGCTTCTTCCTCTTTGTTATCAGAGGTTATTTCCTTTGGCCCTCTAGTCTTCAAAGGGATCCGAAATATCTGTTCTCAGATTCCAGAGAAATAAAGCTAGCAAGGAGATCCACGAAATACAGATGTAACTCTGTGAGATGAATTAACAGAACCCTAAGCAGTTTCTCAGAAAACTTCTTTCCAGATTTCATCTGAGGATATTTCCCTTCCCTCCGTAGCCCTCTATGGGCTTCCAAATATCACTTTTCCAATTCCACACGAACTGTCTTAGCGAAAGGCTTCTTGAGGGGAAAGCTGTCACTCTGTGAGATGATTTCACAGAACACAAAGAAGTTTCTCAGAAAGCTTCTTTCTCTTTGTTAAAAGAGGATATTTCCTTTGGCCCTATAGACTTCAAAGGGATCCGAAATATCTGTTCTCAGATTCCACAGAAATAAGCCGAGCAAAGAGATCCACGAAATACAGATGTAACTCTGTGAGATGAATTAACAGAACACTAAGCAGTTTCTCAGAAAGCTTCTTTGCAGATTTCATCTCTGGATATTCCGTTTTTCACCATAGCCCTCTATGGGTTTCCAAATACCACATTGCCAATTCCACAAGAACTGCCTTAGCGAAGGGCTTCTTTAGCGGAAAGCGGCAACTCTGTGAGATGATTTCACGGTACACAGAGAATTTTCTCAGAAAGCTTCTTTCTCTTTGTTATCGGAGGATATTTCCTTTGGCCCTATACTCTTCAAAGGGATCCGAAATATGTGGTCTCAGATTCCACAGAAACAAGGCTAGCAAAGAGATCCATGAAATACAGATGTAACTCTGTTTGATGAATTAACAGAACACTAAGCAGTTTCTCAGAAAGCTTCTTTCCAGATTTCATCTGAGGATATTCCTTTTTCACCATAGCCCTCTATGGGCTTCCAAATATCACTTTGCCAATTCCACAAGAACTGTCCTAGCGAAACGATTCTTGAGGGGATAGCTGTATATCTGTGAGATGATTTCGCAGAAAACAAAGAAGTTTCTCAGAAAGCTTCTTTCTCTTTTTATCGGAGGATATTTCCCTTGGCCCTATAGTCTTCAAAGGCATCCGAAATATCTATTCTCAGAATACACAGAAATAAGGCTAGCAAAGAGATCCACGAAATACAGATGTAACTCTGTGAGATGAATTAACCGAACACTAAGCAGTTTCTCAGAGAGCTTCTTTCCAGATTTCATTTGAGGATATTTTCTTTCTGACCTTAACCCTCTATGGGCTTCCAAATATCACTTTTCCAATTCCACACGAACTGTCTTAGCGAAAGGCTTCTTAAGGGTAAAGCTGTAACTCTGGGAGATGATTTCACAGAACACAAAGAAGTTTCTCAGAAAGCTTCTTTCTCTTTGTTATCGGAGGATATTTCCTTGGGACCTATAGTCTTCAAAGGGATCTGAAATATCTGTTCTCAGATTCCACCGAAATAAGTCTAGCAAAGGGATCCAGGAAATAAAGGTGTAACTCTGTGAGATGAATTAACAGAACACTAAGCAGTTTCTCAGAAAGCTTCTTTCCAGGTTTCATCTCTGGATATTTCCCTTCCCTCCATAGCCCTCTACGGGCTTCCAAATATCACTTTGCCAATTCCACAAGAACTGTCTTAGCGAAAGGCTTCTTGAGGGAAAGCTGTAACTCTGTGAGATGATTTCGCAGAACACAAAGAAGTTTCTCACAAAGCTTCTTTCTCTTTGTTATCGGAGGATATTTCCTTGGGACCTATAGTCTTCAAAGCGATCCGAAATATCTGTTCTCAGATTCCACAGAAATAACGCTAGCAAAGAGATCTACGAAATACAGATGTAACTCTGTAAGATGAATTAAGAGAACACTAAGCAGTTTCTCAGAAAGATTCTTTCCAGATTTCAACTGAGGATATTTCCTTTTTCAGCTTAGCCCTCTGTGGGCTTCCAAATATCACTTTTCCAATTCCACAAGAACGGTCTTAGCGAAAGGCTTCTTGAGGGAAAGCTGTAACTCTGTGAGATGATTTCGCAGAACACAAAGAAGGTTCTCAAAAAGCTTCTTTCTCTTTGTTATCGGATGATATTTCCTTGGGACCCATAGTCTTCAAAAGGATCCGAAATATCTGTTCTCAGATTCCATCGAAATAAGCCTAGCAAAGAGATCCATGATATTCAGATGTAACTCTGTGAGATGAATTAACAGAACACTAAGCAGTTTCTCAGAAAGCTTCTTTCCAGATTTCATCTCAGGATATTTCCTTTTTCTCCATAGCTCTCTATGGGCTTCCAAATATCTCTTTGCCAATTCCAAAGGAACTGTTTTAGCGAAAGGCGTCTTGAGGGGAAAGCTGTAACTCTGTGAAATGATTTCACAGAACACAAAGAAGTTTCTCAGAAAGCTTGTCTCTCTTTGTTATCGGAGGATAATTCCTTTGGCCCTATATTCTTCAAAGGGATCCGAAATATCTGTTTTCAGATTCCACAGAAATAAGGCTAGCAAAGAGATCCACGAAATACAGATTTAACTCTGTGAGATGAATTAACAGAACACTAAGCAGTTTCTCAGAAAGCTTCTTTCCAGATTTCATCTGAGGATATTTCCTTTTTCACCATAGCCCTCTATGGGCTTCCAAATATCACTTTGCCAATTCCACAAGAACTGTCTTAGCGAAAGACTTCTTGAGGTGAAAGTTGTAACTCTGTGAGATTATTTCGAAGAACACAAAGAAGTTTCTCGGAAAGCTTCTTTCTCTTTGTTATCGGAGGATATTTCCTTTGACCCTATAGTCTTCAAAGGGATCCGAAATATCTCTTCTCAGATTCCACAGAAATAAGCCTAGGAAAGAGATTCAGGAAATACAGATGTAACTCCGTGAGATGAATTAACAGAACACTAAGCAGTTTCTCCGAAAGTTTCTTTGAACATTTCATCTCTGGATATTCCCTTTTTCACCATAGCCCTCTAAGGGCTTCCAAATATCACATTGCCAATTCCAAAAGAACTGTCTTAGCGAAAGGCTTCTTGAGCTGAAAGCTGTAACTCTGTGACATGATTTCACAGAACACAAAGAAGTTTCTCAGAGAGCTTCTCTCTCTTTGTTATCGGAGGATATTTCCTTTGGCCCTATAGTCCTCAAAGGGATCCGAATTATGTGGTCTCAGATTCCACAGAAATAAGGCTAGAAAAGAGATCCATGAAGTACAGATGAAACTGTGTTTGATGAATTAACGGAACACTAAACAGTTTCTCAGAAAGAATCTTTCCAGATTTCATCTGAGGATATTCCTTTTTCACCGTTGCCCACTAAGGGCTTCTAAATATCACTTTGCCAATTCCACAAGAACTGTCTTAGCGAAAGGATTCTTGAGGGGAAAGCTGTAAGTCTGTGAGATGATTTCGCAAAACACAAAGAAGTTTCTCAGAAAGCTTCTTTCTCTTTGTTATCGGAGGATATTTCCTTTGGCCCCACATTCTTCAAAGGGATCCGAAATATCTGTTCTCAGAATACACAGAAATAAGGCTAGCAAAGAGATCCACGAAATACAGATGTAACTCTGTGAGATGATTTAACAGAACACTAAGCAGTTTCTCAGAGAGCATCTTTCCAGATTTCATCTCAGGATATTTCCTTTTTCACCATAGCCCTCTATGGGCTTCCAAATATCACTTTGCCAATTCCACAAGAACTGTCTTAGCGAAAGTCTTCTTGACGGTAAAGCTGTAACTCTGTGAGATGATTTCACAGAACACAAAGAAGTTTCTCAGAAAGCTTCTTTCTCTTTGTCATCGGAGGATATTTCTTTTGGCCCTATTGTCTTCACAGGGATCCGAAATATCTCTTCTCAGATTCCACAGAAATAAAGCTAGCAAAGAGATCCACGAAACACAGATGTAATTCTTTGAGATGAATTAACAGAACACTAAGCAGTTTCTCAGAAAGCTTCTTTCCAGATTTCATCTGAGGATATTTCCTTTTTCAGATTAGCGCTCTATGTGCTTCCAAATATCACTTTGGCAATTCCACAAGAACTGTCTTAGCGAAAGGCCCCTTGAGTGGAAAGCTGTAACTCTGTGAGATGATTTCACAGAACACAATGAAGTTTCGCAGAAAGCTTATTTCTCTTTGTTATCGTAGGATATTTCCTTTGGCCCTATAGTCTTCAAAGGGATCCGAAATATCTGTTCTCAGATTCCACAGAAATAAGGCAAGCAAAGAGATCCACAAAATACAGATGTAACTCTGTGAGATCAATTAACACAACACTAAGCAGTTTTTCAGAAAGCTTCTTTCCAGATTTCATCAGAGGATATTTCCTTTTACACCACAGCACTCCATGGGCTTCCCAATATAACTTTGCCAATTCCACAAGAACTGTCTTAGCGATAGGCTTCTCGAGGGGAAAGCTGTAACTCTGTGAGATGATTTCGCAGAAAACAACGAAGTTTCTCAGAAAGCTTCTTTCTCTTTGTTATCGGAGGATATTTCCTTTGGCCCTATAGTCTTCAAAGGGATACTAAATATCTGTTCTCAGATTCCACAGAAATAAGGCTAGCAAAGAGATCCCCGAAATACAGATGTAACACTGTGAGATGAATTAACAGAACACTAAGCTTTTCTCAGAAAGCTTCTTTCCAGATTTTATTTGAGGATATTTCTTTTTTCACCATAGCCCTCTATGGGCTTCCAAATATCACCTTGCCAATTCCACAAGAACTGTCTTAGCGAAAGGCTTCTTGAGGAGAAAGCTGTAACTCTGTGAGATGATTTCACAGAACACAAAGAAGTTTCTCAGAAAGCTTCTTTCTCTTTGTTATCGGAGGATATTTCCTTTGGCCCTATAGTCTTCAAAGGGGTCCGAAATATCTGTTCTCAGATTCCACAGAAATAAGGCTAGCAAAGGGAAACACGAGATACAGATATAACTCTGTGAGATGAATTAACAGAACACTAAGAAGTTTCGCAGAAATCTGCTTTCCAGATTTCATCTGAGGATATTTCCTTTATCACCGTAGCCCTCTATGGGCTTCCAAATATCACTTTGCCAATTCCACAAGAACTGTCTTAGCGAAAGGCTTCTTGAGGGGAAAGCTGTAACTCTGTGAGATGATTTTACAGAACACAACAAAGTTTCTCAGAAAGCTTCTTTCTCTTTGTTATCGGAGGATATATCCTTTGGCCCTATAGTTTGCAAACGGTTCCGAAATATCTCTTCTCAGATTCCACAGAAATAAGTCTTACCAAGAGATCCACGAAACACAGATGTAACTCTGTGAGATGAATTAACGTAACAATGAGCAGTTTCTCAGAAAGCTGCTTTCCAGATTTCATCTGAGGATATTTCCTTTATCACCATAGCCCTCTATGGGCTTCCAAATATCACTTTGCCTATTCCACAAGAACTGTCTCAGCGAAAGGCTTCTTGAGGGGATAGCTGTAACTCTGTCAGATGATTTCACAGAACACAATGTAGTCTGTCAGAAAGCTTCTTTCTCTTTGTTATCGGAGGATATTTCCTTTGGCCCTATAGACTTCAAAGGGATCCGAAATATCTGTTCTCAGATTCCACCGAAATAAGTCTAGCAAAGTGATCCAGGAAATAAAGGTGTAACTCTGTGAGATGAATTAACAGAACACTAAGCAGTTTCTCAGAAAGCTTCTTTCCAGATTTCATCTCTGGATATTTCCCTTCCCTCCATAGCCCTCTACGGGCTACCAAATATCACTGTGCCAATTCCACAAGAACTGTCTTAGCGAAAGGCTTCTTGAGGGAAAGCTGTAACTCTGTGAGATGATTTCGCAGAACACAAAGAAGTTTCTCACAAAGCTTCTTTCTCTTTGTTATCGGAGGATATTTCCTTGGGACCTATAGTCTTCAAAGCGATGCGAAAAACCTGTTCTCAGATTCCACAGAAATAACGCTAGCAAAGAGATCTACGAAATACAGATGTAACTCTGTAAGATGAATTAACAGAACACTAAGCAGTTTCTCAGAAAGATTCTTTCCAGATTTCAACTGAGGATATTTCCTTTTTCACCATAGCCCTCTGTGGGCTTCCAAATATCACTTTTCCAATTCCACAAGAACGGTCTTAGCGAAAGGCTTCTTGAGGGAAAGCAGTAACTCTGTGAGATGATGTCGCAGAACACAAAGAAGGTTCTCAGAAAGCTTCTTTCTCTTTGTTATCGGATGATATTTCCTTGGGACCCATAGTCTTCAAAAGGATCCGAAATATGTGGTTTCAGATTCCACAGAAATAAGCCTTGCAAAGAGATCCACGAAATACAGATGTAACTCTGTGAGATGAATTAACAGAACACTAAGCAGTCTCTCAGAAAGTTTCTTGCCAGATTTCATCTCTTTATATTTCCTTTTTCAACATAGCCCTCTGTGGGCTTCCAAATATGACTTTTCCAATTCCACAAGAACTGTCTTAGCGAAAAGCTTCTTGAGGGGAAAGGTGTAACTCTGTGAGATGATTTCACAGAACACAAAGAAGTTTCTCAGAAAGCTTCTTTCTCTTTGTTATCGGAGGATATTTCCTTTGGCCCCACATTCTTCAAAGAGATCCGAAATATCTGTTCTCAGATTCCACAGAAATAAGTCTAGCAAAGAGATCCATGAAATATAGGTGTAACCCTGTGAGATGAATTAACAGAACACTAAGCAGTTTCTCAGAGACCTTATTTCCAGATTTCATCTGAGGATATTTCCCTTCCCTAAATAGCCCTCTATGGGTTTCCAAATATCACTTTGCCAATTCCACAAGAACTGTCTTAGCGAAAGGCGTCTTGAGGGGAAAGCTGTCACTCTGTGAGATGATTTCGCAGAACACAAAGAAGTTTCTCAGAAAGCTTCTTTCTCTTTGTTATCGGAGGATATTTCCTTGGGACCTATAGTCCTCAAATGGGATCCGAAATATCTGTTTTCAGATTCCACAGAAATAAGCCTAGTAAAGAGATCCACGAAATACAGATGTAACTCCTTGAGATGAATTTATGGAACACTAAGCAGTTTCTCAGAAAGCTTCTTTCCAGATTTCATCTCTGGATATTTCCTTTTTCACCATAGCCCTCTACGGTCTTCCAAATATCACTTTGCCAATTCGAAAAGAACTGTCTTAGCGAAAGGCGTCTTGAGGGGAAAGCTGTAAATCTGTGAAATGATTTCACAGAACACAAAGAAGTTTCTCAGAAATCTTCTTTCTGTTTGTTATCGGAGGATGTTTCCTTGGTACCTATAGTCTTCAAAGGGATCCGAAATATCTATTCTCAGATTCCACAGAAATAAGGCTAGCAACGAGATCCACGAAATACAGATGTAACTCTGTGAGATGAATTAACAGAACACTAAGCAGTTTCTCAGAAAGCTTCTTTCCAGATTTCATCTGAGGATAATTCCTTTTTCTCCATAGAAATCTACGGGCTTCCAAATATCACTTTGCCAATTCCATAAGAACTGTCTTAGCGAAAGTCTTCTTGAGGGGAAAGCTGTAACTCTGTGAGATGATTTCACAGAACACAAAGAAGTTTCTCAGAAAGCTTCTTTCTCTTTGTTATGGCAGGATATTTCCTTTGGCCCTATAGTCTTCAAAGGGATCCGAAATATCTGTTCTCAGATTCCACAGAAATAAGCCTAGCAAAGAGATCCACGAAATACAGATGTATCTCTGTGAGAGGAATTAACAGAACACTAAGCAGATTCTCAGAAAGCTTCTTTCCAGATTTCATCTGAGGATATTTACTTTTTCACCATAGCCCTCTGTGGGCTTCCAAATATCACTTTTCCAATTCCACAAGAACTGTCTTAGCGAAAGGCTTCTTTAGGGGAAAGCTGTCACTCTTTGGGATGATTTCACAACACAAAGAAGTTTCTCAGAAAGCTTCCTTCTCTTTGCTATCGGAGGATATTTCCTTTGGCCCTCTAGTCTTCCAAGGGATCCGAAATATCTGTTCTCAGATTTCACAGAAAAAAGCCTAGCAAAGAGATCCACGAAATACAGATATAACTCTGTGAGATGAATTAAGAGAACAGTAAGCAGTTTCTCTGAAAGCTTCTTTCCACATTTCATCTCTGGATATTTCCTTTTTCAACATAGCCCTCTGTGGGCTTCCAAATATCACTTTTCCAATTCCACAAGAACTGTCTCAGCGAAATGCTTCTTGAGGGGAAAGCTGTAACTCTGTGAGATGATTTCATAGAACACAAACAAGTTTCTCAGAAATCTTCTTTCTCTTTGTTATTGGAGGATATTTCCTTTGGCCCTATAGTCTTAAAAGGGATGCGAAATATCTGTTCTCAGATTCCACAGAAATAAGTCTAGGAAAGAGATGCACGAAATACAGGTGTAACTGTGTGTGATGAATGAACAGAACACTAAGCAGTTTCTCAGAAAGCTTCTTTCCAGATTTCATCTGAGGATATTTCCCTTCCCTCCATAGCCCTCTAGGGGCTTCCACATATCACTTTCCCAATTCCACAACAACTGTCTTAGCGAAAGGTTTCTTGAGGGGAAAGCTGTCACTCTGTGATGTGATTTCACAGAACACAAAGAAGTTTCTCAGAAACCTTCTTTCTCTTTGTTATCGGAGGATATTTCCTTGGGACCTATAGTCTTCAAAGGGATCCGAAATATCTGTTCTCAGATTCCACAGAAATAAGGCTAGCAACGAGATCCACGAAATACAGATGTAACTCTGTGAGATGAATTAACAGAACACTAAGCAGTTTCTCAGAAAGCTTTTTTCCAGATTTCATCTGAGGAGATTTCCTTTTTTAGCATAGACCTCTATGGGCTTCCAAATATCATTTTCCCAATTCCACAAGAACTGTCTTTGCGAAAGGCATCATGAGGGGAAAGCTGTAACTCTGTGAGATGATTTCACCGAACACATAGAAGTTTCTCAGAAAGCTTCTTTCTCTTTGTTATCGGAGGAAATTTCCTTTGGCCCTATAGTCTTCAAAGGGATCCGAAATATCTGTTCTCAGATTCCACAGAAAAAAGGCTAGCAAAGAGATCCACGAAATGCAGATGCAACTCTGTGAGATGAGTTAACAAAACACTAAGCAGTTTCTCAGAATGCTTCTTTCGAGATTTCATCTGAGGATATTTCCTTTTTCACCATAGCCCTCTATGGGCTTCCAAATATCACTTTGCCAATTCCACAAGAACTGTCTTAGCGAAAGGATTATTGAAGGGAAAGCTCTAACTCTGTGAGATGATTTCACAGAACACAAAGAAGGTTGTCAGAAAGCTTCTTTCTCTTTGTTATCGGAGGATATTTCCTTTGGCCCTATACTCTTCAAAGGGATCCGAAATATCTGTTCTCAGATTCCACAGAAATAAGGCTAGCAAAGAGATCCACGAAATACAGATGTAACTCTGTGAGTGGAAGTCACACATCACAGAGAAGTTTCTCAGAAAACTTCTTTCCAGATTTCATCTGAGGATATTTCCTTTTTCCAATAGCCCTCTAAGGGCTTCCAAATATCACTTTGCCAATTCCACAAGAACTGTCTTAGCGAAAGCCTTCTTGAGGGGAACGCTGTAACTCTGTGAGATGATTTCACAGAACACAAAGAAGTTTCTCAGAAAGCTTCTTTCTCTTTGTTATCGGAGGATATTTCCTTTGGCCCTATACTCTTCAAAGGGATCCGAAATATCTGTTCTCAGATTCCACAGAAATAAGGAGAGCAATCAGATCCACGAAATACAGATGTAACTCTGTGAGTGGAAGCCACACAACGCAGAGGAGTTTCTCAGAAAGCTTCTTTCCAGATTTCATCTGAGGATATTTCCTTTTTCACCATAGCCCTCTATGGTTTTCCAAATATCACTTTGCCCATTCCCCAAGAACTTTCTTAGCGAAAGGCTTCTTGAAGGGAAAGCTGTAACTCTGTGAGATGATTTCACAGAACACAAAGAACTTTCTCAGAAAGCTTCTTTCTCTTTGTTATCGGAGGATATTTCCTTTGGCCCTCTAGTCTTCAAAGGGATCCGAAATATCTGTTCTCAGATTCCACAGAAATAAGGCTAGCAAAGAGATCCACGAAATACAGATGTAACTCTGTGATTAGAAGTCACACATCACAGCAGTTTCTCAGAAAGCTTCTTTCCAGATTTCATCTGAGGATATTTCCTTTTTCACCACTGCCCTCTATGGGCTTCCAAATATCACTTTTCCTAATCCACTAGAACTGTCTTAGTCAGCGGATTCTTGAGGGGAAAGCTCTAACTCTCTGAGATGATTTCACAGAACACAAAGATTTTCCACAGGAAGCTTCTTTCTCTTTGTTATCGGAGGATATTTCCTTTGGCCCTTTAGTCTTCAAAGGGATCCGAAATATCTCTTCTCAGATTCCACAGAAATAAGGCTAGCAAAGAGATCCACGAAATACAGATGCAACTCTGTGAGATGAGTTAACAGAACACTAAGCAGTTTCTCAGAAAGCTTCTTTCCAGATTTCATCTGAGGATAATTCCTTTTTCACCATAGCCCTCTATGGGCTTCCAAATATCACTTTGCCAATTCCACAAGAACAGTCTTAGCGAAAGACTTCTTGAAGGGAAAGCTGTAAATCTGTGAGATGATTTCACAGAACACAACGAAGTTTCTCAGAAAGCTTCTTTCTCTTTGTTACCGGAGGATATTTCCTTTGGCCCTACAGCCTTCAAAGGGATCCGAAATATCTGTTCTCAGATTCCACAGAAATAAGGCTAGCAAAGAGATCCAGGAAATACAGATGTATCTCTGTGATTGGAAGTCACACATCACAGCAGTTTCTCAGAAATCTTCTTTCCAGATTTCATCTGAGGATATTTCCTTTTTCACCATTGCCCTCTATGGGCTTCAAAATATCACTTTTCCTAATCCACAAGAACTGTCTTAGCGAGCGGCTTCTTGAGGGGAAAGCTGTAACTCTCTGAGATGATTTCACAGAACACAAAGAATTTCCACAGAAAGCTTCTTTCTCTTTGTTATCGGAGAATATTTCCTTTGGCCCTATATTCTTCAAAGGGATCCGAAATATCTGTTCTCAGATTCCACAGAAATAAGGCTAGCAAAGAGATCCACGAAATACAAATGTAACTCTGTGAGATGAATTAACAGAACACTAAGCAGTTTCTCAGAAAGCTTCTTTCTAGATTTCATCTGAGGATATTTCCTTTTTCACCATAGCCCTCTATGGGCTTCCAAATATCACTTTGCCAATTCCACAAGAACTGTCCTAGGGAAAGGATTCTTGAGGGGAAAGCTGTAACTCTGTGGGATGATTTCACAGAACACAAAGAAGTTTCTCAGAAAGCTTCTTTCTTTTTGTAATCGGAGGATATTTCCTTTGGCACTATAGTCTTCAAAGGGATCCGAAATATCTCTTCTCAGATTCCACAGAAATAAGGGTAGCAAAGAGATCCACGAAATACAGATATAACTTTGTGAGATGAATTAACAGAACACTAAGCAGTTTCTAAGAACGCTTCTTTCCAGATTTCTTCTGAGGATATTTCCTTTTTCACCATAGCCGTTTGTGGGCTTCCTAATATCACTTTGCCAATTCCACAAGAACTGTCTTTGCGAAAGGCTTCTTGAGGCGAAAGCTGTAAATCTGTGAGATGATTTCACAGAACACAAAGAAGTTTCTCAGAAAGCTTCTTTCTCTTTGTTATCAGAGGATATTTCCTTTGGCCCTATTGACTTAAAAGGGATCCGTAATATCTGTTCTCAGATTCCACAGAAATAAGGCTAGCAAAGAGATCCAGGAAATACAGATGAAACTCTGTGAGTGGAAGCCACACATCAAAGAGCAATTTCTCAGAATGCTTCTTTCTAGATTTCATCTGAGGATATTTCCTTTTTCAGCATAGCACACTATGGGCTTCCAAATATCACTTTTCCAATTCCACAAGAACTGTCTTTGCGAATGGCTTCTTGAGGGGAAAGCTGTAACTCTGTGAGATGATTTCACAGAACACAAAGAAGTTTCTCAGAAATCTTCTTTCTCTTTGTTATCGGAGGATATTTCCTTTGGTCCTATAGTCTTCAAAGGGATCCGAAATATCTGTTCTCAGATTCCACAGAAATAAGGCTAGCAAAGAGATCCACGAAATACAAATGTAACTCTGTGAGATGAATTAACAGAACACTAAGCAGTTTCTCAGAAAGCTTCTTTCTAGATTTCATCTGAGGATATTTCCTTTTTCACCATAGCCCTCTATGGGCTTCCAAATATCACTTTGCCAATTCCACAAGAACTGTCTAGGGAAAGGATTCTTGAGGGGAAAGCTGTAACTCTGTGAGATGATTTCACAGAACACATAGAAGTTTCTCAAAAAGCTTCTTTCTTTTTGTAATCGGAGGATATTTCCTTTGACCCTATAGTCTTCAAAGGGATCCGAAATATCTCTTCTCAGATTCCACAGAAATAAGGGCAGCAAAGAGATCCACGAAATACAGATATAACTTTGTGAGATGAATTAACAGAACACTAAGCAGTTTCTAAGAAAGCTTCTTTCCAGATTTCTTCTGAGGATATTTCCTTTTTCACCATAGCCGTTTGTGGGCTTCCTAATATCACTTTGCCAATTCCACAAGAACTGTCTTTGCGAAAGGCTTCTTGAGGGGAAAGCTGTAAATCTGTGAGATGATTTCACAGAAAACAAAGAAGTTTCTCAGAAACCTTCTTTCTCTTTGTTAACAGTGGATATTTCCTTTGGCCCTATTGACTTAAAAGGGATCCGTAATATCTGTTCTCAGATTCCACAGAAATAAGGCTAGCAAAGAGATCCATGAAATACAGATGTAAGTCTGTGAGTGGAAGCCACACATCACAAAGCAGTTTCTCAGACAGCTTCTTTCCAGATTTCATCTGAGGATATTTCCTTTTTCACCATAGCCCTCTATGGGCTTCCAAATATCACTTTGCCAATTCCACAAGAACTGTCGTAGCGAATGGCTTCTTGAGGGGAAAGCTGTAACTCTGTGAGATGATTTCACAGATGACAAAGAAGTTTCTCAGAAAGCTTCTTTCTCTTTGTTATCGGAGGATATTTCCTTTGGTCCTATAGTCTTCAAAGGGATCCGAAATATCTGTTCTCAGATTCCACAGAAATAAGGCTAGCAAAGAGATCCACGAAATACAGATGTAACTCTGTGAGATGAATTAACAGAACACTAAGCAGTTTCTCAGAAAGCTTCTTTCTAGATTTCATCTGAGGATATTTCCTTTTTCACCATAGCCCTCTATGGGCTTCCAAATATCACTTTGCCAATTCCACAAGAACTGTCCTAGTGAAAGGATTCTTGAGGGGAAAGCTGTAACTCTGTGAGATGATTTCACAGAACACAAAGAAGTTTCTCAGAAAGCTTCTTTCTTTTTGTTATCGGAGGATATTTCCTTTGGCCCTATAGTCTTCAAAGGGATCCGAAATATCTCTTCTCAGATTCCACAGAAATAAGGGTAGCAAAGAGATCCACGAAATACAGATATAACTTTGTGAGATGAATTAACAGAACACTAAGCAGTTTCTAAGAAAGCTTCTTTCCAGGTTTTATTCTGAGGATATTTCCTTTTTCACCCTAGCCGTCAATGGTCTTCCTAAAATAACTTTGCCAATTCCACAAGAACTGTCTTTGCGAAAGGCTTCTTGAGGGGAAAGCTGTAAATCTGTGAGATGATTTCACAGAACACTAAGAAGTTTCTCTGAAAGCTTCTTTCTCTTTGTTATGGGAGGATATTTCCTTTGGCCCTATTGACTTAAAAGGGATCCGTAATATCTGTTCTCAGATTCCACAGAAATAAGGCTAGCAAAGAGATCCACGAAATACAGATGAAACTCTGTGAGTGGAAGCCACACATCACAGAGCAGTTTCTCAGAAAACTTCTTTCTAGATTTCATCTGAGGATATTTCCTTTTCCACCATAGCCCACTATGGGCTTCCAAATATCACTTTTCCAAATCCACAAGAACTGTCTTTGCGAATGGCTTCTTGAGGGGAAAGCTGTAAATCTGTGAGATGATTTAACAGAACACAGAGGAGTTTCTCAGAAAGCTTCTTTCTCTTTATAATCGGAGAATATTTCCTTTGGCCCTGTAGTCTTCAAAGGGATCCAAAATATCTGTTCTCAGATTCCACAGAAATAAGGCTAGCAAAGAGATCCACGAAATACAGATGTAACTCTGTGAGGTGAATTAACAGAACACTAAGCAGTTTCTCATAAAGCTTCTTTCCAGATTTCATCTGAGGATATTTCCTTTTTCGTCATAGCCGTCTATGGGCTTCCAAATATCACTTTGCCAATTCCACAAGAACTGTCTTAGCGAAAGGCTTCTTGAGGGGAAAGCTGTAACTCTGTGAAATGATTTCACAGAACACAAAGCAGTTTCTCAGAAAGCTTCTTTCTCTTTGTTATCGGAGGATATTTCCTTTGGCCCTATAGCCTTCAAATGGATCTGAAATATCTGTTCTCAGATTCCACAGAAATAAGTCTAGCAAAGAGATCCACGAAATACAGTTGTAACTCTGTGAGTGGAAGTCACACATCACAGAGAAGTTTCTCAGAGAGCTTCTTTCCAGATTTCATCTGAGGATATTTCCTCTTTCAACATAGCCCTCTATGGGCTTCCAAATATCACTTTGCCAATTCCACAAGAACTGTCTTAGCGAATGGCTTCTTGAGGGGAAAGCTGTAACTCTGTGAGATGATTTCACATAACACAAAGAAGTTTCTCAGAAAGCTTCTTTCTCTTTGTTATCGGAGGATATTTCCTTTGGCCCTATAGTCTTTAAAGGGATCCGAAATATCTGTTCTCAGATTCCACAGAAATAAGGCTAGCAAAGAGATCCACGAAATACAGATGTAACTCTGTGAGTGGAAGTCACACATCACAGAGAAGTTTCTCAGAAAGCTTCTTTCCAGATTTCATCGGAGGATATTTCCTTTTCGTCATAGCCCTCTATGGGCTTCCAAATATCACTTTGCCAATTCCACAAGAACTGTCTTAGCGAAATGCTTCTTGAGGGTAAAGATGTAACTCTGTGAGATGATTTCACAGAACACAAAGAAGTTTCTTAGAAAGATTCTTTCTCTTTGTTATCGGAGGATATTTCCTTTGGCCCTATAGTCTTCAAAGGGATCCGAAATATCTGTTCTCAGATTCCACAGAAATAAGGCTAGCAAAGAGATCCACGAAATAAAGATGCAACTCTGTGAGATGAGTTAACAGAACACTAAGCAGTTTCTCAGAAAGCTTCTTTCCAGATTTCATCTGCGGATATTTCCTTTTTCACCATAGCCCTCTATGGGCTTCCAAATATCACTTTGCCAATTCCACAAGAACTGTCTTAGCGAAAGGCTTCTTGAAGGAAAAGCTGTAACTCTGTGAGATGATTTGTCAGAACACAAAGAACGTTCTCAGAAAGCTTCTTTCTCTTTGTTACCGGAGGATATTTCCTTTGGCCCTACAGTCTTCAAAGGGATCCGAAATATCTGTTCTCAGATTCCACAGAAATAAGGCTAGCAAAGAGATCCAAGAAATACAGATGTAACTCTGTGAGTGGAAGTCACACACCACAGAGAACTTTCTCAGAAAGCTTCTTTCCAGATTTCATCTGAGGATATTTCCTTTTCACCATAGCCCTCTAAGGGCTTCCAAATATCACTTTGCCCATTCCTCAAGAACTTTTTTAGCGAAAGGCTTCTTGAAGGGAAAGCTGTAAATCTGTGAGATGATTTCACAGAACACAAAGAACTTTCTCAGAAAGCTTCTTTCTCTTTGTTATCGGAGGATATTTCCTTTGGCCCTATAGTCTTCAAAGGGATCCGAAATATCTGTTCTCAGATTCCACAGAAATAAGGCTAGCAAAGAGATCCACGAAATACATATGTAACTCTGTGATTAGAAGTCACACATCACAGCAGTTTCTCAAAAAGCTTCTTTCCAGATTTCATCTGAGGATATTTCCTTTTTCACCACTGCCCTCTATGGGCTTCCAAATATCACTTTTCCTAATCCACTAGAACTGTCTTAGTCAGCGGCTTCTTGAGGGGAAAGCTCTAACTCTCTGAGATGATTTCACAGAACACAAAGATTTTCCACAGAAAGCTTCTTTCTCTTTGTTATCGGAGGATATTTCCTTTGGCCCTTTAGTCTTCAAAGGGATCCGAAATATCTCTACTCAGATTCCACAGAAATAAGGCTAGCAAAGAGATCCACGAAATGCAGATGCAACACTGTGAGATGAGTTAACAAAAAACACTAAGCAGTTTCTCAGAATGCTTCTTTCGAGATTTCATCTGAGGATATTTCCTTTTTCACCATAGCCCTCTATGGGCTTCCAAATATCACTTTGCCAATTCCACAGGAACTGTCTTAGCGAAAGGATTATTGAAGGGAAAGCTCTAACTCTGTGAGATGATTTCACAGAACACAAAGAAGGTTGTCAGAAAGCTTCTTTCTCTTTGTTATCGGAGGATATTTCCTTTGGCCCTATAGTCTTCAAAGGCATCCGAAATATCTGTTCTCAGATTCCACAGAAATAAGGCTAGCAAAGAGATCCACGAAATACAGATGTAACTCTGTGAGTGGAAGTCACACATCACAGAGAAGTTTCTCAGAAATCTTCTTTCCAGATTTCATCTGAGGATATTTCCTTTTTCCAATAGCCCTCTATGGGCTTCCAAATATCACTTTGCCAATTCCACAAGAACTGTCTTAGCGAAAGCCTTCTTGAGGGGAACGCTGTAACTCTGTGAGATGATTTCACAGAACACAAAGAAGTTTCTCAGAAAGCTTCTTTCTCTTTGTTATCGGAGGATAATTCCTTTGGCCGTATAGTATTCAAAGGGATCCGAAATATCTGTTCTCAGATTCCACAGAAATAAGGAGAGCAATCAGATCCACGAAATACAGATGTAAGTCTGTGAGTGGAAGCCACACAACGCAGAGGAGTTTCTCAGAAAGCTTCTTTCCAGATTTCATCTGAGGATATTTCCTTTTTCACCATAGCCCTCTATGGTTTTCCAAATATCACTTTGCCAATTCCCCAAGAACTTTCTTAGCGAAAGGCTTCTTGAAGGGAAAGCAGTAACTCTGTGAGATGATTTCACCGAACACATAGAAGTTTCTCAGAAAGCTTCTTTCTCTTTGTTATCGGAGGATATTTCCTTTGGCCCTATACTCTTCAAAGGGATCCGAAATATCTGTTCTCAGATTCCACAGAAATAAGGCTAGCAAAGAGATCCACGAAATACAGATGTAACTCTGTGATTGGAAGTCACACATCACAGCAGTTTCTCAGAAAGCTTCTTTACAGATTTCATCTGAGGATATTTCCTTTTTCACCATAGCATTCTATGGGCTTCCAAATATCACTTTTCCAAATCCACAAGAACTGTCTTAGCGAAAGGCTTCTTGAGGGAAAGCTGTAAATCTGAGAGATGATTTCACAGAACACAAAGAAGTTTCTCAGAAAGCTTCTTTCTCTTTGTAATCTGAGGATATTTCCTTTGGCCCTATAGTCTTCAAAGTGATCCGAAATATCTGTTCTCAGATTCCACAGAAATAAGTCTAGCAAAGAGATCCATGAAATACAAATGTAACTCTCTGAGATGAATTAACTGAACACTAAGCTTTTTCTCAGAAAGTTGCTTTCCAGATTTCATCTGAGGATATTTCCTTTTTCACCATAGCCCTCTATGGGCTTCCAAATATCACTTTGCCAATTCCACAAGAACTGTCTTAGTGAACGGCTTCTTGAGGGGAAAGCTGTACATCTGTGAGATGATTTCACAGAACACAGAGGAGTTTCTCAGAAATCTTCTTTCTCTTTGTTATCGGAGGATATTTCCTTTGGTCCTATAGTCTTCAAAGGGATCCGAAATATCTGTTTTCAGATTCCACAGAAATAAGGCTAGCAAAGAGATCCACGAAATACAGATGTAACTCTGTGAGGTGAATTAACAGAACACTAAGCAGTTTCTCAGAAAGCTTCTTTCCAGATTTCATCTGAGGATATTTCCTTTTTCAGCGTAGCACACTATGGGCTTCCAAATATCACTTTTCCAATTCCACAAGAACTGTCTTTGCGAATGGCTTCTTGAGGGGAAAGCTGTAACTCTGTGAGATGATTTCACAGATCACAAAGAAGTTTCTCAGAAAGCTTCTTTCTCTTTGTTATCGGAGGATATTTCCTTTGGCCCTATAGTCTTCAAAGGGATCGGAAATATCTTTTCTCAGATTCCACAGAAATAAGGCTTGCAAAGAGTTCCACGAAATACAGATGTAACTCTGTAAGATGAATTAAGAGAACACTAAGCAGTTTCTCAGAAAGCTTCTTTCCAGATTTCATCTGAGGATATTTCCTTTTTCACGATAGCCCTCTATGGGCTTCCAAATATCACTTTGCCAATTCCACAAGAACTGTCTTAGCGAATGGCTTCTTGAGGGGAAACCTGTAACTCTGTGGGATGATTTCACAGAACACAAAGAAGTTTCTCAGAAAGCTCCTTTCTCTTTGTTATCGGAGGATATTTCCTTTGGTCCTAGAGTCTTCAAAGGGATCCGAAATATCTGGTCTCAGATTCCACAGAAATAAGGATAGCAGAGAGATACACGAAATACAAATGTAACTCAGTGAGATGAATTAACAGAACACTAAGCAGTTTCTCAGAAAGTTTCTTTCTAGATTTCATCTGAGGATATTTCCTTTTTCACCATAGCCTTCTCTGGGCTTCCAAATATCACTTTGCCAATTCCACAAGAAATGTCCTAGGGAAAGGATTCTTGAGGGTAAAGCTGTAACTCTGTGAGATGATTTCACAGAACACAAAGAAGTTTCTCAGAAAGCTTCTTTCTTTTTGTAATCGGAGGATATTTCCTTTGGCCCTATAGTCTTCAAAGGGATCCGAAATATCTCTTCTCAGATTCCACAGAAATAAGGGTAGCAAAGAGATCCACGAAATACAGATATAACTTTGTGAGATGAATTAACACAACACTAAGCAGTTTCTAAGAAAGCTTCTTTCCAGATTTCTTCTGAGGATATTTCCTTTTTCACCATAGCTGTTTGTGGGCTTCCTAATATCACTTTGCCAATTCCACAAGAACTGTCTTTGCGAAAGGCTTCTTGAAGGGAAAGCTGTAAATCTGTGAGATGATTTCACAGAACACAAAGAAGTTTCTCAGAAAGCTTCTTTCTCTTTGTTATCAGAGGATATTTCCTTTCGCCCTATTGACTTAAAAGGGATCCATAATATCTGTTCTCAGATTCCACAGAAATAAGGCTAGCAAAGAGATCCATGAAATACAGATGTAACTCTGTGAGTGGAAGCCACACATCACAGAGCAGTTTCTCAGAAAGCTTCTTTCCAGATTTCATCTGAGGATATTTCCTTTTTCACCATAGACCTCTATGGGCTTCCAAATATCACTTTGCCAATTCCACAAGAACTGTCGTAGCGAAAGGCTTCTTGAGGGGAAAGCTGTAACTCTGTGAGATGATTTCACAGAACACAAAGAAGTTTCTCAGAAAGCTTCTTTCTCTTTGTTATCGGAGGATATTTCCTTTGGTCCTATAGTCTTCAAAGGGATCCGAAATATCTGTTCTCAGATTCTACAGAAATAAGGCTAGCAAAGAGATCCACGAAATACAAATGTAACTCTGTGAGATGAATTAACAGAACACTAAGCAGTTTCTAAAAAGCTTCTTTCCAGATTTCTTCTGAGGATATTTCCTTTTTCACCATAGCCGTTTGTGGGCTTCCTAATATCACTTTGCCAATTCCACAAGAACTGTCTTTGCGAAAGGCTTCTTGAGGGGAAAGCTGTAAATCTGTGAGATGATTTCACAGAAAACAAAGAAGTTTCTCAGAAAGCTTCTTTCTCTTTGTTAACAGTGGATATTTCCTTTGGCCCTATTGACTTAAAAGGGAACCGTAATATCTGTTCTCAGATTCCACAGAAATAAGACTAGCAAAGAGATCCATGAAATACAGATGTAAGTCTGTGAGTGGAAGCCACACATCACAAAGCAGTTTCTCAGACAGCTTCTTTCCAGATTTCATCTGAGGATATTTCCTTTTTCATCATAGCCGTCTATGGGCTTCCAAATATCACTTTGCCAATTCCACAAGAACTGTCTTAGCGAAAGGCTTCTTGAGGGGAAAGCTGTAACTCTGTGAAATGATTTCACAGAACACAAAGCAGTTTCTCAGAAAGCTTCTTTCTCTTTGTTATCAGAGGATATTTCCTTTGGCCCTATAGCCTTCAAATGGATCCGAAATATCTGTTCTCAGATTCCACAGAAATAAGTCTAGCAAAGAGATCCACGAAATACAGTTGTAACTCTGTGAGATGAATTAACAGAACACTAAGCAGTTTCTCAGAAAGCTTCTCTCCAGATTTCATCTGAGGATATTTCCTTTTTCACCATAGCCCTCCATGGGCTTCCAAATATCACTTTGCCAATTCCACAAGAACTGTCTTAGCGAAAGGATTCTTGAAGGGAAAGCTGTAACTCTGTGAGATGATTTCACAGAACACAAAGAAGTTTCTCAGAAAGCTTCTTTCTTTTTGTAATCGGAGGATATTTCCTTTGGCCCTATAGTCTTCAAAGGGATCCGAAATATCTCTTCTCAGATTCCACAGAAATAAGGGTAGCAAAGAGATCCACGAAATACAGATATAACTTTGTGAGATGAATTAACAGAACACTAAGCAGTTTCTAACAAGGCTTCTTTCCAGATTTCTTCTGAGGATATTTCCTTTTTCACCATAGCCGTTTGTGGGCTTCCTAATATCACTTTGCCAATTCCACAAGAACTGTCTTTGCAAAAGGCTTCTTGAGGGGAAAGCTGTAAATCTGTGAGATGATTTCACAGAACACAAAGAAGTTTCTCAGAAAGCTTCTTTCTCTTTGTTATCAGAGGATATTTCCTTTGGCCCTATTGACTTAAAAGGGATCCGTAATATCTGTTCTCAGATTCCACAGAAATAAGGCTAGCAAAGAGATCCAGGACATACAGATGAAACTCTGTGAGTGGAAGACACACATCACAGAGCAGTTTCTCAGAAAGCTTCTTTCTAGATTTCATCTGAGGATATTTCCTTTTTCACCATAGCACACTATGGGCTTCCAAATATCACTTTGCCAATTCCACAAGAACTGTCCTAGGGAAAGGATTCTTGAGGGTAAAGCTGTAACTCCGTGAGATGATTTCACAGAACACAAAGAAGTTTCTCAGAAAGCTTCTTTCTTTTTGTTATCAGAGGATATTTCATTTGGCCCTATTGACTTAAAAGGGATCCGTAATATCTGTTCTCAGATTCCACAGAAATAAGGCTAGCAAAGAGATCCATGAAATACAGATGTAACTCTGTGAGTGGAAGCCACACATCACAGAGCAGTTTCTCAGAAAGCTTCTTTCCAGATTTCATCTGAGGATATTTCCTTTTTCACCATAGACCTCTAAGGGCTTCCAAATATCACTTTGCCAATTCCACAAGAACTGTCTTAGCGAATGGCTTCTTGAGGGGAAAGCTGTAAATCTGTGAGATGATTTCACAGAACACAAAGAAGTTTCTCAGAAAGCTTCTTTCTCTTTGTTATCGGAGGATATTTCCTTTGGTCCTATAGTCTTCAAAGGGATCCGAAATATCTGTTCTCAGATTCCACAGAAATAAGGCTAGCAGAGAGATACAGGAAATACAAATGTAACTCTGTGAGATGAATTAACAGAACACTAAGCAGTTTCTCAGAAAGCTTCTTTCTAGATTTCATCTGAGGATATTTCCTTCTTCACCATAGCCCTCCATGGGCTTCCAAATATCACTTTGCCAATTCCACAAGAACTGTCTTAGCGAAAGGATTCTTGAAGGGAAAGCTGTAACTCTGTGAGATGATTTCACAGAACACAAAGAAGTTTCTCAGAAAGCTTCTTTCTTTTTGTAATCGGAGGATATTTCCTTTGGCCCTATAGTCTTCAAAGGGATCCGAAATATCTCTTCTCAGATTCCACAGAAATAAGGGTAGCAAAGAGATCCACGAAATACAGATATAACTTTGTGAGATGAATTAACACAACACTAAGCAGTTTCTAAGAAAACTTCTTTCCAGATTTCTTCTGAGGATATTTCCTTTTTCATCATAGCTGTTTGTGGGCTTCCGAATATCACTTTGCCAATTCCACAAGAACTGTCTTTGCGAAAGGCTTCTTGAAGGGAAAGCTGTAAATCTGTGAGATGATTTCACAGAACACAAAGAAGTTTCTCAGAAAGCTTCTTTCTCTTTGTTATCAGAGGATATTTCCTTTGGCCCTATTGACTTAAAAGGGATCCGTAATATCTGTTCTCAGATTCCACAGAAATAAGGCTAGCAAAGAGATCCATGAAATACAGATGTAACTCTGTGAGTGGAAGCCACACATCACAGAGCAGTTTCTCAGAAAGCTTCTTTCCAGATTTCATCTGAGGATATTTCCTTTTTCACCATAGACCTCTAAGGGCTTCCAAATATCACTTTGCCAATTCCACAAGAACTGTCTTAGCGAATGGCTTCTTGAGGGGAAAGCTGTAAATCTGTGAGATGATTTCACAGAACACAAAGAAGTTTCTCAGAAAGCTTCTTTCTCTTTGTTATCGGAGGATATTTCCTTTGGTCCTATAGTCTTCAAAGGGATCCGAAATATCTGTTCTCAGATTCCACAGAAATAAGGCTAGCAGAGAGATACAGGAAATACAAATGTAACTCTGTGAGATGAATTAACAGAACACTAAGCAGTTTCTCAGAAAGCTTCTTTCTAGATTTCATCTGAGGATATTTCCTTCTTCACCATAGCCCTCTATGGGCTTCCAAATATCACTTTGCCAATTCCACAAGAACTGTCCTAGGGAAAGGATTCTTGAGGGGAAAGCTGTAAGTCTGTGAGATGATTTCACAGAACACAAAGAAGTTTCTCAAAAAGCTTCTTTCTTTTTGTAATCGGAGGATATTTCCTTTGGCCCTATAGTCTTCAAAGGGATCCGAAATATCTCTTCTCAGATTCCACAGAAATAAGGGTAGCAAAGAGATCCACGAAATACAGATATAACTTTGTGAGATGAATTAACAGAACACTAAGCAGTTTCTAAGAAAGCTTCTTTCCAGGTTTTATTCTGAGGATATTTCCTTTTTCACCCTAGCCGTCAATGGTGTTCCTAATATAACTTTGCCAATTCCACAAGAACTGTCTTTGCGAAAGGCTTCTTGAGGGGAAAGCTGTAAATCTGTGAGATGATTTCACAGAACACTAAGAAGTTTCTCTGAAAGCTTCTTTCTCTTTGTTATGGGAGGATATTTCCTTTGGCCTTATTGACTTAAAAGGGATCCGTAATATCTGTTCTCAGATTCCACAGAAATAAGGCTAGCAAAGAGATCCACGAAATACAGATGAAACTCTGTTAGTGGAAGCCACACATCACAGAGCAGTTTCTCAGAAAACTTCTTTCTAGATTTCATCTGAGGATATTTCCTTTTCCACCATAGCCCACTATGGGCTTCCAAATATCACTTTGCCAATTCCACAAAAACTGTCGTAGCGAATGGCTTCTTGAGGGGAAAGCTGTAACTCTGTGAGATGATTTCACAGATCACAAAGAAGTTTCTCAGAAAGCTTCTTTCTCTTTGTTATCGGAGGATATTTCCTTTGGTCCCATAGTCTTCAAAGGGATCCGAAATATCTGTTCTCAGATTCCACAGAAATAAGGCTAGCAAAGAGATACACGAAATACAAATGTAACTCTGTGAGATAAATTAACAGAACACTAAGCAGTTTCTCAGAAAGCTTCTTTCTAGATTTCATCTGAGGATATTTCCTTTTTCACCATAGCCCTCTATGGGCTTCCAAATATCACTTTGCCAATTCCACAAGAACTGTCCTAGTGAAAGGATTCTTGAGGGGAAAGCTGTAACTCTGTGAGATGATTTCACAGAACACAAAGAAGTTCCTCAGAAAGCTTCTTTCTTTTTGTAATCGGAGGATATATCCTTTGGCCCTATAGTCTTCAAAGGGGTCCGAAATATCTCTTCTCAGATTCCACAGAAATAAGGGTAGCAAAGAGATCCACGAAATACAGATATAACTTTGTGAGATGAATTAACAGAACACTAAGCAGTTTCTAAGAAAGCTTCTTTCCAGGTTTTATTCTGAGGATATTTCCTTTTTCACCCTAGCCGTCAATGGTCTTCCTTATATAACTTTGCCAATTCCACAAGAACTGTCTTTGCGAAAGGCTTCTTGAGGGGAAAGCTGTAAATCTGTGAGATGATTTCACAGAACACTAAGAAGTTTCTCTGAAAGCTTCTTTCTCTTTGTTATGGGAGGATATTTCCTTTGGCCCTATTGACTTAAAAGGGATCCGTAATATCTGTTCTCAGATTCCACAGAAATAAGGCTAGCAAAGAGATCCACGAAATACAGATGAAACTCTGTGAGTGGAAGCCACACATCACAGAGCAGTTTCTCAGAAAACTTCTTTCTAGATTTCATCTGAGGATATTTCCTTTTCCACCATAGCCCACTATGGGCTTCCAAATATCACTTTTCCAAATCCACAAGAACTGTCTTTGCGAATGGCTTCTTGAGGGGAAAGCTGTAACTCTGTGAGATGATTTCACAGATCACAAAGAAGTTTCTCAGAAAGCTTCTTTCTCTTTGTTATCGGAGGATATTTCCTTTGGCCCTATAGTTTTCAAAGGTATCGGAAATATCTTTTCTCAGATTCCACAGAAATAAGGCAAGCAAAGAGATCCACGAAATACAGATGTAACTCTGTAAGATGAATTAAGAGAACACTAAGCAGTTTCTCAGAAAGCTTCTTTCCAGATTTCATCTGAGGATATTTCCTTTTTCACCATAGCCCTCTATGGGCTTCCAAATATCACGTTGCCAATTCCACAAGAACTGTCTTAGCGAAAGGCTTCTTGAGGGGAAAGCTGTATATCTGTGAGATGATTTCACAGAACACAGAGGAGTTTCTCAGAAAGCTTCTTTCTCTTTGTTATCGGAGAATATTTCCTTTGGCCCTGTAGTCTTCAAAGGGATCCGAAATATCTGTTCTCAGATTCCACAGAAATAAGGCTAGCAAAGAGATCCACGAAATACAGATGTAAGTCTGTGAGGTGAATTAACAGAACACTAAGCAGTTTCTCAGAAAGCTTCTTTCCAGATTTCATCTGAGGATATTTCCTTTTTCATCATAGCCGTCTATGGGCTTCCAAATATCACTTTGCCAATTCCACAAGAACTGTCTTAGCGAAAGGCTTCTTGAGGGGAAAGCTGTAACTCTGTGAAATGATTTCACAGAACACAAAGCAGTTTCTCAGAAAGCTTCTTTCTCTTTGTTATCAGAGGATATTTCCTTTGGCCCTATAGCCTTCAAATGGATCTGAAATATCTGTTCTCAGATTCCACAGAAATAAGTCTAGCAAAGAGATCCACGAAATACAGTTGTAACTCTGTGAGATGAATTAACAGAACACTAAGCAGTTTCTCAGAAAGCTTCTCTCCGGATTTCATCTGAGGATATTTCCTTTTTCACCATAGCCCTCTATGGGCTTCCAAATATCACTTTGCCAATTCCACAAGAACTGTCTTAGCGAAAGGATTCTTGACGGGAAAGCTGTAACTCTGTGAGATGATTTCACAGAACACAAAGAAGTTTCTCAGAAAGCTTCTTTCTTTTTGTAATCGGAGGGTATTTCCTTTGGCCCTATATTCTTCAAAGGGATCCGAAATATCTCTTCTCAGATTCCACAGAAATTAAGGGTAGCAAAGAGGTCCACGAAATACAGATATAACTTTGTGAGTTGAATTAACACAACACTAAGCAGTTTCTAAGAAAGCTTCTTTCCAGATTTCTTCTGAGGATATTTCCTTTTTCACCATAGCCGTTTGTGGGCTTCCTAATATCACTTTGCCAATTCCACAAGAACTGTCTTTGCGAAAGGCTTCTTGAAGGGAAAGCTGTAAATCTGTGAGATGATTTCACAGAACACAAAGAAGTTTCTCAGAAAGCTTCTTTCTCTTTGTAATCAGAGGATATTTCCTTTGGCCCTATTGACTTAAAAGGGATCCGTAATATCTGTTCTCAGATTCCACAGAAATATGGCTAGCAAAGAGATCCATGAAATACAGATGTAACTCTGTGAGTGGAAGCCACACATCACAGAGCAGTTTCTCAGAAAGCTTCTTTCCTGATTTCATCTGAGGATATTTCCTTTTTCACCATAGCCCTCTATGGGCTTCCAAATATCACTTTGCCAATTCCACAAGAACTGTCTTAGCGAATGGCTTCTTGAGGGGAAAGCTGTAACTCTGTGAGATGATTTCACAGAACACAAAGGAGTTTCTCAGAAAGCTTCTTTCTCTTTGTTATCGGAGGATATTTCCTTTGGTCCTATAGTCTTCAAAGGGATCCGAAATATCTGTTCTCAGATTCCACAGAAATAAGGCTAGCAAAGAGATCCACGAAATACAAATGTAACTCTGTGAGATGAATTAACAGAACACTAAGCAGTTTCTCAGAAAGCTTCTTTCTAGATTTCATCTGAGGATATTTCCTTTTTCACCATAGTCCTCTATGGGCTTCCAAATATCACTTTGCCAATTCCACAAGAACTGTCCTAGGGAAAGGATTCTTGAGGGTAAAGCTGTAACTCTGTGAGATGATTTCACAGAACACAAAGAAGTTTCTCAGAAAGCTTCTTTCTTTTTGTAATCGGAGGATATTTCCTTTGGCCCTATAGTCTTCAAAGGGATCCGAAATATCTCTTCTCAGATTCCACAGAAATAAGGGTAGCAAAGAGATCCACGAAATACAGATAAAACTTTGTGAGATGAATTAACAGAACACTAAGCAGTTTCTAAGAAAGCTTCTTTTCAGATTTCTTCTGAGGATATTTCCTTTTTCACCATAGCCGTTTGTGGGCTTCCTAATATCACTTTGCCAATTCCACAAGAACTGTCTTTGCGAAAGTCTTCTTGAGGGGAAATCTGTAAATCTGTGAGATGATTTCACAGAAAACAAAGAAGTTTCTCAGAAAGCTTCTTTCTCTTTGTTATCAGAGGATATTTCCTTTGGCCCTATTGACTGAAAAGGGATCCGTAATATCTGTTCTCAGATTCCACAGAAATAAGGCTAGCAAAGAGATCCATGAAATACAGATATAACTCTGTGAGTGGAAGCCACACATCACAGAGCAGTTTCTCAGAGAGCTTCTTTCCAGATTTCATCTGAGGATATTTCCTTTTTCACCATAGCCCTCTATGGGCTTCCAAATATCACTTTGCCAATTCCACAAGAACTGTCTTAGCGAAAGGCTTCTTGAGGGAAAAGCTGTAACTCTGTGAGATGATTTCACAGAACACAAAGAAGTTTCTCAGAAAGCTTCTTTCTCTTTGTTATCGGAGGATATTTCCTTTGGTCCTAGAGTCTTCAAAGGGATCCGAAATATCTGGTCTCAGATTCCACAGAAATAAGGCTAGCAGAGAGATACAGGAAATACAAATGTAACTCTGTGATATGAATTAACAGAACACTAAGCAGTTTCTCAGAAAGCTTCTTTCTAGATTTCATCTGAGGATATTTCCTTCTTCACCATAGCCTTCTCTGGGCTTCCAAATATCACTTTGCCAATTCCACAAGAACTGTCCTAGGGAAAGGATTCTTGAGGGTAAAGCTGTAACTCTGTGAGATGATTTCACAGAACACAAAGAAGTTTCTCAGAAAGCTTCTTTCTTTTTGTAATCGGAGGATATTTCCTTTGGCCCTATAGTCTTCAAAGGGATCCGAAATATCTCTTCTCAGATTCCACAGAAATAAGGGTAGCAAAGAGATCCACGAAATACAGATATAACTTTGTGAGATGAATTAACAAAACACTAAGCAGTTTCTAAGAAAGCTTCTTTCCAGATTTCTTCTGAGGATATTTCCTTTTTCATCATAGCTGTTTGTGGGCTTCCTAATATCACTTTGCCAATTCCACAAGAACTGTCTTTGCGAAAGGCTTCTTGAAGGGAAAGCTGTAAATCTGTGAGATGATTTCACAGAACACAAAGAAGTTTCTCAGAAAGCTTCTTTCTCTTTGTTATCAGAGGATATTTCCTTTGGCCCTATTGACTTAAAAGGGATCCGTAATATCTGTTCTCAGATTCCACAGAAATAAGGCTAGCAAAGAGATCCATGAAATACAGATGTAACTCTGTGAGTGGAAGCCACACATCACAGAGCAGTTTCTCAGAAAGCTTCTTTCCAGATTTCATCTGAGGATATTTCCTTTTTCACCATAGACCTCTAAGGGCTTCCAAATATCACTTTGCCAATTCCACAAGAACTGTCTTAGCGAATGGCTTCTTGAGGGGAAAGCTGTAAATCTGTGAGATGATTTCACAGAACACAAAGAAGTTTCTCAGAAAGCTTCTTTCTCTTTGTTATCGGAGGATATTTCCTTTGGTCCTATAGTCTTCAAAGGGATCCGAAATATCTGTTCTCAGATTCCACAGAAATAAGGCTAGCAAAGAGATCCACGAAATACAAATGTAACTCTGTGAGATGAATTAACAGAACACTAAGCAGTTTCTCAGAAAGCTTCTTTCTAGATTTCATCTGAGGATATTTCCTTTTTCACCATAGCCCTCTATGGGCTTCCAAATATCACTTTGCCAATTCCACAAGAACTGTCCTAGGGAAAGGATTCTTGAGGGGAAAGCTGTAAGTCTGTGAGATGATTTCACAGAACACAAAGAAGTTTCTCAAAAAGCTTCTTTCTTTTTGTAATCGGAGGATATTTCCTTTGGCCCTATAGTCTTCAAAGGGATCCGAAATATCTCTTCTCAGATTCCACAGAAATAAGGGTAGCAAAGAGATCCACGAAATACAGATATAACTTTGTGAGATGAATTAACAGAACACTAAGCAGTTTCTAAGAAAGCTTCTTTCCAGGTTTTATTCTGAGGATATTTCCTTTTTCACCCTAGCCGTCAATGGTCTTCCTAATATAACTTTGCCAATTCCACAAGAACTGTCTTTGCGAAAGGCTTCTTGAGGGGAAAGCTGTAAATCTGTGAGATGATTTCACAGAACACTAAGAAGTTTCTCTGAAAGCTTCTTTCTCTTTGTTATGGGAGGATATTTCCTTTGGCCCTATTGACTTAAAAGGGATCCGTAATATCTGTTCTCAGATTCCACAGAAATAAGGCTAGCAAAGAGATCCACGAAATACAGATGAAACTCTGTGAGTGGAAGCCACACATCACAGAGCAGTTTCTCAGAAAACTTCTTTCTAGATTTCATCTGAGGATATTTCCTTTTCCACCATAGCCCACTATGGGCTTCCAAATATCACTTTTCCAAATCCACAAGAACTGTCTTTGCGAATGGCTTCTTGAGGGGAAAGCTGTAACTCTGTGAGATGATTTCACAGATCACAAAGAAGTTTCTCAGAAAGCTTCTTTCTCTTTGTTATCGGAGGATATTTCCTTTGGCCCTATAGTTTTCAAAGGTATCGGAAATATCTTTTCTCAGATTCCACAGAAATAAGGCAAGCAAAGAGATCCACGAAATACAGATGTAACTCTGTAAGATGAATTAAGAGAACACTAAGCAGTTTCTCAGAAAGCTTCTTTGCAGATTTCATCTGAGGATATTTCCTTTTTCACCATAGCCCTCTATGGGCTTCCAAATATCACTTTGCCAATTCCACAAGAACTGTCTTAGCGAAAGGCTTCTTGAGGGGAAAGCTGTAAATCTGTGAGATGATTTCACAGAACACAGAGGAGTTCCTCAGAAAGCTTCTTTCTCTTTGTTATCGGAGAATATTTCCTTTGGCCCTATAGTCTTCAAAGGGATCCGAAATATCTGTTCTCAGATTCCACAGAAATAAGGCTAGCAAAGAGATCCACGAAATACAGATGTAACTCTGTGAGGTGAATTAACAGAACACTAAGCAGTTTCTCATAAAGCTTCTTTCCAGATTTCATCTGAGGATATTTCCTTTTTCACCATAGCCCTCTATGGGCTTCCAAATATCACTTTGCCAATTCCACAAGAACTGTCCTAGGGAAAGGCTTCTTGAGGGGAAAGCTGTAACTCTGTGAAATGATTTCACAGAACACAAAGCAGTTTCTCAGAAAGCTTCTTTCTCTTTGTTATCAGAGGATATTTCCTTTGGCCCTATAGCCTTCAAATGGATCTGAAATATCTGTTCTCAGATTCCACAGAAATAAGTCTAGCAAAGAGATCCACGAAATACAGTTGTAACTCTGTGAGATGAATTAACAGAACACTAAGCAGTTTCTCAGAAAGCTTCTCTCCGGATTTCATCTGAGGATATTTCCTTTTTCACCATAGCCCTCTATGGGCTTCCAAATATCACTTTACCAATTCCACAAGAACTGTCTTAGCGAAAGGATTCTTGAGGGGAAAGCTGTAACTCTGTGAGATGATTTCACAGAACACAAAGAAGTTTCTCAGAAAGCTTCTTTCTTTTTGTAATCGGAGGATATTTCCTTTGGCCCTATATTCTTCAAAGGGATCCGAAATATCTCTTCTCAGATTCCACAGAAATTAAGGGTAGCAAAGAGGTCCACGAAATACAGATATAACTTTGTGAGTTGAATTAACACAACACTAAGCAGTTTCTAAGAAAACTTCTTTCCAGATTTCTTCTGAGGATATTTCCTTTTTCACCATAGCCGTTTGTGGGCTTCCTAATATCACTTTGCCAATTCCACAAGAACTGTCTTTGCGAAAGGCTTCTTGAAGGGAAAGCTGTAAATCTGTGAGATGATTTCACAGAACACAAAGAAGTTTCTCAGAAAGCTTCTTTCTCTTTGTAATCAGAGGATATTTCCTTTGGCCCTATTGACTTAAAAGGGATCCGTAATATCTGTTCTCAGATTCCACAGAAATATGGCTAGCAAAGAGATCCATGAAATACAGATGTAACTCTGTGAGTGGAAGCCACACATCACAGAGCAGTTTCTCAGAAAGCTTCTTTCCTGATTTCATCTGAGGATATTTCCTTTTTCACCATAGCCCTCTATGGGCTTCCAAATATCACTTTGCCAATTCCACAAGAACTGTCTTAGCGAATGGCTTCTTGAGGGGAAAGCTGTAACTCTGTGAGATGATTTCACAGAACACAAAGGAGTTTCTCAGAAAGCTTCTTTCTCTTTGTTATCGGAGGATATTTCCTTTGGTCCTATAGTCTTCAAAGGGATCCGAAATATCTGTTCTCAGATTCCACAGAAATAAGGCTAGCAAAGAGATCCACGAAATACAAATGTAACTCTGTGAGATGAATTAACAGAACACTAAGCAGGTTCTCAGAAAGCTTCTTTCTAGATTTCATCTGAGGATATTTCCTTTTTCACCATAGTCCTCTATGGGCTTCCAAATATCACTTTGCCAATTCCACAAGAACTGTCCTAGGGAAAGGATTCTTGAGGGGAAAGCTGTAACTCTGTGAGATGATTTCACAGAACACAAAGAAGTTTCTCAAAAAGCTTCTTTCTTTTTGTAATCGGAGGATATTTCCTTTGGCCCTATAGTCTTCAAAGGGATCCGAAATATCTCTTCTCAGATTCCACAGAAATAAGGGTAGCAAAGAGATCCACGAAATACAGATATAACTTTGTGAGATGAATTAACAGAACACTAAGCAGTTTCTAAGAAAGCTTCTTTCCAGATTTCTTCTGAGGATATTTCCTTTTTCACCATAGCCGTTTGTGGGCTTCCTTATATCACTTTGCCAATTCCACAAGAACTGTCTTTGCGAAAGTCTTCTTGAGGGGAAATCTGTAAATCTGTGAGATGATTTCACAGAAAACAAAGAAGTTTCTCAGAAAGCTTCTTTCTCTTTGTTATCAGAGGATATTTCCTTTGGCCCTATTGACTGAAAAGGGATCCGTAATATCTGTTCTCAGATTCCACAGAAATAAGGCTAGCAAAGAGATCCATGAAATACAGATATAACTCTGTGAGTGGAAGCCACACATCACAGAGCAGTTTCTCAGAGAGCTTCTTTCCAGATTTCATCTGAGGATATTTCCTTTTTCACCATAGCCCTCTATGGGCTTCCAAATATCACTTTGCCAATTCCACAAGAACTGTCTTAGCGAAAGGCTTCTTGAGGGGAAAGCTGTAAATCTGTGAGATGATTTCACAGAACACAGAGGAGTTCCTCAGAAAGCTTCTTTCTCTTTGTTATCGGAGAATATTTCCTTTGGCCCTATAGCCTTCAAATGGATCCGAAATATCTGTTCTCAGATTCCACAGAAATAAGGCTAGCAAAGAGATGCACGAAATACAGTTGTAACTCTGTGAGATGAATTAACAGAACACTAAGCAGTTTCTCAGAAAGCTTCTCTCCAGATTTCATCTGAGGATATTTCCTTTTTCAACATAGCCCTCTATGGGCTTCCAAATATCACTTTGCCAATTCCACAAGAACTGTCTTAGCGAAAGTATTCTTGAGGGGAAAGCTGTAATTCTGTGAGATGATTTCACAGAACACAAAGAAGTTTCTCAGAAAGCTTCTTTCTTTCTGTAATCGGAGGATATTTCCTTTGGCCCTATAGTCTTCAAAGGGATCCGAAATATCTCTTCTCAGATTCCACAGAAATAAGGGTAGCAAAGAGATCTACGAAATACAGATATTACTTTGTGAGATGAATTAACAGAACACTAAGCAGTTTCTAAGAAAGCTTCTTTCCAGATTTCTTCTGAGGATATTTCCTTTTTTAACCAAAGCCGTTTGTGGGCTTCCTAATATCACTTTGCCAATTCCACAAGAACTGTCTTTGCGAAAGGCTTCTTGAGGGGAAAGCTGTAAATCTGTAAGATGATTTCACAGAAGAGAAAGAAGTTTCTCAGAAAACTTCTTTCTCTTTGTTATCGGAGGATATTTCCTTTGGCCCTATTGACTTAAAAGGGATCCGTAATATCTGTTCTCAGATTCCACAGAAATAAGGCTAGCAAAGAGATCCATGAAATACAGATGTAACTCTGTGAGTGGAAGCCACACATCACAGAGCAGTTTCTCAGAAAGCTTCTTTCCAGATTTCATCTGAGGATATTTCCTTTTTCACCATAGCCCTCTATGGGCTTCCAAATATCACTTTGCCAATTCCACAAGAACTGTCTTAGCGAATGGCTTCTTGAGGGGAAAGCTGTAACTCTGTGAGATGATTTCACATAACACAAAGAAGTTTCTCAGAAAGCTTCTTTCTCTTTGTTATCGGAGGATATTTCCTTTGGCCCTATAGTCTTCAAAGGGATCCGAAATATCTGTTCTCAGATTCCACAGAAATAAGGCTAGCAAAGAGATCCACGAAATACAGATGTAACTCTGTGAGTGGAAGTCACACATCACAGAGAAGTTTCTCAGAAAGCTTCTTTCGAGATTTCATCTGAGGATATTTCCTTTTCGCCATAGCCCTCTATGGGCTTCCAAATATCACTTTGCCAATTCAACAAGAACTGTCTTAGCGAAATGCTTCTTGAGGGTAAAGATGTAACTCTATGAGATGATTTCACAGAACACAAAGAAGTTTCTTAGAAAGATTCTTTCTCTTTGTTATCGGAGGATATTTCCTTTGGCCCTATAGTCTTCAAAGGGATCCGAAATATCTGTTCTCAGATTCCACAGAAATAAGGCTAGCAAAGAGATCCACGAAAAAAAGATGCAACTCTGTGAGATGAGTTAACAGAACACTAAGCAGTTTCTCAGAAAGTTTCTTTCCAGAGTTCATCTGCGGATATTTCCTTTTTCACCATAGCCCACTATGGGCTTCCAAATATCACTTTGCCAATTCCACAAGAACTGTCTTAGCGAAAGGTTTCTTGAAGGAAAAGCTGTAACTCTGTGAGATGATTTCTCAGAACACAAAGAAGTTTCTCAGAAAGCTTCTTTCTCTTTGTTACCGGGGGATATTTCCTTTGGCCCTATAGTCTTCAAAGGGATCCGAAATATCTGTTCTCAGATTCCACAGAAATAAGGCTAGCAAAGAGATCCAAGAAATACAGATGTAACTCTGTGAGTGGAAGTCACACATCACAGAGAACTTTCTCAGAAAGCTTCTTTCCAGATTTCATCTGAGGATATTTCCTTTTCACCATAGCCCTCTATGGGCTTCCAAATATCACTTTGCCCATTCCCCAAGAACTTTCTTACCGAAAGGCTTCTTGAAGGGAAAGCTGTAACTCAGTGAGATGATTTCACAGAACACAAAGAACTTTCTCAGAAAGCTTCTTTCTCTTTGTTATCGGAGGATATTTCCTTTGGCCCTCTAGTCTTCAAAGGGATCCGAAATATCTGTTCTCAGATTCCACAGAAATAAGGCTACCAAAGAGATCCACGAAATACATATGTAACTCTGTGATTAGAAGTCACACATCACAGCAGTTTCTCAGAAAGCTTCTTTCCAGATTTCATCTGAGGATATTTCCTTTTTCACCACTGCCCTCTATGGGCTTCCAAATATCACTTTTCCTAATCCACTAGAACTGTCTTAGTCAGCGGCTTCTTGAGGGGAAAGCTCTAACTCCCTGAGATGATTTCACAGAACACAAAGAATTTCCACAGAAAGCTTCTTTCTCTTTGTTATCGGAGGATATTTCCTTTGGCCCTTTAGTCTTCAAAGGGATCCGAAATATCTGTTCTCAGATTCCACAGAAATAAGGCTAGCAAAGAGATCCACGAAATACAGATGCAACTCTGTGAGATGAGTTAACAGAACACTAAGCAGTTTCTCAGAAAGCTTCTTTCCAGATTTCATCTGAGGATAATTCCGTTTTCACCATAGCCATCTATGGGCTTCCAAATATCACTTTGCCAATTCCACAAGAACTGTCTGAGCGAAAGGCTTCTTGAAGGGAAAGCTGTAACTCTGTGAGATGATTTCACAGAACACAAAGAAGTTTCTCAGAAAGCTTCTTTCTCTTTGTTACCGGAGGATATTTCCTTTGGCCCTACAGCCTTCAAAGGGATCCGAAATATCTGTTCTCAGATTCCACAGAAATAAGGCTAGCAAAGAGATCCACGAAATACAGATATAACTCTGTGATTGGAAGTCACACATCGCAGCAGTTTCTCAGAAATCTTCTTTCCAGATTTCATCGGAGGATATTTCCTTTTTCACCATTGCCCTCTAAGGGCTTCAAAATATCATTTTTCCTAATCCACAAGAACTGTCTTAGCGAGCGGCTTCTTGAGGGGAAAGCTGTAACTCTGTGAGATGATTTCACAGAACACAAAGAATTTCCACAGAAAGCTTCTTTCTCTTTGTTATCGGAGAATATTTCCTTTGGCCCTATAGTCTTCAAAGGGATTCGAAATATGTGTTCTCAGATTCCACAGAAAATAGGCTAGCAAAGAGATCCACGAAATACAGATGTAACTCTGTGAGTGGAAGTCACACATCACAGAGAAGTTTCTCAGAAATCTTCCTTCCAGATTTCATCTGAGGATATTTCCTTTTTCCAATAGCCCTCTATGGGCTTCCAAATATCACTTTGCCAATTCCACAAGAACTGTCTGAGCGAAAGGCTTCTTGAAGGGAAAGCTGTAACTCTGTGAGATGATTTCACAGAACACAACGAAGTTTCTCAGAAAGCTTCTTTCTCTTTGTTACCGGAGGATATTTCCTTTGGCCCTACAGCCTTCAAAGGGATCCGAAATATCTGTTCTCAGATTCCACAGAAATAAGGCTAGCAAAGAGATCCACGAAATACAGATATAACTCTGTGATTGGAAGTCACACATCGCAGCAGTTTCTCAGAAATCTTCTTTCCAGATTTCATCTGAGGATATTTCCTTTTTCACCATTGCCCTCTATGGGCTTCAAAATATCACTTTTCCTAATCCACAAGAACTGTCTTAGCGAGCGGCTTCTTGAGGGAAAAGCTGTAACTCTGTGAGATGATTTCACAGAACACAAAGAATTTCCACAGAAAGCTTCTTTCTCTTTGTTATCGGAGGATATTTCCTTTGGCCCTATAGTCTTCAAAGGGATTCGAAATATGTGTTCTCAGATTCCACAGAAAATAGGCTAGCAAAGAGATCCACGAAATACAGATGTAACTCTGTGAGTGGAAGTCACACATCACAGAGAAGTTTCTCAGAAATCTTCCTTCCAGATTTCATCTGAGGATATTTCCTTTTTCCAATAGCCCTCTATGGGCTTCCAAATATCACTTTGCCAATTCCACAGGAACTGTCTTAGCGAAAGCCTTCTTGAGGGGAACGCTGTAACTCTGTGAGATGATTTCACAGAACACAAAGAAGTTTCTGAGAAAGCTTCTTTCTCTTTGTTATCGGAGGATATTTCCTTTGGCCCTATAGTCTTCAAAGGGATCCGAAATATCTGTTCTCAGATTCCACAGAAATAAGGAGAGCAAACAGATCCACGAAATACAGATGTAACTCTGTGAGTGGAAGCCACACAACGCAGAGGAGTTTCTCAGAAAGCTTCTTTCCAGATTTCATCTGAGGATATTTCCTTTTTAACCATAGCCGTTTGTGGGCTTCCTAATATCATTTTGCCAATTCCACAAGAACTGTCTTTGCGAAAGGCTTCTTGAGGGGAAAGCTCTAAATCTGTAAGATGATTTCACAGAAGAGAAAGAAGTTTCTCAGAAAACTTCTTTCTCTTTGTTATCGGAGGATATTTCCTTTGGCCCTATTGACTTAAAAGGGATCCGTAATATCTGTTCTCAGATTCCACAGAAATAAGGCTAGCAAAGAGATCCATGAAATACAGATGTAACTCTGTGAGTGGAAGCCACACATCACAGAGCAGTTTCTGAGAAAGCTTCTTTCCAGATTTCATCTGAGGATATTTCCTTTTTCACCATAGCCCTCTATGGGCTTCCAAATATCACTTTGCCAATTCCACAAGAACTGTGTTAGCGAATGGCTTCTTGAGGGGAAAGCTGTAACTCTGTGAGATGATTTCACAGAACACAAAGAAGTTTCTCAGAAAGCTTCTTTCTCTTTGTTATCGGAGGATATTTCCTTTGGCCCTCTAGTCTTCAAAGGGATCCGAAATATCTGTTCTCAGATTCCACAGAAATAAGGCTAGCAAAGAGATCCACGAAATACATATGTAACTCTGTGATTAGAAGTCACACATCACAGCAGTTTCTCAGAAAGCTTCTTTCCAGATTTCATCTGAGGATATTTCCTTTTTCACCACTGCCCTCTATGGGCTTCCAAATATCACTTTTCCTAATCCACTAGAACTGTCTTAGTCAGCGGCTTCTTGAGGGGAAAGCTCTAACTCTCTGAGATGATTTCACAGAACACAAAGAATTTCCACAGAAAGCTTCTTTCTCTTTGTTATCGGAGGATATTTCCTTTGGCCCTTTAGTCTTCAAAGGGATCCGAAATATCTGTTCTCAGATTCCACAGAAATAAGGCTAGCAAAGAGATCAACGAAATACAGATGCAACTCTGTGAGATGAGTTAACAGAACACTAAGCAGTTTCTCAGAAAGCTTCTTTCCAGATTTCATCTGAGGATAATTCCTTTTTCACCATAGCCCTCTATGGGCTTCCAAATATCACTTTGCCAATTCCACAAGAACTGTCTGAGCGAAAGGCTTCTTGAAGGGGAAGCTGTAACTCTGTGAGATGATTTCACAGAACACAACGAAGTTTCTCAGAAAGCTTCTTTCTCTTTGTTACCGGAGGATATTTCCTTTGGCCCTACAGCCTTCAAAGGGATCCGAAATATCTGTTCTCAGATTCCACAGAAATAAGGCTAGCAAAGAGATCCACGAAATACAGATATAACTCTGTGATTGGAAGTCACACATCGCAGCAGTTTCTCAGAAATCTTCTTTCCAGATTTCATCTGAGGATATTTCCTTTTTCACCATTGCCCTCTATGGGCTTCAAAATATCACTTTTCCTAATCCACAAGAACTGTCTTAGCGAGCGGCTTCTTCAGGGGAAAGCTGTAACTCTGTGAGATGATTTCACAGAACACAAAGAATTTCCACAGAAAGCTTCTTTCTCTTTGTTATCGGAGAATATTTCCTTTGGACCTATAGTCTTCAAAGGGATTCGAAATATGTGTTCTCAGATTCCACAGAAAATAGGCTAGCAAAGAGATCCACGAAATACAGGTGTAACTCTGTGAGTGGAAGTCACACATCACAGAGAAGTTTCTCAGAAATCTTCCTTCCAGATTTCATCTGAGGATATTTCCTTTTTCCAATAGCCCTCTATGGGCTTCCAAATATCACTTTGCCAATTCCACAAGAACTGTCTTAGCGAAAGCCTTCTTGAGGGGAACGCTGTAACTCTGTGAGATGATTTCACAGAACACAAAGAAGTTTCTGAGAAAGCTTCTTTCTCTTTGTTATCGGAGGATATTTCCTTTGGCCCTATAGTCTTCAAACGGATCCGAAATATCTATTCTCAGATTCCACAGAAATAAGGAGAGCAAACAGATCCACGAAATACAGATGTAACTCTGTGAGTGGAAGCCACACAACGCAGAGGAGTTTCTCAGAAAGCTTCTTTCCAGATTTCATCTGAGGATATTTCCTTTTTCACCATAGCCCTCTATGGTCTTCCAAATATCACTTTGCCAATTCCACAAGAACTTTCTTAGAGAAAGGCTTCTTGAAGGGAAAGCTGTAACTCTGTGAGATGATTTCACCGAACACATAGAAGTTTCTCAGAAAGCTTCTTTCTCTTTGTTATCGGAGGATATTTCCTTTGGCCTTATAGTCTTCAAAGGGATCCGAAATATCTGTTCTCAGATTCCACAGAAATAAGGCTAGCAAAGAGATCCACGAAATATAGATGTAACTCTGTGATTGGAAGTCACACATCACAGCAGTTTCTCAGAAAGCTTCTTTCCAGATTTCATCTGAGGATATTTCCTTTTTCACCATAGCATTCTATGGGCTTCCAAATATCACTTTTCCAAATCCACAAGAACTGTCTTAGCGAAAGGCTTCTTGACGGGAAAGCTGTAACTCTGTGAGATGATTTCACAGAACACAAAGAAGTTTCTCAGAAAGCTTCTTTCTCTTTGTAATCTGAGGATATTTCCTTTGGCCCTATAGTCTTCAAAGTGATCCGAAATATCTGTTCTCAGATTCCACAGAAATAAGTCTAGCAAAGAGATCCACGAAATACAAATGTAACTCTGTGAGATGAATTAACAGAACACTAAGCAGTTTCTCAGAAAGCTGCTTTCCAGATTTCATCTGAGGATATTTCCATTTTCACCATAGCCCTCTATGGGCTTCGAAATATCACTTTGCCAATTCCACAAGAACTGTCTTAGCGAAAGGTTTCTTGAGGGGAAAGCTGTAACTCTGTGAGATGATTTCACAGAACAGAAAGAAGTTTCTCAGAAAGCTTCTTTCTCTTTGTTATCGGAGGAAATTTCCTTTGGCCCCATAGTCTTCAAAGGGATCCGAAATATCTGTTCTCAGATTCCACAGAAATAAGGCTAGCAAAGAGATCCGCGAAATGCAGATGCAACTCTGTGAGATGAGTTAACAAAACACTAAGCAGTTTCTCAGAATGCTTCTTTCGAGATTTCATCTGAGGATATTTCCTTTTTCACCATAGCCCTCTATGGGCTTCCAAATATCACTTTGCCAATTCCACAAGAACTGTCTTAGCGAAAGGCTTATTGAAGGGAAAGCTGTAACTCTGTGAGATGACTTCACAGAACACAAAGAAGTTTGTCAGAAAGCTTCTTTCTCTTTGTTATCGGAGGATATTTCCTTTGGCCCTATAGTCTTCAAAGTGATCCGAAATATCTGTTCTCAGATTCCACAGAAATAAGGCTAGCAAAGAGATCCACGAAATACAGATGTAACTCTGTGAGTGGAAGTCACACATCACAGAGAAGTTTCTCAGAAATCTTCTTTCCAGATTTCATCTGAGGATATTTCCTTTTTCCAATAGAACTCTATGGGCTTCCAAATATCACTTTGCCAATTCCACAAGAACTGTCTTAGCGAAAGCCTTCTTGAGGGGAACGCTGTAACTCTGTGAGATGATTTCACAGAACACAAAGAAGTTTCTCAGAAAGCTTCTTTCTCTTTCTTATCGGAGGATATTTCCTTTGGCCCTACAGTCTTCAAAGGGATCCGAAATATCTGTTCTCAGATTCCACAGAAATAAGGAGAGCAAACAGATCCACGAAATACAGATGTAACTCTGTGAGTGGAAGCCACACAACGCAGAGGAGTTTCTCAGAAAGCTTCTTCCCAGATTTCATCTGAGGATATTTCCTTTTTCACCATAGCCCTCTATGGGCTTCCAAATATCACTTTGCCAATTCCCCAAGAACTTTCTTAGCGAAAGGCTTCTTGAAGGGAAAGCTGTAACTCTGTGAGATGATTTCACCGAACACATAGAAGTTTCTCAGAAAGCTTCTTTCTCTTTGTTATCGGAGGATATTTCCTTTGGCCCTATACTCTTCAAAGGGATCCGAAATATCTGTTCTCAGATTCCACAGAAATAAGGCTAGCAAAGGGATGAACGAAATACAGATGTAACTCTGTGATTGGAAGTCACACATCACAGCAGTTTCTCAGAAAGCTTCTTTCCAGATTTCATCTGAGGATATTTCCTTTTTCACCATAGCATTCTAAGGGCTTCCAAATATCACTTTTCCAAATCCACAAGAACTGTCTTAGCGAAAGGCTTCTTGAGGGGAAAGCTGTAACTCTGTGAGATGATTTCACAGAACACAAAGGAGTTTCTCAGAAAGCTTCTTTCTCTTTGTAATCTGAGGATATTTCCTTTGGCCCTATAGTCTTCAAAGTGATCCGAAATATCTGTTCTCAGATTCCACAGAAATAAGTCTACCAAAGAGATCCACGAAATACAAATGTAACTCTGTGAGATGAATTAACTGAACACTAAGCTTTTTCTCAGAAAGCTGCTTTCCAGATTTCATCTGAGGATATTTCCTTTTTCATCATAGCCGTCTATGGGCTTCCAAATATCACTTTGCCAATTCCACAAGAACTGTCTTAGCGAAAGGCTTCTTGAGGGGAAAGCTGTAACTCTGTGAGATGATTTCGCAGAACACAAAGAAGTTTCTCAGAAAGCTTCTTTCTTTTTGTAATCGGAGGATATTTCCTTTGGCCCTATAGTCTTCAAAGGGATCCGAAATATCTCTTCTCAGATTCCACAGAAATAAGGGTAGCAAAGAGATCTACGAAATACAGATATAACTTTGTGAGATGAATTAACAGAACACTAAGCAGTTTCTAAGAAAGCTTCTTTCCAGATTTCTTCTGAGGATATTTCCTTTTTCACCATAGCCGTTTGTGGGCTTCCTAATATCACTTTGCCAATTCCACAAGAACTGTCTTTGCGAAAGGCCTCTTGAAGGGAAAGCTGTAAATCTGTAAGATGATTTCACAGAAGAGAAAGAAGTTTCTCAGAAAACTTCTTTCTCTTTGTTATCGGAGGATATTTCCTTTGGCCCTATTGACTTAAAAGGGATCCGTAATATCTGTTCTCAGATTCCACAGAAATAAGGCTAGCAAAGAGATCCTTGAAATACAGATGTAACTCTGTGAGTGGAAGCCATACATCACAGAGCAGTTTCTCAGAAAGCTTCTTTCCAGATTTCATCTGAGGATATTTCCTTTTTCACCATAGCCCTCAATGGGCATCCAAATATCACTTTGCCAATTCCACAAGAACTGTCTTAGCGAATGGCTTCTTGAGGGGAAAGCTGTAACTCTGTGAGATGATTTCACATAACACAAAGAAGTTTATCAGAAAGCTTCTTTCTCTTTGTTATCGGAGGATATTTCCTTTGGCCCTATAGTCTTCAAAGGGATCCGAAATATCTGTTCTCAGATTCCACAGAAATAAGGGTAGCAAAGAGATCCACGAAATACAGATGTAACTCTGTGAGTGGAAGTCACACATCACAGAGAAGTTTCTCAGAAAGCTTCTTTCCAGATTTCATCTGAGGATATTTCCTTTTCGCCATAGCCCTCTATGGGCTTCCAAATATCACTTTGCCAATTCCACAAGAACTGTCTTAGCGAAATGCTTCTTGAGGGTAAAGATGTAACTCTGTGAGATGATTTCACAGAACACAAAGAAGTTTCTTAGAAAGATTCTTTCTCTTTGTTATCGGAGGATATTTCCTTTGGCCCTATAGTCTTCAAAGGGATCCGAAATATCTGTTCTCAGATTCCACAGAAATAAGGCTAGCAAAGAGATCCACAAAATAAAGATGCAACTCTGTGAGATGAGTTAACAGAACACTAAGCAGTTTCTCAGAAAGCTTCTTTCCAGATTTCATCTGCGGATATTTCCTTTTTCACCATAGCCCTCTATGGGCTTCCAAATATCACTTTGCCAATTCCACAAGAACTGTCTTAGCGAAAGGCTTCTTGAAGGAAAAGCTGTAACTCTGTGAGATGATTTCTCAGAACACAAAGAACGTTCTCAGAAAGCTTCTTTCTCTTTGTTACCGGAGGATATTTCCTTTGGCCCTACAGTCTTCAAAGGGATCCGAAATATCTGTTCTCAGATTCCACAGAAATAAGGCTAGCAAAGAGATCCAAGAAATACAGATGTAACTCTGTGAGTGGAAGTCACACATCACAGAGAAGTTTCTCAGAAAGCTTCTTTCCAGATTTCATCTGAGGATATTTCCTTTTCACCATAGCCCTCTATGGGCTTCCAAATATCACTTTGCCCATTCCCCAAGAACTTTCTTAGCGAAAGGCTTCTTGAAGGGAAAGCTGTAACTCTGTGAGATGATTTCAAAGAACACAAAGAACTTTCTCAGAAACCTTCTTTCTTTTTGTTATCGGAGGATATTTCCTTTGGCCCTCTAGTCTTCAAAGGGATCCGAAATATCTGTTCTCAGATTCCACAGAAATAAGGCTAGCAAAGAGATCCACGAAATACATATGTAACTCTGTGATTAGAAGTCACACATCACAGCAGTTTCTCAGAAAGCTTCTTTCCAGATTTCATCTGAGGATATTTCCTTTTTCACCACTGCCCTCTATGGGCTTCCAAATATCACTTTTCCTAATCCACTAGAACTGTCTTAGTTCGCGGCTTCTTGATGGGAAAGCTCTAACTCTCTGAGATGATTTCACAGAACACAAAGAATTTCCACAGAAAGCTTCTTTCTCTTTGTTATCGGAGGATATTTCCTTTGGCCCTTTAGTCTTCAAAGGGATCCGAAATATCTGTTCTCAGATTCCACAGAAATAAGGCTAGCAAAGAGATCCACGAAATACAGATGCAACTCTGTGAGATGAGTTAACAGAACACTAAGCAGTTTCTCAGAAAGCTTCTTTCCAGATTTCATCTGAGGATAATTCCTTTTTCACCATAGCCCTCTATGGGCTTCCAAATATCACTTTGCCAATTCCACAAGAACTCTCTTAGCGAAAGGCTTCTTGAAGGGAAAGCTGTAACTCTGTGAGATGATTTCACAGAACACAACGAAGTTTCTCAGAAAGCTTCTTTCTCTTTGTTACCGGAGGATATTTCCTTTGGCCCTACAGCCTTCAAAGGGATCCGAAATATCTGTTCTCAGATTCCACAGAAATAAGGCTAGCAAAGAGATCCACGAAATACAGATGTAACTCTGTGATTGGAAGTCACACATCACAGCAGTTTCTCAGAAATCTTCTTTCCAGATTTCATCTGAGGATATTTCCTTTTTCACCATTGCCTTCTATGGGCTTCAAAATATCACTTTTCCTAATCCACAAGAACTGTCTTAGCGAGCGGCTTCTTGAGGGGAAGCTGTAACTCTCTGAGACGATTTCACAGAACACAAAGAATTTCCACAGAAAGCTTCTTTCTTTTTGTTATAGGAGAATATTTCCTTTGGCCCTATAGTCTTCAAAGGGATCCGAAATATCTGTTCTCAGATGCCACAGAAATAAGGCTAGCAAAGAGATCCACGAAATACAGATGTAACTCTGTGAGTGGAAGTCACACATCACAGAGAAGTTTCTCAGAAAGCTTCTTTCCAGATTTCATCTGAGGATATTTCCTTTTCGCCATAGCCCTCTATGGGCTTCCAAATATCACTTTGCCAATTCCACAAGAACTGTCTTAGCGAAAGGCTTCTTGAGGGTAAAGCTGTAACTCTGTGAGATGATTTCACAGAACAAAAGGAAGTTTCTCAGAAACCTTCTTTCTCTTTGTTATCGGAGGATATTTCCTTTGGCCTTATTGTCTTCAAGAGGATCCGAAATATCTGTTCTCAGATTCCACAGAAATAAGGCTAGCAAACAGATCCACGAAATACAGATGTAACTCTGTGAGTGGAAGCCACACAACACCGAGCAGTTTTTCAGAAAGCTTCTTTCCAGATTTCATCTTAGGATATTTCCTTTTTCACCATGGCCCTCTATGGGCTTCCAAATATCACTTTGCCAATTCCCCAAGAACTTTCTTAGCGATAGGCTTCTTGAAGGGAAAGCTATAACTCTGTGAGATGATTTCACCGAACACACAGAAGTTTCTCAGAAAGCTTCCTTCTCTTTTTTATCGGAGGATATTTCCTTTAGCCCTATAGTCTTCAAAGGGATCTGAAATATCTGTTCTCAAATTCCGATAAATAAGGCTAGCAAAGAGATCCACGATATACAGAAGTAACTGTGTGAGACGAATTAACATAACACTAAGCAGTTTCTCAGAAAGCTTCTTTCCATATTTCATCTGAGGATATTTCCTTTTTCACCATAGCCCTCTATGGGCTTCCAAATATCACTTTGCCGATTCCACAAGAACTGTCTTAGCGAAAGGCTTCTTGAGGGGAAAGCTGTAACTCTGTGAGATGATTTCACAGAACACAAAGAAGTTTCTCAGAAAGCTTCTTTCTCCTTGTTATCGGAGGATATTTCCTTTGGCCCTATAGTCTTCAAAGCGATCCGAAATATTTGTTCTCACATTCCACAGAAATAAGGCTAGCAAAGAGATCCACGAAATACAGATGTATCTCTGTGAGATGAATTAACAGAACACTAAGCATTTTCTCAGAAGCTTCTTTCCAGATTTCATGTGAGAATGTTTCCTTTTTCACGATAGCCCTCTATGGGCTTCCAAATATCACTTTGCCAATTCCACAAGAACTGTCTTAGCGAGCGGCTTCTTGAGGGGAAAGCTGTACCTCTGTGAGATGATTTCACAGAACACAAAGAAGTTTCTCCGAAAGCTTCTTTCTCTTTGTTATCGGAGGATATTTCCTTTGGCCCTATAGTCTTCAAAGGGATTCGAAATATGTGTTCTCAGATTCCACAGAAAATAGGCTAGCAAAAAGATCCACGAAATACAGATGTAACTCTGTGAGTGGAAGTCACACATCACAGAGAAGTTTCTCAGAAATCTTCTTTCCAGATTTCATCTGAGGATATTTCCTTTTTCCAGTAGCCCTCTAAGGGCTTCCAAATATCACTTTGCCAATTCCACAAGAACAGTCTTAGCGAAAGCCTTCTTTAGGGGAACGCTGTAACTCTGTGAGATGATTTCACAGAACACAAAGAAGTTTCTCAGAAAGCTTCTTTCTCTTTGTTATCGGAGGATATTTCCTTTGGCCCTATAGTCTTCAAAGGGATCCGAAATATCTGTTCTCAGATTCCACAGAAATAAGGCTAGCAAAGAGATCCACGAAATGCAGATGCAACTCTGTGAGATGAGTTAACAACAAAACACTAAGCAGTTTCTCAGAATGCTTCTTTCGAGATTTCATCTGAGGATATTTCCTTTTTCACCATAGCCCTCTATGGGCTTCCAAATATCACTTTGCCAATTCCACAAGAACTGTCTTAGCGAAAGGCTTCTTGAAGGGAAAGCTGTAACTCTGTGAGATGATTTCACAGAACACAAAGAAGGTTGTCAGAAAGCTTCTTTCTCTTTATTATCGGAGGATATTTCCTTTGGCCCTATAGTATTCAAAGGGATCCGAAATATCTGTTGTCAGATTCCACAGAAATAAGGCTAGCAAAGAGATCCACGAAATACAGATGTAACTCTGTGAGTGGAAGTCACACATCACAGAGAAGTTTCTCAGAAATCTTCTTTCCAGATTTCATCTGAGGATATTTCCTTTTTCCAATAGCCCTCTATGGGCTTCCAAATATCACTTTGCCAATTCCACAAGAACTGTCTTATCGAAAGCCTTCTTGAGGGGAACGCTGTAACTCTGTGAGATGATTTCACAGAACACAAAGAAGTTTCTCAGAAAGCTTCTTTCTCTTTGTTATCGGAAGATATTTCCTTTGGCCCTATAATCTTCAAAGGGATCCGAAATATCTGTTCTCAGATTCCACAGAAATAAGCAGAGCAAACAGATCCACGAAACACAGATGAAACTCTGTGAGTGGAAGCCACACATCTCAGAGCAGTTTCTCAGAAAACTTCTTTCTAGATTTCATCTAAGGATATTTCCTTTTCCACCATAGCCCACTATGGGCTTCCAAATATCACTTTTCCAAATCCACAAGAACTGTCTTTGCGAATGGCTTCTTGAGGGGAATGCTGTAACTCTGTGAGATGATTTCACAGATCACAAAGAAGTTTCTCAGAAAGCTTCTTTCTCTTTGTTATCGGAGGATATTTCCTTTGGCCCTATAGTTTTCAAAGGGATCGGAAATATCTTTTCTCAGATTCCACAGAAATAAGGCTTGCAAAGAGATCCACGAAATACAGATGTAACTCTGTAAGATGAATTAAGAGAACACTAAGCAGTTTCTCAGAAAGCTTCTTTCCAGATTTCATCTGAGGATATTTCCTTTTTCACCATAGCCCTCTATGGGCTTCCAAATATCACTTTGCCAATTCCACAAGAACTGTCTTAGCGAATGGCTTCTTGAGGGGAAAGCTGTAACTCTGTGAGATGATTTCACAGAACACGAAGAAGTTTCTCAGAAAGCTTCTTTCTCTTTGTTATCGGAGGATATTTCCTTTGGTCCTATAGTCTTCAAAGGGATCCGAAATATCTGTTCTCAGATTCCACACAAATAGGGCTAGCAAAGAGATCCACGAAATACAAATGTAACTCTGTGAGGTGAATTAACGGAACACTAAGCAGTTTCTCAGAAAGCTTCTTTCCAGATTTCATCTGAGGATATTTCCTTTTTCATCATAGCCGTCTACGGGCTTCCAAATATCACTTTGCCAATTCCACAAGAACTGTCTTAGCGAAAGGCTTCTTGAGGGGAAAGCTGTAACTCTGTGAAATGATTTCACAGAACACAAACCAGTTTCTCAGAAAGCTTCTTTCTCTTTGTTATCAGAGGATATTTCCTTTGGCCCTATAGCCTTCAAATGGATCCGAAATATCTGTTCTCAGATTCCACAGAAATAAGGCTAGCAAAGAGATCCACGAAATACAGTTGTAACTCTGTGAGATGAATTAATAGAACACTAAGCAGTTTCTGAGAAAGTTTCTCTCCAGATATCATCTGAGGATATTTCCTTTTTCACCATAGCCCTCTATGGGCTTCCAAATATCACTTTGCCAATTCCACAAGAACTGTCTTAGCCAAAGGATTCTTGAGGGGAAAGCTGTAACTCTGCGAGATGATTACACAGAACACAAAGAAGTTTCTCAGAAAGCTTCTTTGTTTTTGTAATCGGAGGATATTTCCTTTGGCCCTATAGTCTTCAAAGGGATCCGAAATATTTCTTCTCAGATTCCACAGAAATAAGGGTAGCAAAGAGATCCACGAAATACAGATATAACTTTGTGAGATGAATTAACACAACACTAAACAGTTTCTAAGAAAGCTTCTTTCCAGATTTCTTCTGAGGATATTTCCTTTTTCACCATAGCTGTTTGTGGGCTTCCTAATATCACTTTGCCAATTCCACAAGAACTGTCTTTGCGAAAGGCTTCTTGAGGGGAAAGCTGAAAATCTGTGAGATGATTTCACAGAACACAAAGAAGTTTCTCAGAAAGCTTCTTTCTCTTTGTTATCAGAGGATATTTCCTTTGGCCCTATTGACTTAAAAGGAATCCGTAATATCTGTTCTCAGATTCCACAGAAATAAGGCTAGCAAAGAGATCCATGAAATACAGATGTAACTCTGTGAGTGGAAGCCACACATCACAGAGCAGTTTCTCAGAAAGCTTCTTTCCAGATTTCATCTGAGGATATTTCCTTTTTCACCATAGCCCTCTATGGGCTTCCAAATATCACTTTGCCAATTCCACAAGAACTGTCGTAGCGAATGGCTTCTTGAGGCGAAAGCTGTAACTCTGTGAGATGATTTCACAGAACACAAAGAAGTTTCTCAGAAAGCTTCTTTCCCCTTGTTATCGGAGGATATTTCCTTTGGTCCTATAGTCTTCAAAGGGATCCGAAATATCTGTTCTCAGATTCCACAGAAATAAGGCTAGCAAAGAGATACACGAAATACAAATGTAACTCTGTGAGATGAATTAACAGAACACTAAGCAGTTTCTCAGAAAGCTTCTTTCTAGATTTCATCTGAGGATATTTCCTTTTTCAACATAGACCTCAATGGGCTTCCAAATATCACTTTGCCAATTCCACAAGAACTGTCCTAGGGAAAGGATTCTTGAGGGGAAAGCTGTAACTCTGTGAGATGATTTCACAGAACACAAAGAAGTTTCTCAGAAAGCTTCTTTCTTTTTGTAATCGGAGGATATTTCCTTTGGCCCTATAGTCTTCAAAGGGATCCGAAATATCTCTTCTCAGATTCCACAGAAATAAGGGTAGCAAAGAGATCCACGAAATACAGATATAACTTTGTGAGATGAATTAACAGAACACTAAGCAGTTTCTAAGAAATCTTCTTTCCAGGTTTTATTCTGAGGATATTTCCTTTTTCACCATAGCCGTCAATGGTCTTCCTAATATAACTTTGCCAATTCCACAAGAACTGTGTTTGCGAAAGGCTTCTTGAAGGGAAAGCTGTAAATCTGTGAGATGATTTCACAGAACACTAAGAAGTTTCTCGGAAAGCTTCTTTCTCTTTGTTATCGGAGGATATTTCCTTTGGCACTATTGACTTAAAAGGGATCCGTAATATCTGTTCTCCGATTCCACAGAAATAAGGCTAGCAAAAAGATCCACGAAATACAGATGTAACTCTGTGAGGTGAATTAACAGAACACTAAGCAGTTTCTCAGAAAGCTTCTTTCCAGATTTCATCTGAGGATATTTCCTTTTTCATCATAGCCGTCTATGGGCTTCCAAATATCACTTTGGCTATTCCACAAGAACTGTCTTAGCGAAAGGCTTCTTGAGGGGAAAGCTGTAACTCTATGAGATGATTTCACAGATCACAAAGAAGTTTCTCAGAAAGCTTCTTTCTCTTTGTTATCGGAGGATATTTAATTTGGCCCTATAGTCTTCACAGGGATCGGAAATATCTTTTCTCAGATTCCACAGAAATAAGGCTTGCAAAGAGATCCACGAAATACAGATGTAACTCTGTAAGATGAATTAAGAGAGCACTAAGCAGTTTCTCAGAAAGCTTCTTTCCAGATTTCATCTGAGGATATTTCCTTTTTCACCATAGCCCTCTATGGGCTTCCAAATATCACTTTGCAATTCCACAAGAACTGTCTTAGCGAATGGCTTCTTGAGGGAAAAGCTGTAACTCTGTGAGATGATTTCACAGAACACAAAGAAGTTTCTCAGAAAGCTTCTTTCTCTTTGTTATCGGAGGATATTTCTTTGGTCCTAGAGTCTTCAAAAGGATCCGAAATATCTGGTCTCAGATTCCACAGAAATAAGGCTAGCAGAGAGATACACGAAATACAAATGTAACTCTGTGATATGAATTAACAGAACACTATGCAGTTTCTCAGAAAGCTTCTTTCTAGATTTCATCTGAGGATATTTCCTTTTTCACCATAGCCTTCTCTGGGCTTCCAAATATAACTTTGCCAACTCCACAAGAACTGTCCTAGGGAAAGGATTCTTGAGGGTAAAGCTGTAACTCTGTGAGATGATTTCACAGAACACAAAGAAGTTTCTCAGAAAGCTTCTTTCTTTTTGTAATCCGAGGATATTTCCTTTGGCCCTATAGTCTTCCCAGGGATCCGAAATATCTCTTCTCAGATTCCACAGAAATAAGGGTAGCAAAGAGATCCACGAAATACAGATATAACTTTGTGAGATGAATTAACAGAACACTAAGCAGTTTCTAAGAAAGCTTCTTTCCAGGTTTTATTCTGAGGATATTTCCTTTTTCACCATAGCCGTCTATGGGCTTCCTAATATAACTTTGCCGATTCCACAAGAACTGTCTTTGTGAAAGGCTTCTTGAGGGGAAAGCTGTAAATCTGTGAGATGATTTCACAGAAACACAAAGAAGTTTCTCAGAAAGCTTCTTTCTCTTTGTTATCGGAGGATATTTCCTTTGGCCCTATTGACTTAAAAGGGATCCGTAATATCTGTTCTCAGATTCCATAGAAATAAGGCTAACAAAGAGATCCAAGAAATACAGATGAAACTCTGTGAGTGGAAGCCACACATCACAGAGCAGTTTCTCAGAAAGCTTCTTTCCAGATTTCATCTGAGGATATTTCCTTTTTCACCATAGCCCTCTATGGGCTTCCAAATATCACTTTGCCAATTCCACAAGAACTGTCTTAGCGAAAGGCTTCTGGAGGGAAAGCTGTAACTCTGTGAGATGATTTCACAGAACACAAAGAATTTCCTCAGAAAGCTTCGTTCTCTTTGTTATCGGAGGATATTTCCTTTGGCCCTATAGTCTTCAAAGGGATCAGAAATATCTGTTCTCAGATTCCACAGAAATAAGGCTAGCAAAGAGATCCAAGAAATACATATGTAACTCTGTGAGTGGAAGTCACACATCACAGAGAAGTTTCTCAGAAATCTTCTTTCCAGATTTCATCTGAGGATATTTCCTTTTCGCCATAGCCCTCTATGGGCTTCCAAATATCACTTTGCCAATTCCACAAGAACTGTCTTAGCGAAAGTCTTCTTGAGGGTAAAGCTGTAACTCTGTGAGATGATTTCACAGAACACTAAGAAGTTTCTCAGAAAGCTTCTTTCTCTTTGTTATCGGAGGAAATTTCCTTGGCCCTATTGTCTTCAAAGGGATCCGAAATATCTATTCTCAGATTCCACAGAAATAAGGCTAGCAAACAGATCCTCGAAATACAGATGTAACTCTGTGAGTGGAAGCCACACAACGCAGAGCAGTTTCTCAGAAAGCTTCTTTCCAGATTTCATTTGAGGATATTTCCTTTTTCACCATAGCCCTCTATGGTCTTCCAAATATCACTTTGCAATTCCCCAAGAACTTTCTTAGCGAAAGGCTTCTTGAAGGGAAAGCTGTAACTCTGTGAGATGATTTCACCGAACACATAGAAGTTTCTCAGAAAGCTTCTTTCTCTTTGTTATCGGAGGATATTTCCTTTTTCCCTGTAGTCTTCAAAGGGATCCGAAATATCTCTTCTCAGATTCCACAGAAATAAGGCTAGCAAAGAGATCCACGAAATACAGATGGAACTCTGTGAGATGAGTGAACAAAACACTAAGTAGTTTCTCAGAAAGCTTCTTTCCAGATTTCATCTGAGGATATTTCCTTTTTTACCATAGCCCTCTATGGGCTTCCAAATATCACTTTTCCAAATCCACAAGAACTGTCTTAGCGAGCGGCTTCTTGAGGGGAAAGCTGTAACTCTGTGAGATGATTTCACAGAACACAAAGAATTTCCTCAGAAAGCTTCTTTCTCTTTGTTATCGGAGGATATTTCCCTTGGCCCTATAGTCTTCAAAGGGATCCGAAATATCTGTTCTCAGATTCCACAGAAATAAGGCTAGCAAAGAGATCCACGAAATACAGATGTAACTCTGTGAGATGAATTAACAGAAACTTAGCAGTTTCTCAGAAAGCTGCTTTCCAGATTTCATCTGAGGATATTTCCTTTTTCAACATAGACCTCTATGGGCTTCCAAATATCACTTTGCCAATACCACAAGAACTATCGTAGCGAAAGGCTTCTTGAGGGGAAAGCTGTAACTCTCTGAGATGATTTCACAAAACACAAAGAAGTTTCTTAGAAAGCTTCTTTCTCTTTGTTATCGGAGATATTTCCTTTGGCCCTATATTGTTCAAAGGGATCGGAAATATCTGTTCTCAGATTCCACAGAAATAAGGTTAGCAAAGAGATCCACTAAATACAGATGTAACTCTGTGAGGTGAGTTAATAGAACACTAAGCAGTTTCTCAGAAAGCTTCTTTCCAGATTTCGTCTGAGGATATTTCCTTTTTCACCAGAGACCTCTATGGGCTTCCAAATATCAGTTTGCCAATTCCACAAGAACTGTCTTAGCGAAAGGCTTCTTGAGGGGAAAGCTGTAACTCTGTGAGATGATTTCACAGAACACTAAGAAGATTCTCAGAAAGCTTCTTTCTCTTTGTTATCGGAGGATATTTCCTTTAGCCCTATAGTCTTCAAAGGGATTCGAAATATCTGTTCTCAGATTCCACAGAAATAAGGCTAGCAAAGAGATCCACGAAATACAGATGTAACTCTGTGAGGTGAATTAACAGAACACTAAGCAGGTTCTCAGAAAGCTTCTTTCCAGATTTCATCTGAGGATATTTCCCTTTTCACCATAGCCGTCTATGCGCTTTCAAATATCACTATGCAAATTCCACAAGAACTGTCTTAGCGAAAGGCTTCTTGAGGGGAAAGCTGTAACTCTGTGAGATGATTTCACGGAACACAAAGAGGTTTCTCAGAAAGCTTCTTTCTCTTTGTTATCGGAGGATATTTCCTTGGCCCTATTGTCTTCAAAGGGATCCGAAATATCTATTCTCAGATTCCACAGAAATAAGGCTAGCAAACAGATCCACGAAATACAGATGTAACTCTGTGAGTGGAAGTCACACAACGCAGAGCAGTTTCTCAGAAAGCTTCTTTCCAGATTTCATCTGAGGATATTTCCTTTTTCACCATAGCCCTCTATGGTCTTCCAAATATCACTTTGCAATTCCCCAAGAACTTTCTTAGCGAAAAGCTTCTTGAAGGGAAAGCTGTAACTCTGTGAGATGATTTCACCGAACACATAGAAGTTTCCCAGAAAGCTTCTTTCTCTTTGTTATCGGAGGATATTTCCTTTTTCCCTATAGTCTTCAAAGGGATCCGAAATATCTGTTCTCAGATTCCACAGAAATAAGGCTAGCAAAGAGATCCACGAAATACAGATGTAACTCTGTGAGTGGAAGTCAAACATCACAGAGAAGTTTCTCAGAAAGCTTCTTTCCAGATTTCATCTGAGGATATTTCCTTTTCGCCATAGCTCTCTATGGGCTTCGAAATATCACTTTGCCAATTACACATGAAATTTCTTAGCGAAAGGCTTCTTGATTGGAAAGCTGTAACTCTGTGAGATGATTTCACCGAACACATAGAAGTGTCTCAGAAAGCTTCTTTCTCTTTGTTATCGGAGGATATTTCCTTTAGCCCTATAGTCTTGAAAGGGATCTGAAATATCTGTTCTCAAATTCCGAGAAATAAGGCTAGTAAAGAGATCCACGATATACAGAAGTAACTGTTTGCGACGAATTAACATAACACTAAGCAGTTTCTCAGAAAGCTTCTTTCCAGATTTCATCTGAGGATATTTCCTTTTTCACCATAGCCCTCTATGGGCTTCCAAATATCACTTTGCCAATTCCACAAGAACTGTCTTAAAGAAAGGCTTCTTGAGGGGAAAGCTGTAACTCTGTGAGATGATTTCACAGAACACAAAGAAGTTTCTCAGAAAGCTTCTTTCTCTTTGTTATCGGAGGATATTTCCTTTGGCCCTATTGTCTTCAAAGGGATCCGAAATATCTGTTCTCAGATTCCACAGAAATAAGGCTTGCAAAGAGATCCACGAAATACAGATGTAACTCTCTGAGATGAATTAACACAACACTAAGCAGTTTCTCAGAAAGCTTCTTTCCAGATTTCGTCTGAGGATGTTTCCTTTTTCACCATAGCCCTCTATTGGCTTCCAAATATCACTTTGCCAATTCCACAAGAACTGCCTTAGCGAAAGGCTTCTTGAAGGGAAAGCTGTAACTCTGTGAGATGATTTCACAGAACACAAAGAGGTTTCTCAGAAAGCTTCTTTCTCTTTGTTATCGGAGGATATATCCTTTAGCCCTATAGTCTTCAAAGGATTCGAAATATCTGTTCTCAGATTCCACAGAAATAAGTCTAGCAAAGAGATCCACGAAATACAGATGTAACTCTGTGAGTGGAAGTCACACATCACAGAGTAGTTTCTCAGAAACCTTCTTTCGAGGTTTCATCTGAGGATATTTCCTTTTTCACCATAGCCGTCTATGCGTTTCCAAATATCACTTTGCCAATTACACAAGAACTGTCTTAGCGAAAGGCTTCCTGAGGGGAAAGCTGTAACTCTGTGAGATGATTTCACGGAACACAAAGAGGTTTCTCAGAAAGCTTCCTGTTCTTTGTTATCGGAGGATATTTCCTTTGGCCCTGTAGTCTTCAAAGGGATCCGAAATATCTATTCTCAGATTCCACAGAAATAAGGTAGCAAAGATCCAAGAAATACAGATGTAACCCTGTGAGTGGAAGTCACACATCACAGAGCCGTTTCTCAGAAAGTTTCTTTCCAGATTTCGTCTGAGGATATTTCCTTTTTCACCTTAGCCCTCTATGGGCTTCCAAATATCACTTTGCCAATTCCACAAGAACTGTCTTACCGAAAGGCTTCTTGAGGGCAATGCTGTAACTCTGTGAGATGACTCCACAGAACACAAAGAAGTTTCTCAGAAAGCTTCTTTCTCTTTGTTATCGGAGGATATTTCCTTTGGCCTTATAGTCTTCAAAGGGATTCGAAATATCTGTTCTCAAATTCCACAGAAAAAAGGCTAGTAAAGAGATACACGAAATACACATGTAACTCTGTGAGTGGTAGTCACACATCACAGAGCAGTTTCTCAGAAAGCGTCTTTCCAGATTTCATCTGAGGATATTTCCTTTTTCACCATAGCCCTCTATGGGCTTGGAAATATCACTTTGCCAATTCCACAAGAACTGTCTTAGCGAAAGGCTTCTGGAGTGGAAAGCTGTAACTCTGTGAGATGATTTCACAGAACACAAAGAAGTTTCTCAGAAAGCTTCTTTTTCTTTGTTATCGGAGGATATTTCCTTTGGCCCTATAGTCTTCAAAGGGATCCGAAATATATGTTCTCAGATTCCACAGAAATAAGGCTAGCAAAGAGATCCACGAAATTCAGATGTAACTCTGTGATTGGAAGTCACACATCACAGCAGTTTCTCAGATATATTCTTTCCCGATTTCATCTGAGGATATTTCCTTTTTCACCATAGCCCTCTATGGGCTTCCAAATATCACTTTTCCAAATCCACAAGAAGTGTCTTAGCGAGCGGCTTCTTGAGGGGAGAGCTGTAACTCTGGGAGATGATTTCACAGAACACAAAGAATTTCCTCAGAAAACTTCTTTCTCTTTGTTATCGGAGGATATTTCCTTTGGCCCTATAGTCTTCAAAGGGATCCGAAATATCTGTTCTCAGATTCCACAGAAATAAGGCTAGCAAAGAGATCCAAGAAATACATATGTAACTCTGTGAGTGGAAGTCACACATCACAGAGAAGTTTCTCAGAAAGCTTCTTTCCAGATTTCATCTGAGGATATTTCCTTTTTCAACATAGACCTCTATGGGCTTCCAAATATCACTTTGCCAATACCACAAGAACTGTCTTAGCGAAAGGCTTCTTGAGGGGAAAGCTGTAACTCTGTGAGATGATTTCACAAAACACAAAGAAGTTTCTTAGAAAGCTTCTTTCTCTTTGTTATCGGAGGATATTTCCTTTGGCCCTATATTCTTCAAAGGGATCGGAAATATCTGTTCTCAGATTCCACAGAAATAAGGTTAGCAAAGAGATCCACTAAATAGAGATGTAACTCTGTGAGGTGAGTTAATAGAACACTAAGCAGTTTCTCAGAAAGCTTCTTTCCAGAATTCTTCTGAGGATATTTCCTTTTTCACCATAGACCTCTATGGGCTTCCAAATATCACTTTGCCAATTCCACAAGAACTGTCTTAGCGAAAGGCTTCTTGAGGGGAAAGCTGTAACTCTGTGAGATGATTTCACAGAACACAAAGAAGTTTCTCAGAAAGCTTCTTTCTCTTTTTTATCAGAGGATATTTCCGTTGGCCCTATAGTCTTCACAGGGATTCGAAATATCTGTACTCAGATTCCACAGAAATAAGGCTAGCAAAGAGATCCACGAAATGCAGATGTAACTGTGTGAGATGAATTAACAGAACACTAAGCAGTTTCTCAGAAAGCTTCTTTCCAGATTTCATCTGAGGATATTTCCTTTTTCACCATAGCCGTCTAAGGGCTCCCAAATGTCACTTTGCCAATTCCACAAGAACTGTCTTAGCGAAAGGCTTCTTGAGGGGAAAGCTGTAACTCTCTGAGATGATTTCACAAAACACAAAGAAGTTTCTTAGAAAGCTTCTTTCTCTTTGTTATCGGAGATATTTCCTTTGGCCCTATATTGTTCAAAGGGATCGGAAATATCTGTTCTCAGATTCCACAGAAATAAGGCTAGCAAAGAGATCCACTAAATACAGATGTAACTCTGTGAGGTGAGTTAATAGAACACTAAGCAGTTTCTCAGAAAGCTTCTTTCCAGATTTCGTCTGAGGATATTTCCTTTTTCACCATAGACCTCTATGGGCTTCCAAATATCACTTTTCCAATTCCACAAGAACTGTCTTAGCGAAAGGCTTCTTGAGGGGAAAGCTGTAACTCTGTGAGATGATTTCACAGAACACAAAGAAGATTCTCAGAAAGCTTCTTTCTCTTTGTTATCGGAGGATATTTCCTTTGGCCCTATAGTCTTCAAAGGGATCCGAAATATCTGTTCTCAGATTCCAAAGAAATAAGGCTAGGAAAGAGATCCATGAAATACAGATGTAACTCTGTGAGTGGAAGTTACACATCACAGAGCAGTTTCTCAGAAAGCTTCTTTCCAGATTTCATCTGAGGATATTTCCTTTTTCACCATAGCGCTCTATGGGCTTCCTAATATCACTTTTCCAATTCCTCAAGAACTGTCTTAGCGAAAGGCTTCTTGAGGGGAAAGCTGTAACTCTGTGAGATGATTTCACAGAACACAAAGAGGTTTCTCAGAAACCTTCTTTCTCTTTCATATCGGAGGATATTTCCTTTGGCCCTATAGTCTTCAAAGGGATCTGAAATATCTGTTCTCAGATTTCAAAGAAATAAGGCTAGCAAAGAGATCCACGAAATTCAGATATAACCCTGTGAGTTGAATTAAATGAACACTAAGCAGTTTCTCAGAAAGCTTCTTTCCAGATTTCATCTGAGGATATTTCCATTTTCACCATAGCCGACTAAGGGCTCCAAAATGTCAATTTGCCAATTCCACAAGAACTGTCTTAGCGAAAGGCTTCTTGAGGGGAAAGCTGTAACTCTGTTAGATGATTTCACAGAACACAAAGAAGTTTCTCAGAAAGCTTCTTTCTCTTTGTTATCGGAGGATATTTCATTGGCCCTATAGTCTTTAAAGGGATCCGAAATTTCTGTTTCAGATTCCACAGAAATAAGGCTAGCAAAGTGATCCACGAAATACAGATGTAACTCTGTGAGTGGAAGTCACACATCACAGAGCAGTTTCTCAGAAAGCTTCTTTACAGAATTCATCTGAGGATATTTCCTTTTTCACCATAGCCCTCTATGGGCTTCCAAATTTCACTTTTCCAATTCTACAAGAAATGTCTTAGCAAAAGGCTTCTTGAGGGGAAAGCTGTAACTCTCTGAGAAGATTTCACAGAACACAAAGAAGTTTCTCAGAAAGCTTCTTTCTCTTTGTTATGGGAGGATATTTCCTTTGGCCCTATAGTCTTCGAAGGGATCCGAAATATCTGTTCTCAGATTCCACAGAAATAAGGCTAGGAAAGAGACCCACGAAATACAGATGTAACCCTGTGAGATGAAATAACAGAACACTAAGCAGTTTCTCAGAAACCTGCTTACCAGATGTCATCTGAGGATATTTATTTTTTCAAAATAGCCCTCTATGGTCTTCCAAATATTACTTTGCCAATTCCACAAGAACTGTCTTAGCAAAAGGCTTCTTGAGGGGAAAGCTGTAACTCTGTGAGATGATTTCACAGAACACAAAGAAGTTTCTCAGAAAGCTTCCTTCTCTTTGTTATCGGAAGATATTTCCTTTGGCCCTATAGTCTTCAAAGGGATCCGAAATATCTGTTCTCAGATTCCACAGAAATAAGGCTAGCAAAGAGATCCATGAAATACAGATGTAACTCTGTGAGTGGAAGTTACACATCACAGAGCAGTTTTTCAGAAAGCTTCTTTACAGATTTCATCTGAGGATATTTCCTTTTTCAACATAGCCCTCTATGGGCTTCCAAATATGACTTTGCCAATTCCACAAGAACTGTCTTAGCGAAAGGCTTCTTGAGGGGAAAGTTGTAACTCTGTGAGATGATTTCAGAGAACACAAAGAAGTTTCTCAGAAAGCTTCTTTTTCTTTGTCATCGGAAGATATTTCCTTTGGCCCTATAGTCTTCAAAGGGATTCGAAATATCTGTTCTCAGATTACACAGAAATAAGGCTAGCAAAGAGATCCACGAAATACAGATATAACTCTGTGAGGTGAATTAACAGAACGCTAAGCAGTTTCTCGAAAACTTCTTTACATATTTCATCTGAGGATATTTCCTTTTTCACCATAGCCGTCTATGGGCTTCCAAATATCACTTTGCCAATTCCACCAACACTGTCTTAGCGAAAGGCTTCTTGAGGGGAAAGCTGTAATTCTGTGAGATGATTTCACTGAACACAAAGAAGTTTCTCAGAAAGCTTCTTTCTCTTTGTTATCGGAGGATATTTCCTTTGGCCCTATAGTCTTCAAAGGGATCCGAAATATTTGTTCTCAGATCCCACAGAAATAAGGCTAGCAAAGAGATCCACGAACTACAGATGTAACTCTGTGAGTGGAAGTCACACATCACAGAGAAGTTTCTCAGAAAGCTTCTTTCCAGATTTCATCTGAGGATATTTCCTTTTTCACCATAGCCCTCTATGGGCTTCCAAATATCACTTTGCCAATTCTCAAGAACTTTCTTAGTGAAAGGTTTCTTGAAGGGAAAGCTGTAACTCTGTGAGATGTTTTCACAGAACACAAAGAAGTTTCTCAGAAAGCTTCTTTCTCTTTCTTATCGGAGGATATTTCCTTTGGCCCTATAGTCTTCAAAGGGATCCGAAATATCTGTTCTCAGATTCCACAGAAGTAAGGCTAGCAAAGAGATCCACGAAATATAGATGTAACTCTGTGAGATGAATTAACAGAACACTAAGCTGTTTCTCAGAAAGCTTCTTTCCAGATTTCGTCTGAGGATATTTCCTTTTTCACCATAGTCCTCTATGAGCTTCCAAATATCACTTTGCCAATTTCACAAGAACTGTCTTAGTGAAAGGCTTCTTGAGGGGAAAGCTGTAACTCTGTGAGATGATTTCACTAACACAAAGAAGTTTCTCAGAAAACTTCTTTCTCTTTGTTATCGGAGGATATTTCCTTTGGCCCTAGAGACTTCAAAGGGATCCGAAATATCTGTTCTCAGATTCCACAGAAATAAGGCTAGCAAAGAGATCCATGAAATACAGATGTAACTCTGTGAGTGGAAGTTACACATCACAGAGCAGTTTCTCAGAAAGCTTCTTTACAGATTTCATCTGAGCATATTTCCTTTTTCACCACAGCCCTCTATGGGCTTCCAAATATCACTTTTCCAATTCCACAAGAACTGTCTTAGCGAAAGGCTTCTTTAGGGGAAATCTGTAAGTCTGTGAGATGATTTCACAGAACACAAAGAGGTGTCTCAGAAAGCTTCATTCTCTTTGTTATCGAAGGATATTTCCTTTGGCCCTATAGTCTTCAAAGGTATCCGAAATATCTGTTCTCAGATTCCACAGAAATAAGGCTAGCAAAGAGATCCACGAAATATAGATGCAACTCTGTGAGATGAATTAACAGAACACTAAGCAGTTTCTCAGAAAGCTTCTTTCCAGATTTCATCTGAGGATATTTCCTTTGTCAACATAGCCCTCTATGGGCTTCAAAATATCACTTTGCCTATTCCACAAAACTGTCTTAGCGAAAGGCTTCTTGAGGGGAAAGCAGAAACTCTGTGAGATGATTTCACAGAACACAAAGAAGTTTCTCAGAAAGCTTCTTTCTCTTTGTTATCGGAGGATATTTCCTTTGGCCCTATAGTCTTCAAAGGGATCCGAAATATCTGTTCTCAGATTCCACAGAAATAAGGCTAGCAAAGAGATCCACGAAATACAGATGTAACTCTGTGAGTGGAAGTCACACATCACAGAGCAGTTTCTCAGAAAGCTTCTTTCCAGATTTCATCTGAGGATATTTCCTTTTTCATCATAGCCCTCTATGGGCTTCCAAATATCACTTTTTCAATTCCACAAGAACTGTCTTAGCGAAAGGCTTCTTGAGTGGAAAGCTGTAACTCTGTGAGATGATTTCACAGAACACAAAGAGGTTTCTCAGAAAGCTTCTTTCTCTTTGTTATCGGAGGATATTTCCTTTGTCCCTATAGTCTTCAAAGGGATTCGAAATCTGTTCTCAGATTCCACAGAAATAAGGCTAGCAAAGAGATCCACGAAATACAAATGTAACTCTGTGAGATGAATTAACAGAACACTAAGCAGTTTCTCAGAAAGCTTCTTTCCAGATTTCACCTGAGGATGTTTCCTTTTTCACCATAGCACTCTATGGGCTTCCAAATATCACTTTGCCAATTCCACAAGAACTGTCTTAGCGAAAGGCTTCTTGAGGGGAAAGCTGTAATTCTGTGAGATGATTTCACTGAACTCAAAGAAGTTTCTCAGAAAGCTTCTTTCTCTTTCTTATCGGAGGATATTTCCTTTGGCCCTATAGTCTTCAAATGGATTCGAAATATCTATTCTCAGATTCCACAGAAATAAGGTAGCAAAGAAATCCATGAAATACAGATGAAACTCGGTGAGTGGAAGTCACACATCACAGAGAATTTTCTCAGAAAGTTTCTTTCCAGATTTCATCTGAGGATATTTCCTTTTTCACCTTAGCCCTCTATGGGCTTCCAAATATCACTTTGCCAATTCCACAAGAACTGTCTTAGCGAAAGGTTTCTTGAGGGGAAAGCTGTAACTCTGTGAGATGATTTCACAGAACACAAAGAAGTTTCTCAGAAAGCTTCTTTCTCTTTGTTATCTGAGGATATTTCCTTTGGCCCTATAGTCTTCCAAGGGATCCGAAATATCTGTTCTCAGATTCCACAGAAATAAGGCTAGCAAAGAGATCCACGAAATATAGATGTAACTCTGTGAGATGAATTAACAGAACACTAAGCAGTTTCTCAGAAAGCTTCTTTCCAGATTTCTTCTGAGGATATTTCCTTGTTCACCATAGCCCTCTAAGAGCTTCCAAATATCACTTTGCCAATTCCACAAGAACTGTCTTAGCGAAAGGCTTCTTGAGGGGAAAGCTGTAACTCTGTGAGATGATTTCACTAACACAAAGAAGTTTCTCAGAAAGCTTCTTTCTCTTTGTTATCGGAGGATATTTCCTTTGGCCCTAGAGTCTTCAAAGGGATCCGAAATATCTGTTCTCAGATTCCACAGAAATAGGGCTACCAAAGAGATCCATGAAATACAGATGTAACTCTGTGAGTGGAAGTTACACATCACAGAGCAGTTTCTCAGAAAGCTTCTTTACAGATTTCATCTGAGCATATTTCCTTTTTCACCACAGCCCTCTATGGGCTTCCAAATATCAATTTTCCAATTCCACAAGACCTGTCTTATCGAAAGGCTTCTTTAGGGGAAAGCTGTAACTCTGTGAGATGATTTCACAGAACACAAAGAGGTGTCTCAGAAAGCTTCATTCTCTTTGTTATCGGAGGATATTTCCTTTGGCCCTAGAGTCTTCAAAGGGATTCGAAATATCTCTTCTCAGGTTCCACAGAAATAAGGCTAGCAAAGAGATCCACGAAATACAGATGTAACTCTGTGAGATGAATTAACAGAACATTAAGCAATTTCGCAGAAAGCTTCTTTCCAGATTTCATCTGAGGATATTTCCTTCTTCAACATAGCACTCTATGGGCTTCCAAATATCACTTTGCCAATTCCACAAGAACTGTCTTAGCGAAATGCTTCTTGAGGGGAAAGTTGTAACTCTGTGAGATGATTTCACAGAACACAAAGAAGTTTCTCAGAAAGCTTCTTTCTCTTTGTTATAGGAAGATATTTCCTTTGGCCCTACGGTCTTCAAAGGGATTCGAAATATCTGTTCTCAGATTCCACAGAAATAAGGCTAGCAAAGAGATCCACGAAATACAGGTGTAACTCTGTGAGGTGAATTAACAGAACACTAAGCAGTTTCTCAGAAAGCTTCTTTCCAGATTTCATCTGAGGATATTTCCTTTTTCACCATTGCCGTCTATGGGCTTCCAAATATCACTTTGCCAATTCCACAAGAACTGTCTTAGCGAAAGGCTTCTTGAGCGGAAAGCTGTAACTCTGTGAGATGATTTCACTGAACACAAAGAAGTTTCTCAGAAAGCTTCTTTCTCTTTGTTATCGGAGGATATTTCCTTTGGCCCTATAGTCTTCAAAGGGATCCGAAATATCTGTTCTCAGATTCCACAGAAATAAGGCTAGCAAAGAGATCCACGAACTACAGATGTAACTCTTTGAGTGGAAGTCACACATCACAGAGAAGTTTCGCAGAAAGCTTCTTTCCAGATTTCATCTGAGGATATTTCCTTTTTCACCATAGCCCTCTATGGGCTTCCAAATATCACTTTGCCAATTCCACAAGAACTGTCTTAGTGAAAGGCTTCTTGAAGGGAAAGCTGTAACTCTGTGAGATGATTTCACAGAACACAAAGAAGTTTCTCAGAAAGCTTCTTTCTCTTTGTTATCGGAGGATATTTCCTTTGTCCGTATAGTCTTCAAAGGGATCCGAAATCTCTGTTCTCAGATTCCACAGAAATAAGGCTAGCAAAGAGATCCACGAAATACAGATGTAACTCTGTGAGTGGAAGTCACACATCACAGAGAAGTTTCTCAGAAAGCTTCTTTCCAGATTTCATCTGAGGATATTTCCTTTGTCAACATAGCCCTCTATGGGCTTCCAAATATCACTTTGCCAATTCCACAAAACTGTCTTAGCAAAAGGCTTCTTGAGGGGAAAGCTGTAACTCTGTGAGATGATTTCACAGAACACAAAGAAGTTTCTCAGAAAGCTTCTTTCTCTTTGTTATCGGAGGATATAACCTTTGGCCTTATAGTCTTCAAAGGGATCCGAAATATCTGTTCTCAGATTCCACAGAAATAAGGTTAGCAAAGACAACCACTAAATAAAGATGTAACTCTGTGAGGTGAATTAACAGAACCCTAAGCAGTTTCTCAGAAAGCTTCTTTCCAGATTTCGTCTGAGGATATTTGCTTTTTCACCATAGCCCTCTATGGGCTTCCAAATATCACTTTGCCAATTCCACAAGAACTGTCTTAGCGAAAGGCTTTTTGAAGTGAAAGCTGTAACTCTGTGAGATGATTTCACAGAACACAAAGAGGTTTCTCAGAAAGCTTCTTTCTCTTTGTTATCGGAGGATATTTCCTTTAGCCCTATAGTCTTCAAAGGGATACGAAATATCTGTTCTCAGATTCCACAGAAATAAGGCTAGCAAAGAGATCACGAAATACAGATGTAACTCTGTGAGGTGAATTAACAGAACACTAAGCAGGCTCTCAGAAAGCTTCTTTCCAGATTTCATCTGAGGATATTTCCTTTTTCACCATAGCCGTCTATGCGCTTCCAAATATCACTTTGCCAATTCCACAAGAACTGTCTTAGCGAAAGGCTTCTTGAGGGGAAAGCTGTAACTCTGTGGGATGATTTCACGGAACACAAAGAGGTTTCTCAGAAAACTTCTTTCTCTTTGTTATCGGAGGATATTTCCTTTGGCCCTATAGTCTTCAAAGGGATCCGAAATATCTGTTCTGAAATTCCACAGAAATAAGGCTAGCAAAGAGATCCAAGAAATACATATGTAACTCTGTGAGTGGAAGTCACACATCACAGAGAAGTTTCTCAGGAAACTTCTTTCCAGATTTCATCTGAGGATATTTCCTTTTCGCCAAAGCCCTCTATGGGCTTCCAAATATCACTTTTCCAATTCCACAAGAACTGTCTTAGCGAAAGGCTTCTTGAGGGGAAAGCTGTAACTCTGTGAGATGATTTCACAGAACACAAAGAAGTTTCTCAGAAAGCTTCTTTCTCTTTGTAATCTGAGGATATTTCCTTTGGCCCTATAATCTTCAAAGTGATCCGAAATATCTGTTCTCAGATTCCACAAAAATAAGTTTAGCAAAGAGATCCACGAAATACAGATATAACTCTTTGAGATGAATTAACAGAACACTAACCATTATCTCAGAAAGCTGCTTTCCAGATTTCATCTGAGGATATTTCCTTTTTCACCTTAGCCCTCTATGGGCTTTGAAATATCACTTTGCCAATTCCACAAGAACTGTCTTAGCGAAAGGCTTCTGGAGGGGAAAGCTGTAACTCTGTGAGATGATTTCACAGAACACAAAGAAGTTTCTCAGAAAGCTTCTTTCTCTTTGTTATAGGAGGATATTTCCTTTGGCCCTATATTCTTCAAAGGGATCCGAAATATCTGTTCTCAGATTCCACAAAAATAAGGGTAGCAAAGAGATCCACGAAATACAGATGAAATTCTGTGAGATGAGTTAACAGAACCCTAAGCAGTTTCTCAGAAAGCTTCTTTCCAGATTTCATCTGAGGATATTTCCTTTTTCACCATAGCCCTCTCTGGGCTTCCAAATATCACTTTGCCAATTCCACAAGAACTGTCTAAGCGAAAGGCTTCTTGAAGGGAAAGCTGTAACTCTGTGAGATGATTTCACAGAACACAAAGAAGGTCTTCAGAAAGCTTCTTTCTCTTTGTTATCTGAGGATATTTCCTTTGGCCCTGTAGTCTTCAAAGGGATCCGAAATATCTGTTCTCAGATTCCACAGAAATAAGGCTAGCAAAGAGATCCACGAAATACAGATGTAACTCTCTGAGATGAATTAACACAACACTAAGCAGTTTCTAAGAAAGCTTCTTTCCAGATTTCATCTGAGGATGTTTCCTTTTTCACCATAGCCCTCTATGGGCTCCAAATATCACTTTGCCAATTCCACGAGAACTGCCTTAGCGAAAGGCTTCTTGAAGGGAATGCTGTAACTCTGTGAGATGATTTCACAGAACACAAAGAGGTTTCTCAGAAAGCTTCTTTCTCTTTGTTATCGGAGGATATTTCCTTTAGCCCTATAGTCTTCAAAGGGATTCGAAATATCTGTTCTCAGATTCCACAGAAATAAGTCTAGCAAAGAGATCCACGAAATACAGATGTAACTCTGTGAGTGGAAGTCACACATCACAGAGCAGTTTCTCAGAAACCTTCTTTCCAGGTTTCATCTGAGGATATTTCCTTTTTCACCATAGCCGTCTATGCGCTTCCAAATATCACTTTGCCAATTTCACAAGAACTGTCTTAGCGAAAGGCTTCTTGTGGGGAAAGCTGTAACTCTGTGAGATGATTTCACGGAACACAAAGAGGTTTCTCAGAAAGCTTCTTTCTCTTTGTTATCGGAGGATATTTCCTTTGGCCCTATAGTCTTCAAAGGGATCCGAAATATCTATTCTCAGATTCCACAGAAATAAGGTAGCAAAGAGATCCAAGAAATACAGATGTAACCCTGTGAGTGGAAGTCACACATCACAGAGCCGTTTCTCAGAAAGTTTCTTTCCAGATTTCATCTGAGGATATTTCCTTTTTCACCATAGCCCTCTATGGGCTTCGAAATATCACTTTGCCAATTCCACAAGAACTGTCTTAGCGAAAGGCTTCTGGAGGGGAAAGCTGTAACTCTGTGAGATGATTTCACAGAACACAAAGAAGTTTCTCACAAAGCTTCTTTCTCTTTGTTATCGGAGGATATTTCCTTTGGCCCTATAGTCTTCAAAGGGATCCCAAATATCTGTTCTCAGATTCCACATAAATAAGGCTACCAAAGAGATCCACGAAATAAAGATGAAATTCTTTGAGATGAGTTAACAGAACACTAAGCAATTTCTCAGAAAGCTTCTTTCCAGATTTCATCTGAGGATATTTCCTTTTTCACCATAGCCCTCTATGGGCTTCCAAATATCACTTTGCCAATTCCACAAGAACTGTCTTAGTGAAAGGCTTCTTGAGGGGAAAGCTGTAACTCTGTGAGATGATTTCACAGAACACAAAGAATTTCCTCAGAAAGCTTCTTTCACTTTGTTATCGGAGGATATTTCCTTTTGCTCTGTAGTCTTCAAAGGAATCCGAAATATCTCTTCTCAGATTCCACAGAAATAAGGCTAGCAAAGAGATCCACGAAATACAGATGTAACTCTGTGAGTGGAAGTCACACATCACAGAGAAGTTTCTCAGAAAGCTTCTTTCCAGATTTCATCTGAGGATATGTCCATTTCGCCAAAGCCCTCTATGGGCTTCCAAATATCACTTTGCCAATTCCACAAGAACTGTCTTAGCGAAAGGCTTCTTGAGGGAAAAGCTGTAACTCTGTGAGATGATTTCACAGAACACAAAGAAGTTTCTCAGAAAGCTACTTTCTCTTTGTTATCGGAGGATATTTTCTTGGCCCTATTGTCTTCAAAGGGATCCGAAATATCTATTCTCAGATTCCACAGAAATAAGGCTAGCAAACAGATCCACGAAATACAGATGTAACTCTGTGAGTGGAAGCCACACAACGCAGAGCAGTTTCTCAGAAAGCTTCTTTCCAGATTTCATCTGAGGATATTTCCTTTTTCACCATAGCCCTCTATGGTCTTCCAAATATCACTTTGCCAATTCCCCAAGAACTTTCTTAGCGAAAGGCTTCTTGAAGGGAAAGCTGTAATTCTGTGAGATGATTTCAGAGAACACAAAGAAGTTTCTCAGAAAGCTTCTTTCTCTTTGTTATCGGAGGATATTTCCTTTAGCCCCATAGTCTTCAAAGGGATCCGAAATATCTGTTCTCAGATTCCGCAGAAATAAGGCTAGCAAAGAGATCCACGAAATACAGATGTAACTCTGTGATTGGAAGTCACACATCACAGCAGTTTCTCAGAAAGCTTCTTTCCAGATTTCATCTGAGGATATTTCCTTTTTTAACATAGCCCTCTATGGGCTTGCAAATATCACTTTTCCAAATCCACAAGAACTGTCTTAGCGAGCGGATTCTTGAGGGGAAAGCTGTAACTCTGTGATATGATTTCACAGAACACAAAGAATTTCCTCAGAAAGCTTCTTTCTCTTTGTTATCGGAGGATATTTCCTTTGGCCCTATAGTCTTCAAAGGGTTCCGAAATATCTGTTCTCAGATTCCACAGAAATAAGGCTAGCAAAGAGATCCACGAAATACAGATGTAACTCTCTGAGATGAATTAACAGAACACTACGCAATTTCTCAGAAAGCTGCTTTCCAGATTTCATCTGAGGATATTTCCTTTTTCACCATAGCCCTGTATGGGCTTCCAAATATCATTTTTCCAAATCCACAAGAACTGTCTTAGCGAGCGGCTTTTTGAACGCAAAGCTGTAATTCTGTGAGATGATTTCACAGAACACAAAGAAGTTTCTCAGAAAGCTTCTTTCTCTTTGTTATCGGAGGATATTTCCTTTGGCCCTATAGTCTTCAAAGGGATCCGAAATATCTGTTCTCAGATTCCACAGAAATATGGCTAGCAAAGAGATCCACGAAATACAGATGTAAGCCTGTGAGTGGAAGTCACACATCACAGAGCAGTTTCTCAGAAACCTTCTTTCCAGATTTCATCTGAGATATTTCCTTTTTCACCATAGACCTCTATGGGCTTCCAAATATCACTTTGCCAATACCACAAGAACTGTCTTAGCGAAAGGCTTCTTGAGGGGAAAGCTGTAACTCTGTGAGATGATTTCACAGAACACAAAGAAGTTTCTTAGAAAGCTTCTTTCTCTTTGTTATCGGAGGATATTTCCTTTGGCCCTATATTCTTCAAAGGGATCGGAAATATCTGTTCTCAGATTCCACAGAAATAAGGTTAGCAAAGAGATCCACTAAATAGAGATGTAACTCTGTGAGGTGAGTTAATAGAACACTAAGCAGTTTCTCAGAAAGCTTCTTTCCAGATTTCGCCTGAGGATATTTCCTTTTTCACCATAGACCTCTATGGGCTTCCAACTATCACTTTGCCAATTCCACAAGAACTGTCTTAGCGAAAGGCTTCTTGACGGGAAAGCTGTAACTCTGTGAGATGATTTCACAGAACACAAAGAAGTTTCTCAGAAAGCTTCTTTCTCTTTGTTATCGAAGGATATTTCCTTTGGCCCTATAGTCTTCAAAGGGATTCGAAATATCTGTTCTCAGATTCCACAGAAATAAGGCTAGCAAAGAGATCCACGAAATACAGATGTAACTCTGTGAGTGGAAGTCACACATCACAGAGCAGTTTCTGAGAAAGCTTCTTTACAGTTTTCATCTGAGGATATTTCCTTTTTCACCATAGCCCTCTATGGGCTTCCAAATATCACTTTTACTATTCCACAGGAACTGTCTTAGCGAAAGGCTTCTTGAGGGGAAAGATGTACCTCTGTGAGATGATTTCACAGAACACAAAGAAGTTTCTCAGAAAGCTTCTTTCTCTTTGTTATCGGAGGATATTTCCTTTGGCCTTATAGACTTCAAAGGGATCCGAAATATCTGTTCTAAGATTCCACAGAAATAAGGCTAGCAAAGAGATCCACGAAATACAGATGTAACTCTGTGAGATGAATTAACAGAACACTAAGCAGTTTCTCAGAAAGCTGCTTTCCAGATTTCATCTGTGGATATTTTCTTTGTCACCATAGCCCTCTATGGGCTTCCAAATATCACTTTGCCAATTCTACAAGAACTGTCTTAGCTAAAGGCTTTTTTGGGGGGAATCTTGTACCTCTGTGAGATGATTTCACAGAACACAAAGAAGTTTCTCAGAAAGCTTCTTTCTCTTTGTTATCGAAGGATATTTCCTTTGGCCCTATAGTCTTCAAAGGGATCCGAAATATGTGTTCTCAGATTCCACAGAAATAAGGCTAGCAAGGAGATCCACGAAATACAGATGTAACTCTGTGAGATGAATTAACAGAACACTAAGCAGTTTCTCAGAAAGCTTCTTTCCAGATTTCATCTGAGGATATTTCCTTTGTCATCATAGCCCTCTATGTGCTTCCAAATATCACTTTGCCAATTCCACAAGAACTGTCTTAGCGAAAGACTTCTTGAGGGGAAAGCTGTAACTCTGTGAGATGATTTCACAGAACACAAAGAAGTTTCTTAGAAAGCTTCTTTCTCTTTGTTATCGGAGGATATTTCCTTTGGCGCTATAGTCTTCAAAGAGATCCGAAATATCTGTTCTCAGATTCCACAGAAATAAGGTTAGCAAAGAGATCCACTAAATAAAGATGTAACTCTGTGAGGTGAATTAACAGAACACTAAGCAGTTTCTCAGAAAGCTTCTTTCCAGATTTCGTCTGAGGATATTTCCTTTTTCACCATAGCCCTGTATGGGCTTAAAATATCACTTTGCCAATTCCACAAGAACTGTCTTAGCGAAAGGAGTCTTTACGGGAAAGATGTAACTCTGTGAGATGATTTCACAGAACACAAAGAAGTTTCTCAGAAAGCTTCTTTCTCTTTGTTATAGGGGGATATTTCCTTTGGCCCCATAGTCTTCAAAGGGATCGGAAATATCTGTTCTCAGATTCCAAAGAAATAAGGCTAGCAAAGGGATCCACAAAATACAGATGTCACTCTGTGAGTGGAAGTCACACATCACAGAGCAGTTTCTCAGAAAGCTTTTTTCCAGATTTCATCTGAGGATATTTCCTTTTTCACCATAGACCTCTATGGGCTTCCAAATATCACTTTGCAAATACCACAAGAACTGTCTTAGCGAAAGGCTTGTTGAGGGGAAAACTGTAACTCTCTGAGATGATTTCACAAAACACAAAGAAGTTTCTTAGAAAGCTTCTTTCTCTTTGTTATCGGAGATATTTCCTTTGGCCCTATATTGTTCAAAGGGATCGGAAATATCTGTTCTCAGATTCCACAGAAATAAGGTTAGCAAAGAGATCCACTAAATACAGATGTAACTCTGTGACGTGAGTTAATAGAACACTAAGCAGTTTCTCAGAAAGCTTCTTTCCAGATTTCGTCTGAGGATATTTCCTTTTTCACCATAGACCTCTATGGGCTTCCAAATATCACTTTGCCAATTCCACAAGAACTGTCTTAGCGAAAGGCTTCTTGAGGGGAAAGCGGTAACTCTGTGAGATGATTTCACAGAACACAAAGAAGATTCTCAGAAAGCTTCTTTCTCTTTGTTATCGGAGGATATTTCCTTTGGCCCTATAGTCTTCAAAGGCATCCGAAATATCTGTTCTCAGATTCCACAGAAATAAGGCTAGCAAAGAGATCCATGAAATACAGATGTAACTCTGTGAGTGGAAGTTACACATCACAGAGCAGTTTCTCAGAAAGCTTCTTTCCAGATTTCATCTGAGGATATTTCCTTTTTCACCATAGCCCTATATGGGCTTCCATATATCACTTTTCCAATTCCACAAGAACTGTCTTAGCGAAAGGCTTCTTGAGGGGAAAGCTGTAACTCTGTGAGATGATTTCACAGAACACAAAGAGGTTTTTCAGAAAGCTTCTTTCTCTTTGTTATCGGAGGATATTTCCTTTGGCCCTATAGTCTTCAAAGGGATCCGAAATATCTGTTCTCAGATTTCACAGAAATAAGGCTAGCAAAGAGATCCACGAACTACAGATGTAACCCTGTGAGGTGAATTAACAGAACACTAAGCAGTTTCTCAGAAAGCTTCTTTCCAGATTTCATCTGAGGATATTTCCTTTTTCACCATAGCCGACTAAGGGCTCCAAAATGTCAATTTGCCAATTCCACAAGAACTTTCTTAGCGAAAGGCTTATTGAGGGGAAAGCTGTAACTCTGTGAGATGATTTCACAGAACACAAAGAAGTTTCTCAGAAAGCTTCTTTCTCTTTGTTATCGGAGGATATTTCCTTTGGCCCTATAGTCTTTAAAGGGATCCGAAATTTCTGTTTCAGATTCCACAGAAATAAGGCTAGCAAAGTGATCCACGAAATACAGATGTAACTCTGTGAGTGGAAGTCACACATCACAGAGCAGATTCTCAGAAAGTTTCTTTACAGAATTCATCTGAGGATATTTCCTTTTTCACCATAGCCCTCTTTGGGCTTCCAAATATCACTTTTCCAATTCCACAAGAAATGTCTTAGCAAAAGGCTTCTTGAGGGGAAAGCTGTAACTCTCTGAGATGATTTCACAGAACACAAAGACGTTTCTTAGAAAGCTTCTTTCTCTTTGTTATCGGAGGATATTTCCTTTGGCCCTATAGTCTTCAAAGAGATCCGAAATATCTGTTCTCAGATTCCACAGAAATAAGGTTAGCAAAGAGATCAACTAAATAAAGATGTAACTCTGTGAGGTGAATTAACAGAACACTAAGCAGTTTCTCAGAAAGCTTCTTTCCAGATTTCTTCTGAGGATATTTCCTTTTTCACCATAGCCCTGTATGGGCTTCCAAATATCACTTTGCCAATTCCACAAGAACTGTCGCAGCGAAAGCCTTCTTGAGGGGAAAGCTGTAACTCTGTGAGATGATTTCACAGAACACAAAGAAGTTTCTCATAAGCTTCTTTCTCTTTGTTATCGGAGGATATTTCCTTTGGCCCTATCGTCTTCAAAGGGATCCGAAATATCTGTTCTCAGATTCCACAGAAATAAGGCTAGCAAAGAGATCCACGAAATACAGATGTAACTCTGTGAGATGAATTAACAGAAACTTAGCAGTTTCTCAGAAAGCTGCTTTCCAGATTTCATCTGAGGATATTTCCTTTTTCACCATAGCACTCTATGGGCTTCCAAATATCACTTTGCCAATTCCACAAGAACTGTCTTAGCGAAAGGAGTCTTTACGGGAAAGATATAACTCTGTGAGATGATTTCACAGAACACAAAGAAGTTTCTCAGAAAGCTTCTTTCTCTTTGTTATCGGAGGATATTTCCTTTGGCCCCATAGTCTTCAAAGGGATCCGAAATATCTGTTCTCAGATTCCACAGAAATAAGGCTAGCAAAGAGATCCATGAAATACAGATGTAACTCTGTGAGTGGAAGTTACACATCACAGAGCAGTTTCTCAGAAAGGTTCTTTACAGATTTCATCTGAGGATATTTCCTTTTTCAACATAGCCCTCTATGGGCTTCCAAATATCACATTGCCAATTCCACAAGAACTGTCTTAGCGAAAGGCTTCTTGAGGGGAAAGTTGTAACTCTGTGAGATGATTTCAGAGAACACAAAGAAGTTTCTCAGAAAGCTTCTTTTTCTTTGTCATCGGAAGATATTTCCTTTGGCCCTATAGTCTTCAAAGGGATTCGAAATATCTGTTCTAAGATTACACAGAAATAAGGCTAGCAAAGAGATCCACGAAATACAGATGTAACTCTGTGAGGTGAATTAACAGAACACTAAGCAGTTTCTCAGAAAGCTTCTTTACATATTTCATCAGAGGATATTTCCTTTTTCACCGTAGCCGTCTATGGGCTTCCAAATATCACTTTGCCAATTCCACCAGAACTGTCTTAGCGAAAGGCTTCTTGAGGGGAAAGCTGTAATTCTGTGAGATGATTTCACTAAACACAAAGAAGTTTCTCAGAAAGCTTCTTTCTCTTTTTGTTATCGGAGGATATTTCCTTTGGCCCTATTGTCTTCAAATGGATTCGAAATATCTATTTTCAGATTCCACAGAAATAAGGTAGCAAAGAAATCCACGAAATACAGATGAAACTCTGTGAGTGGAAGTCACACATCACAGAGAAGTTTCTCAGAAAGTTTCTTTCCAGATTTCATCTGAGGATATTTCCTTTTTCACCTTAGCCCTCTTTGGGCTTCCAAATATCACTTTGCCAATTCCACAAGAACTGTCTTAGCGAAAGGTTTCTTGAGGGGAAAGCTGTAACTCTGTGAGATGATTTCACAGAACACAAAGAAGTTTCTCAGAAAGCTTCTTTCTCTTTGTTATCGGAGGATATTTCCTTTGGCCCTATAGTCTTCAAAGGGATCCGAAATATCTGTTCTCAGATTCCACAGAAATAAGGCTAGCAAAGAGATCCACGAAATACAGATGTAACTCTGTGAGTGGAAGTCACACATCACAGAGAAGTTTCTCAGAAAGCTTCTTTCCAGATTTCATCTGAGGATATTTCTTTTTTCAACATGGCCCTCTATGGGCTTCCAAATATCACTTTGCCAATTCTCAAGAACTGTCTTAGTGAAAGGCTTCTTGAAGGGAAAGCTGTAACTCTGTGAGATGATTTCACCGAACACAAAGAAGTTGCTCAGAAAGCTTCTTTCTCTTTGTTATAGGAGGATATTTCGTTTGGCCCTATAGTCTTCAAAGGGATCCGAAATATCTGTTCTCAAATTCCACAGAAATAAGGCTAGCAAAGAGATCCACGCAATATAGATGTAACTCTGTGAGATGAATAAACAGAACACTAAGCAGTTTCTCAGAAAGCTTCTTTCCAGATTTCGTCTGAGGATATTTCCTTTTTCACCATAGCCCTCTATGAGCTTCCAAATATCACTTTGCCAATTCCACAAGAACAGTCTTAGTGAAAGGCTTCTTGAGGGGAAAGCTGTAACTCTGTGAGATGATTTCACTAACACAAAGAAGTTTCTCAGAAAGCTTCTTTCTCTTTGTTATCGGAGGATATTTCCTTTGGCCCTATAGTCTTCAAAGGGATCCGAAATATCTGTTCTCAGATTCCACAGAAATAAGGCTAGCAAAGAGATCCATGAAATACAGATGTAACTCTGTGTGTGGAAGTTACACATCACAGAGCAGTTTCTCAGAAAGCTTCTTTACAGATTTCATCTGAGCATATTTCCTTTTTCACCACAGCCCTCTATGGGCTTGCAAATATCACTTTTCCAATTCCACAAGAACTGTCTTAGCGAAAGGCTTCTTTAGGGGAAAGCTGTAACTCTGTGAGATGATTTCACAGAACACAAAGAGGTGTCTCAGAAAGCTTCCTTCTCTTTGTTATCGGAGGATATTTCCTTTTTCCCTAGAGTCTTCAAAGGGATTCGAAATATCTGTTCTCAGGTTCCACAGAAATAAGGCTAGCAAAGAGATCCACGAAATACAGATGTAACTCTGTGAGATGAATTAACAGAACACTAAGCAGTTTCGCAGAAAGCTTCTTCCCAGATTTCATCTGAGGATATTTCCTTCTTCTACATAGCCCTCTATGGTCTTCCAAATATCACTTTGCCAATTCCACAAGAACTGTCTTAGCGAAAGGTTTCTTGAGGGGAAAGCTGTAACTCTGTGAGATGATTTCACAGAACACAAAGAAGTTTCTCAGAAAGCTTCTTTCTCTTTGTTATCGGAGGATATTTCCTTTGGCCCTATAGTCTTCAAAGGGATCCGAAATATCTGTTCTCAGATTCCACAGAAATAAGCCTAGCAAAGAGATCCACGCAATATAGATGTAACTCTGTGAGATGAATTAACAGAACACTAAGCAGTTTCTCAGAAAGCTTCTTTCCAGATTTCGTCTGAGGATATTTCCTTTTTCACCATAGCCCTCTATGAGCTTCCAAATATCACTTTGCCAATTCCACAAGAACTGTCTTAGCGAAAGGCTTCTTGAGCGAAAGCTGTAACTCTGTGAGATGATTTTACTAACACAAAGAAGTTTCTCAGAAAGCTTCTTTCTCTTTGTTATCTTAGGATATTTCCTTTGGCCTTAGAGTCTTCAAAGGGATCCGAAATATCTGTTCTCAGATTCCACAGAAATAAGGTTAGCAAAGACAACCACTAAATAAAGATGTAACTCTGTGAGGTGAATTAACAGAACCCTAAGCAGTTTCTCAGAAAGCTTCTCTCCAGATTTCGTCTGAGGATATTTCCTTTTTCACCACAGCCCTCTATGAGCTTCCAAATATCACTTTGCCAATTCCACAAGAACTGTCTTAGCGAAAGGCTTCTTGAGGGGAAAGCAGTAACTCTGTGAGATGATTTCACAGAACACAAAGAAGTTTCTCAGAAAGCTTCTTTCTCTTTGTTATCGGAGGATATTTCCTTTGGCCCTATAGTCTTCAAAGGGATCCGAAATATCTGTTCTCAGATTCCACAGAAATAAGGCTATTAAAGAGATCCACGAAATACAGATGTAACTCTGTGAGTGGAAGTCACACATCACAGAGCAGTTTCTCAGAAAGCTTCTTTCCAGATTTCATCTGAGGATATTTCCTTTTTCGCCATAGCCGTCTATGCGCTTCCAAATATCACTTTCCAAATCCACAAGAACTGTCTTAGCGAAAGGCTTCTTGAGGGGCAAGCTGTAACTCTGTGAGATGATTTCACGGAACACAAAGAGGTTTCTCAGAAAGCTTCTTTCTCTTTGTTATCGGAGGATATTTCCTTTGGCCCTATAGTCTTCAAAGGGATCCGAAATATCTATTCTCAGATTCCACAGAAATAAGGTAGCAAAGAGATCCACGAAATACAGATGTAACCCTGTGTGTGGAAGTCACACATCAAAGAGCAGTTTCTCAGAAAGTTTCATTCCAGATTTCATCTGAGGATATTTCCTTTTTCACCTTAGCCCTCTATGGGCTTCCAAATATCACTTTGCCAATTCCACAAGAACTCTCTTACTGAAAGGCTTTTTGAGGGCAATGCTGTAACTCTGTGAGATGATATCACAGAACACAAAGAATTTCCTCAGAAAGCTTCTTTCTCTTTGTTATCGGAGGATATTTCCTTTGGCCCTATAGTCTTCAAAGGGATCCGAAATATCTCTTCTCAGATTCCACAGAAATAAGGCTAGCAAAGAGATCCAAGAAATACATATGTAACTCTGTGAGTGGAAGTCACACATCACAGAGAAGTTTCTCAGAAAGCTTCTTTCCAGATTTCATCTGAGGATATTTGCTTTTCGCCAAAGCCCTCTATGGGCCTCCAAATATCACTTTGCCAATTCCACAAGAACTGTCTTAGCGAAAGGCTTCTTGAGGGGAAAGCTGTAACTCTGTGAGATGATTTAACAGAACACAAAGAAGTTTCTCAGAAAGCTTCTTTCTCTTTGTAATCTGAGGATATTTCCTTTGGCCCTATAGTCTTCAAAGTGATCCGAAATATCTGTTCTCAGATTCCACAGAAATAAGTCTAGCAAAGAGATCCACGAAATACAGATGTAACTCTTTGAGATGAATTAACAGAACACAAAGCATTTTCTCAGAAAGCTGCTTTCCAGATTTCATCTGAGGATATTTCCTTTTTCACCTTAGCCCTCTATGGGCTTCGAAATATCACTTTGCGAATTTCACAAGAACTGTCTTAACGAAAGGCTTCTGGAGGGGAAAGCTGTTACTCTGTGAGATGATTTCACAGAACACAATGAAGTTTCTCAGAAAGCTTCTTTCTCTTTTTTATCGGAGGATATTTCCTTTGGCCCTATAGTCTTCAAAGGGATCCGAAATATCTGTTCTCAGATTCCACAGAAATAAGGGTAGCAAAGAGATCCACGAAATACAGATGAAATTCTGTGAGATGAGTTAACAGAACACTAAGCAGTTTCTCAGAAAGCTTCTTTCCAGATTTCGTCTGAGGATATTTCCTTTTTCACCATAGCCTATTGGGCTTCCAAATATCACTTTGCCAATTCCACAAGAAATGTCTTAGCGAAAGGCTTCTTGAAGGGAAAGCTGTAACTCTGTGAGATGATTTCACAGAACAGAAAGAAGGTTCTCAGAAAGCTTCTTTCTCTTTGTTATCGGAGGATATTTCCTTTGGCCCTATAGTCTTCAAAGGGATCCGAATATCTGTTCTCAGATTCCAGAGAAATAATGCTAGCAAAGAGATCCAAGAAATAAATATGTAACTCTGTGAGTGGAAGTCACACATCACAGAGAAGTTTCTCAGAAAGCTTCTTTCCAGATTTCATCTGAGGATATTTCCTTTTCGCCATAGCCCTCTAGGGGCTTCCAAATATCACTTTGCCAATTCCACAAGAACTGTCTTAGCGAAAGGCTTCTGGAGGGGAAAGCTGTAACTCTGTGAGATGATTTCACAGAACACAAAGAAGTTTCTCAGAAAGCTTCTTTCTCTTTGTTATCGGAGGATATTTCCTTTTCCCTATTGTCTTCAAAGGGATCCGAAATATCTATTCTCAAATTCCACAGAAATAAGGCTAGCAAACAGATCCACGAAATACAGATGTAACTCTGTGAGTGGAAGCCACACAACGCAGAGCAGTTTCTCAGATAGCTTCTTTCCAGATTTCATCTGAGGATATTTCCTTTTTCACCATAGCCCTCTATGGTCTTCCAAATATCACTTTGCAATTCCCCAAGAACTTTCTTAGCAAAAGGCTTCTTGAAGGGAAAGCTGTAACTCTGTGAGATGATTTCACCGAACACATAGAAGTTTCTCAGAAAGCTTCTTTCTCTTTGTTATCGGAGGATATTTCCTTTTTCCCTATAGTCTTCAAAGGGATCCGAAATATCTGTTCTCAGATTCCACAGAAATAAGGCTAGCAAAGAGTTCCACGAAATACAGATGGAACTCTGTGAGGTGAGTGAACAAAACACTAAGTAGTTTCTCAGAAAGCTTCTTTCCAGATTTCATCTGAGGATATTTCCTTTTTTACCATAGCCCTCTATGGGCTTCCAAATATCACTTTTCCAAATCCACAAGAACTGTCTTAGCGAGCGGCTTGTTGAGGGGAAAGCTGTAACTCTGTGAGATGATTTCACAGAACACAAAGAATTTCCTCAGAAAGCTTCTTTCTCTTTGTTATCGGAGGATATTTCCTTTGACCCTATAGTCTTCAAAGGGATCCGAAATATCTGTTCTCAGATTCCAAAGTAATAAGGCTACCAAAGAGATCCACGAAATACAGATGTAACTCTGTGAGTGGAAGTCAAACATCACAGAGAAGTTTCTCAGAAAGCTTCTTTCCAGATTTCATCTGAGGATATTTCCTTTTCGCCATAGCTCTCTATGGGCTTCGAAATATCACTTTGACAATTACACAAGAACTTTCTTAGCGAAAGGCTTCTTGAAGGGAAAGCTGTAACTCTGTGAGATGATTTCACCGAACACATAGAAGTTTCTCAGAAAGCTTCTTTCTCTTTGTTATCGGAGGATATTTCCTTTAGCCCTATAGTCTTCAAAGGGATCTGAAATATCTGTTCTCAGATTCCGAGAAATAAGGCTAGTAAAGAGATCCATGATATACAGAAGTAACTGTTTGCGACGAATTAACATAACACTAAGCAGTTTCTCAGAAAGCTTCTTTCCATATTTCATCTGAGGATATTTCCTTTTTCACCATAGCCCTCTATGGGCTTCCAAATATCACTTTGCCAATTCGACAAGAACTGTCTTAGCGAATGGCTTCTTGAGGGGAAAGCTGTAACTCTGTGAGATGATTTCCCAGAACACAAAGAAGTTTCTCAGAAAGCTTCTTTCTCTTTGTTATCGAAGGATATTTCCTTTGGCCCTATAGTCTTCAAAGGGATCCGAAATATCTGTTCTCTGATTCCACAGAAATAAGGCTAGCAAAGAGATCCACGAAATACAGATGTAACTCTCTGAGATGAATTAACACAACACTAAGCAGTTTCTCAGAAAGCTTCTTTCGAGATTTCATCTGAGGATGTTTCCTTTTTCACCATAGCCCTCTGTTGGCTTCCAAATATCACTTTGCCAATTCCACAAGAACTGCCTTAGCGAAAGGCTTCTTGAAGGGAAAGCTGTAACTCTGTGAGATGATTTCACTGAACACAAAGAGGTTTCTCAGAAAGCTTCTTTCTCTTTGTTATCGGAGGATATTTCCTTTATCCCTATAGTCTTCAAAGGGATTCGAAATATCTGTTCTCAGATTCCACAGAAATAAGGCTAGCAAAGAGATCCACAAAATACAGATGTAACTCTGTGAGTGGAAGTCACACATCACAGAGTAGTTTCTCAGAAACCTTCTTTCCAGGTTTCATCTGAGGATATTTCCTTTTTCACCATAGCCGTCTATGCGCTTCCAAATATCACTTTGCCAATTCCACAAGAACTGTCTTAGCGAAAGGCTTCTTGAGGGGAAAGCTGTAACTCTGTGAGATGATTTCACGGAACACAAAGAGGTTTCTCAGAAACCTTCTTTCTCTTTGTTATCAGAGGATATTTCCTTTGGCCCTATAGTCTTCAAAGGGATCCGAAATATCTATTCTCAGATTCCACAGAAATAAGGTAGCAAAGAGATCCAAGAAATACAGATGTAACCCTGTGAATGAAAGACACACATAACCGAACCGTTTCTCAGAAAGTTTCTTTCCAGATTTCATCTGAGGATATATCCTTTTTCACCTTAGCCCTCTATGGGCTTCCAAATATCACTTTGCCAATTCCACAAGAACTGTCTAACCGAAAGGCTTCTTGAGGGCAATGCTGTAACTCTGTGAGATGACTCCACAGAACACAAAGAAGTTTCTCAGAAAGCTTCTTTCTCTTTGTTATCGGAGGATATTTCCTTTGGCCCTATAGTCTTCAAAGGGATTCGAAATATCTGTTCTCCAATTCCACAGAAAAAAGGCTAGTAAAGAGATCCACGAAATACACATGTAACTCTGTGAGTGGTAGTCACACATCACAGAGCAGTTTCTCAGAAAGCTTCTTTCCAGATTTCATCTGAGGATATTTCCTTTTTCACCATAGCCCTCTATGGGCTTCGAAATATCACTTTGCCAATTCCACAAGAACTGTCTTAGCGAAAGGCTTCTGGAGGGGAAAGCTGTAACTCTGTGAGATGATTTCACAGAACACAAAGAAGTTTCTCAGAAAGCTTCTTTCTCTTTTTTATCGGAGGATATTTCCTTTGGCCCTATAGTCTTCAAAGGGATCCGAAATATCTGTTCTCAGATTCCACAGAAATAAGGCTAGCAAAGAGGTGCACGAAATACAGATGAAATTTTTGAGATGAGTTAACAGAACACTAAGCAGTTTCTCAGAAAGCTTCTTTCCAGATTTCATCTGAGGATATTTCCTTTTTCACCATAGCCCTCTATGGGCTTCCAAATATCACTTTGCCAATTCCACAAGAACTGTCTTAGCCAAAGGCTTCTTCAGGGGAAAGCTGTAACTCTGTGAGATGATTTCACAGAACACAAAGAATTTCCTCAGAAAGCCTCTTTCTCTTTGTTATCGGAGTATATTTCCTTTGGCCCTATTGTCTTCAAAGGGATCCGAAATATCTGTTCTCAGATTCCACAGAAATAAGGCTAGCAAACAGATCCACGAAATACAGATGTAACTCTGTGAGTGGAAGCCATACAACGCAGAGCAGTTTCTCAGAAAGCTTCTTTCCAGTTTTCATCTGAGGATATTTCCTTTTTCACCATAGCCCTCTATGGTCTTTCAAATATCACTTTGCCAATTCCCCAAGAACTTTTTAGCGAAAGGCTTCTTGAAGGGAAAGCTGTAACTCTGTGAAATGATTTCACAGAACACAAAGAAGGTTCTCAGAAAGCTTCTTTCTCTTTGTTATCGGAGGATATTTCCTTTGGCCCTATAGTCTTCAAAGGGATCCGAAATATCTGTTTTCAGATTCCACAGAAATAAGGCTAGCAAAGAGATCCACGAAATACAGATGTAACTCTTTGAGATGAGTGAACAGAACACTAAGTAGTTTCTCAGAAAGTTTCTTTCCAGATTTCATCTGAGGATAATTCCTTTTTCACCATAGCCCTCTATGGACTTCCAAATATCACTTTGCCAATTACACAAGAACTGTCTTAGCGAAAGGCTTCTTGAAGGGAAAGCTGTATCTCTGTGAAATGATTTCACAGAACACAAAGAAGGTTGTCAGAAAGCTTCTTTCTCTTTGTTATCGGAGGATATTTCCTTTGGCCCTATAGTCTTCAAAGGGATCCGAAATATCTGTTCTCAGATTCCACAGAAATAAAGCTAGCAAAGAGATCCACGAAAGACAGATGTAACTCTGTGAGTGGAAGTCACACATCACAGAGAAGTTTCTCAGAAAGCTTCTTTCCAGATTTCATCTGAGTATATTTCCTTTTTCACCGTAGCCCTCAATGGGCTTCCAAATATCACTTTGCCAATTCCACAAGAACTGTCTTAGCGAAAGCCTTCTAGAGGGGAAAGCTGTAACTCTGTGAAATGATTTCACAGAACACAAAGAAGTTTCTCAGAAATCTTCTTTCTCTTTGTTATCGGAGGATATTTCCTTTGGCCCTATAGTCTTCAAAGGGATCCGAAATATCTGTTCTCTGATTCCGCAGAAATAAGGCTAGCAAAGAGATCCACGAAATACAGATGTAACTCTGTGATTGAAAGTCACACATCACAGCAGTTTCTCAGAAAGCTTCTTTCCAGATTTCATCTGACGATATATCCTTTTTTACCGTAGCCCTCTATGGGCTTCCAAATATCACTTTTCCAAATCCACAAGAACTGTCTTAGCGAGCGGTTTCTTGAGGGGAAAGCTGTAACTCTGTGAGATGATTTCACAGAACACAAAGAATTTCCTCAGAAAGCTTCTTTCTCTTTGTTATCGGAGGATATTTCCTTTGGCCCTATAGTCTTCAAAGGGATCCGAAATATCTGTTCTCAGATTCCACAGAAATAAGGCTAGGAAAGAGATCCGCGAAATACAGATGTAACTCTGTGAGTGGAATTCACACATCACAGAGAAGTTTCTGAGAAAGCTTCTTTCCAGATTTCATCTGAGGATATTTCCTTTTCGCCATAGCCCTCTATGGGCTTCCAAATATCACTTTGCCAATTACACAAGAACTGTCTTAGCGAAAGGCTTCTTGAGGATAAAGCTGTAACTCTGTGAGATGATTTCACAGAACACAAAGAAGTTTCTCAGAAAGCTTCTTTCTCTTTGTTATCGGAAGATATTTCCTTTAGCCCTATTGTCTTCAAAGGGATCCGAAATATCTGTTCTCAGATTCCACAGAAATAAGGCTAGCAAACAGATCCAAAAATACAGATGTAACTCTGTGAGGGGAAGCCACACAACGCAGAGCAGTTTCTCAGAAAGCTTCTTTCCAGATTTCATCTGATTATATTTCCTTTTTCACCATATCCCTCTACGGTCTTCCAAATATCACTTTGCCAATTCCCCAAACTTTCTTAGCGAAAGGCTTATTGAAGGGAAAGCTGTAACTCAGTGAGATGATTTCACCGAACACATAGAAGTTTCTCAGAAAACTTCTTTCTGTTTGTTATCGGAGGATATTTCCTTTGGCCCTATAGTCTTCTAAGGGATCCGAAATATCTGTTCTCAGATTCCACAGAAATAAGGTTAGCAAAGAGATCCACTAAATAGAGATGTAACTCTGTGAGGTGAGTTAATAGAACACTAAGCAGTTTCTCAGAAAGCTTCTTTCCAGATTTCGCCTGAGGATATTTCCTTTTTCACCGTAGCCCTCTATGGGCTTCCAAATATCACTTTGCCAATTCCACAAGAACTGTATTAGCGAAAGGCTTCTTTAGGGGAAAGCTGTAACTCTGTGAGATGATTTCACAGAACACAAAGTAGTTTCTCAGAAAGCTTCTTTCTCTTTGTTATCGGAGGATATTTCCTTTGGCCCTATAGTCTTCAAAGGGATCCGAAATATCTGTTCTCAGATTCCACAGAAATAAGGCTAGCAAAGAGATCCACGAAATACACATGTAACTCTGTGAGTGGAAGTCACACATCACAGAGCAGTTTCTCTGAAACCTTCTTTCCAGATTTCATCTGAGGATATTTCCTTTTTCACCGTAGACCTCTATGGGCTTCCAAATATCACTTTGCCAATACCACAAGAACTGTCTTAGCGAAAGGCTTCTTTAGGGGAAAGCTGTAACTCTGTGAGATGATTTCACAAAACACAAAGAAGTTTCTCAGAAAGCTTCTTTCTCTTTGTTATCGGAGGATATTTCCTTTGGCCCTATAGTCTTCAAAGGGATTCGAAATATCTGTTCTCCAATTCCACAGAAAAAAGGCTAGTAAAGAGATCCACGAAATACACATGTAACTCTGTGAGTGGTAGTCACACATCACAGAGCAGTTTCTCAGAAAGCTTCTTTCCAGATTTCATCTGAGGATATTTCCTTTTTCACCATAGCCCTCTAGGGGTTCGAAATATCACTTTGCCAATTCCACAAGAACTGTCTTAGCGAAAGGCTTCTGGAGGGGAAAGCTGTAACTCTGTGAGATGATTTCACAGAACAGAAAGAAGTTTCTCAGAAAGCTTCTTTCTCTTTGTTATCGGAGGATATTTCCTTTGGCCCTATAGTCTTCAAAGGGATCCGAAATATCTGTTCTCAGATTCCACAGAAATAAGGCTAGCAAAGAGATGCACGAAATACAGATGAAATTTTTGAGATGAGTTAACAGAACACTAAGCAGTTTCTCAGAAAGCTTCTTTCCAGATTTCATCTGAGGATATTTCCTTTTTCACCATAGCCCTCTATGGGCTTCCAAATATCACTTTGCCAATTCCACAAGAACTGTCTTAGCCAAAGGCTTCTTCAGGGGAAAGCTGTAATTCTGTGAGATGATTTCACAGAACACAAAGAATTTCCTCAGAAAGCCTCTTTCTCTTTGTTATCGGAGTATATTTCCTTTGGCCCTATTGTCTTCAAAGGGATCCGAAATATCTGTTCTCAGATTCCACAGAAATAAGGCTAGCAAACAGATCCATGAAATACAGATGTAACTCTGTGAGTGGAAGCCATACAACGCAGAGCAGTTTCTCAGAAAGCTTCTTTCCAGATTTCATCTGAGGATATTTCCTTTTTCACCATAGCCCTCTATGGTCTTCCAAATATCACTTTGCCAATTCCCCAAGAACTTTCTTAGCGAAAGGCTTCTTGAAGGGAAAACTGTAACTCTGTGAAATGATTTCACAGAACACAAAGAAGGTTCTCAGAAAGCTTCTTTCTCTTTGTTATCGGAGGATATTTCCTTTGGCCCTATAGTCTTCAAAGGGATCCGAAATATCTGTTTTCAGATTCCACAGAAATAAGGCTAGCAAAGAGATCCACGAAATACAGATGCAACTCTGTGAGATGAGTGAACAGAACACTAAGCAGTTTCTCAGAAAGTTTCTTTCCAGATTTCATCTGAGGATATTTCCTTTTTCACCGTAGCCCTCTATGGACTTCCAAATATCACTTTGCCAATTACACAAGAACTGTCTTAGCGAAAGGCTTCTTGAAGGGAAAGCTGTAACTCTGTGAAATGATTTCAGAGAACACAAAGAAGGTTGTCAGAAAGCTTCTTTCTCTTTGTTATCGGAGGATATTTCCTTTGGCCCTATAGTCTTCAAAGGGATCCGAAATATCTGTTCTCAGATGCCACAGAAATAAAGCTAGCAAAGAGATCCACGAAAGACAGATGTAACTCTGTGAGTGGAAGTCACCCATCACAGAGAAGTTTCTCAGAAAGCTTCTTTCCAGATTTCATCTGAGTATATTTCCTTTTTCACCGTAGCCCTCAATGGGCTTCCAAATATCACTTTGCCAATTCCACAAGAACTGTCTTAGGGAAAGCCTTCTTGAGGGGAAAGCTGTAACTCTGTGAAATGATTTCACAGAACACAAAGAAGTTTCTCAGAAATCTTCTTTCTCTTTGTTATCGGAGGATATTTCCTTTGGCCCTATAGTCTTCAAAGGGATCCGAAATATCTGTTCTCTGATTCCGCAGAAATAAGGCTAGCAAAGAGATCCACGAAATACAGATGTAACTCTGTGATTGAAAGTCACACATCACAGCAGTTTCTCAGAAAGCTTCTTTCCAGATTTCATCTGAGGATATATCCTTTTTTACCGTAGCCCTCTATGGGCTTCCAAATATCACTTTTCCAAATCCACAAGAACTGTCTTAGCGAGCGGTTTCTTGAGGGGAAAGCTGTAACTCTGTGAGATGATTTCACAGAACACAAAGAATTTCCTCAGAAAGCTTCTTTCTCTTTGTTATCGGAGGATATTTCCTTTGGCCCTATAGTCTTCAAAGGGATCCGAAATATCTGTTCTCAGATTCCACAGATATAAGGCTAGGAAAGAGATCCGCGAAATACAGATGTAACTCTGTGAGTGGAAGTCACACATCACAGAGAAGTTTCTCAGAAACCTTCTTTCCAGATTTCATCTGAGGATATTTCCTTTTCGCCATAGCCCTCTATGGGCTTCCAAATATCACTTTGCCAATTACACAAGAACTGTCTTAGCGAAAGGCTTCTTGAGGATAAAGCTGTAACTCTGTGAGATGATTTCACAGAACACAAAGAAGTTTCTCAGAAAGCTTCTTTCTCTTTGTTATCGGAAGATATTTCCTTTAGCCCTATTGTCTTCAAAGGGATCCGAAATATCTGTTCTCAGATTCCACAGAAATAAGGCTAGCAAACAGATCCAAAAATACAGATGTAACTCTGTGAGGGGAAGCCACACCACGCAGAGCAGTTTCTCAGAAAGCTTCTTTCCAGATTTCATCTGATTATATTTCCTTTTTCACCATATCCCTCTATGGTCTTCCAAATATCACTTTGCCAATTCCCCAAACTTTCTTAGCGAAAGGCTTATTGAAGGGAAAGCTGTAACTCAGTGAGATGATTTCACCGAACACATAGAAGTTTCTCAGAAAACTTCTTTCTGTTTGTTATCGGAGGATAAATCCTTTGGCCCTATAGTCTTCTAAGGGATCCGAAATATCTGTTCTCAGATTCCACAGAAATAAGGTTAGCAAAGAGATCCACTAAATAGAGATGTAACTCTGTGAGGTGAGTTAATAGAACACTAAGCAGTTTCTCAGAAAGCTTCTTTCCAGATTTCGCCTGAGGATATTTCCTTTTTCACCGTAGCCCTCTATGGGCTTCCAAATATCACTTTGCCAATTCCACAAGAACTATCTTAGCGAAAGGCTTCTTTAGGGGAAAGCTGTAACTCTGTGAGATGATTTCACAGAACACAAAGAAGTTTCTCAGAAAGCTTCTTTCTCTTTGTTATCGGAGGATATTTCCTTTGGCCCTATAGTCTTCAAAGGGATCCGAAATATCTGTTCTCAGATTCCACAGAAATAAGGCGAGCAAAGAGATCCACGAAATACAGATGTAACTCTGTGAGTGGAAGTCACACATCACTGAGCAGTTTCTCTGAAACCTTCTTTCCAGATTTCATCTGAGGATATTTCCTTTTTCACCGTAGACCTCTATGGGCTTCCAAATATCACTTTTCCAATACCACAAGAACTGTCTTAGCGAAAGGCTTCTTGAGGGGAAAGATGTACCTCTGTGAGATGATTTCACAGAACACAAAGAAGTTTCTCAGAAAGCTTCTTTCTCTTTGTTATCGGAGGATATTTCCTTTGGCCTTATAGACTTCAAAGGGATCCGAAATATCTGTTCTAAGATTCCACAGAAATAAGGCTAGCAAAGAGATCCACGAAATACAGATGTAACTCTGTAAGATGAATTAACAGAACACTAAGCAGTTTCTCAGAAAGCTGCTTTCCAGATTTCATCTGAGGATATTTCCTTTGTCACCATAGCCCTCTATGGGCTTCCAAATATCACTTTGCCAATTCCACAAGAACTGTTTTAGCTAAAGGCTTTTTTGGGGGGAAAGCTGTAACTCTCTGAGATGATTTCACAAAACACAAAGAAGTTTCTTAGAAAGCTTCTTTCTCTTTGTTATCGGAGATATTTCCTTTGGCCCTATATTGTTCAAAGGGATCGGAAATATCTGTTCTCAAATTCCACAGAAATAAGGTTAGCAAAGAGATCCACTAAATACAGATGTAACTCTGTGAGGTGAGTTAATAGAACACTAAGCAGTTTCTCAGAAAGCTTCTTTCCAGATTTCGTCTGAGGATATTTCCTTTTTCACCATAGACCTCTATGGGCTTCCAAATATCACTTTGCCAATTCCACAAGAACTGTCTTAGCGAAAGGCTTCTTGAGGGGAAAGCTGTAACACTGTGAGATGATTTCACAGAACACAAAGTAGATTATCAGAAAGCTTCTTTCTCTTTGTTATCGGAGGATATTTCCTTTGGCCCTATAGTCTTCAAAGGGATCCGAAATATCTGTTCTCAGATTCCACAGAAATAAGGCTAGCAAAGAGATCCATGACATACAGATGTAACTCTGTGAGTGGATGTTACACATCACAGAGCAGTTTCTCAGAAAGCTTCTTTCCAGATTTCATCTGAGGATATTTCCTTTTTCACCATAGCCCTCTATGGGCTTCCAAATATCACTTTTCCAATTCCACAAGAACTATCTTAGCGAAAGGCTTCTTGAGGGGAAAGCTGTAACTCTGTGAGATGATTTCACAGAACACAAAGAGGTTTCTCAGAAAGTTTCTTTCTCTTTGTTATCGGAGGATATTTCCTTTGGCCCTATAGTCTTCAAAGGGATCCGAAATATCTGTTCTCAGATTTCACAGAAATAAGGCTAGCAAAGAGATCCACGAAATACAGATGTAACTCTGTGAGTGGAAGTCACACATCACAGAGCAGTTTCTCAGAAAGCTTCTTTCCAGATTTCATCTGAGGATATTTCCTTTTTCACCATAGCCGACTAAGGGCTCCAAAATGTCACTTTTCCAATTCCACAAGAAATGTCTTAGTAAAAGTCTTCTTGAGAGGAAAGCTGTAACTCTCTGAGATGATTTCACAGAACACAAAGAAGTTTCTCAGAAAGCTTCTTTCTCTTTATTATCGGAAGATATTTCCTTTGGCCCTATAGCCTATAAAAGGGATCCGAAATATCTGTTCTCAGATTCCACAGAAATAAGGCTAGCAAAGAGATCCATGAAATACAGATGTAACTCTGTGAGTGGAAGATACACATCACAGAGCAGTTTCTCAGAAAGCTTCTTTACAGATTTCATCTGAGGATATTTCCTTTTTCAACATAGCCGTCTATGGGCTTCCAAATATGACTTTGCCAATTCCACAAGAACTGTCTTAGCGAAAGGCTTCTTGAGGGGAAAGTTGTAACTCTGTGAGATGATTTCAGAGAACACAAAGAAGTTTCTCAGAAAGCTTCTTTTTCTTTATCATCGGAAGATATTTCCTTTGGCCCTATAGTCTTCAAAGGGATTCGAAATATCTGTTCTCAGATTACACAGAAATAAGGCTAGCAAAGAGATCCACGAAATACAGATGTAACTCTGTGAGGTGAATTAACAGAACACTAAGCAGTTTCTCAGAAAGCTTCTTTACAGATTTCATCGGAGGATATTTCCTTTTTCACCGTAGCCGTCTATGGGCTTCCAAATATCACTTTGCCAATTCCATTAGAAGTGTCTTAGCGAAAGGCGTCTTGAGGGGAAAGCTGTAATTCTGTGAGATGATTTCACTGAACACAAAGAAGTTTCTCAGAAAGCTTCTTTCTCTTTGTTATCGGAGGATATTTCCTTTGGCCCTATAGTCTTCAAATGGATTCGAAATATCTATTCTCGGATTCCACAGAAATAAGGTAGCAAAGAAATCCACGAAATACAGATGAAACTCTGTGAGTGGAAGTCACACATCACAGAGAAGTTTCTCAGAAAGTTTCTTTCCAGATTTCATCTGAGCATATTTCCTTTTTCACCTTAGCCCTCTATGGGCTTCCAAATATCACTTTGCCAATTCCACAAGAACTGTCTTAGCGAAAGGTTTCTTGAGGGGAAAGCTGTAACTCTGTGAGATGATTTCACAGAACACAAAGAAGTTTCTCAGAAAGCTTCTTTCTCTTTGTTATCGGAGGATATTTCCTTTGGCCCTATAGTCTTCAAAGGGATCGGAAATATCTGTTCTCAGATTCCAAAGAAATAAGGCTAGCAAAGAGATCCACAAAATACAGATGTAACTCTGTGAGTGGAAGTCACACATCACAGAGCATTTCTCAGAAAGCTTCTTTCCAGATTTCACCTGAGGATATTTCCTTTTTCACCATAGACCTCTAAGGGCTTCCAAATATGACTTTGCCAATACCACAAGAACTGTCTTAGCGAAAGGCTTCTTGAGGGGAAAGCTGTAACTCTCTGAGATGATTTCACAAAACACAAAGAAGTTTCTTAGAAAGCTTCTTTCTCTTTGTTATCGGAGATATTTCCTTTGGCCCTATATTGTTCAAAGGGATCGGGAATATCTGTTCTCAGATTCCACAGAAATAAGGTTAGCAAAGAGATCCACTAAATACAGATGTAACTCTGTGAGGTGAGTTAATAGCACACTAAGCAGTTTCTCAGAAAGCTTCTTTCCAGATTTCATCTGAGGATATTTCCATTTCACCATAGCCCTCTACGGGCTTCCAAATATCACTTTGCCAATTCCACAAGAACTGTTTTAGCGAAAGTCTTATTGAGGGGAAAGCTGTAACTCGGTGAGATGATTTCACAGAACACAAAGAGGTTTTTCAGAAAGCTTCTTTCTCTTTGTTATCGGAGGATATTTCCTTTGGACCTATAGTCTTCCAAGGGATACGAAATATCTGTTCTCAGATTCCACAGAAATAAGGCTAGCAAAGAGATCCACGAAATACAGAAGTAACCCTGTGAGATGAATTAACAGGACACTAAGCAGTTTCTCAGAAAGCTGCTTTACAGATTTCATCTGAGGATATTTCCTTTTTCAACATAGCCCTCTTTGGGTTTCCAAATATCACTTTGCCAATTGCACAAGAACTGTCTTAGCGAAAGGCTTCTTGAGGGGAAAGCTGTAACTCTGTGGGATGATTTCACAGAACACAAAGAAGTTTCTCAGAAAGCTTCTTTCTCTTTGTTATCGGAGGATATTTCCTTTGGCCCTAGAGTCTTCCAAGGGATCCGAAATATCTGTTCTCAGATTCCACAGAAATAAGGCTAGCATAGAGATCCACGAAATACAGAAGTAACCCTGTGAGATGAATTAACAGGACACTAAGCAGTTTCTCAGAAAGCTGCTTTCCAGATTTCATCTGAGGATATTTCCTTTTTCAACATAGCCCTCTATGGGTTTCCAAATATCACTTTGCCAAATCCACAAGAACTGTCTTAGCGAAAGGCTTCTTGAGGGGAAAGCTGTAACTCTGTGAGATGATTTCACAGAACACAAAGAAGTTTCTCAGAAAGCTTCTTTCTCTTTGTTATCGGAGGATATTTCCTTTGGCCCTATAGTCTTCAAAGGGATCCGGAATATCTGTTCTCAGATTCCATAGAAATAAGGCTAGCAAAGAGATCCACGAAATACAGATGTAACTCTGTGAGTGGAAGTCACACATCACAGAGAAGTTTCTCAGAAAGCTTCTTTCCAGATTTCATCTGAGGATGTTTCCTTTTTCACCATAGACCTCTATGGGCTTCCAAATATCACTTTGCCAATTCCACAAGAACTGTCTTAGCGAAAGGCTTCTTGAGGGGAAAGCTGTAACTCTGTGAGATGATTTCACAGAACACAAAGAAGTTTCTCAGAAAGCTTCTTTCTCTTTGTTATCGGAGGATATGTCCTTTGGCCCTACAGTCTTCAAAGGGATTCGAAATATCTGTTCTCAGATTCCACAGAAATAAGGCTAGCAAAGAGATCCTCGAAATACAGATATAACACTGTGAGGTGAATTAACAGAACACTAAGCAGTTTCTCAGAAAGCTTCTTTCCAGATTTCATCTGAGGATGTTTCCTTTTTCACCATAGCCGTCTAAGGGCTCCCAAATGTCACTTTGCCAATTCCACAAGAAGTGTCTTAGCGAAAGGCTTCTTGAGGGGAAAGCTGTAACTCTGTGAGATGATTTCACCGAACACAAATAAGTTTCTCAGAAAGCTACTTTCTCTTTGTTATCGGAGGATATTTCCCTTCTCCCTATAGTCTTCAAAGGGATCCGAAATATCTGTTCTCAGATTCCACAGAAATAAGGCTAGCAAAGAGATCCACGAAATACAGAAATAACCCTGTGAGTGGAAGTCACACATCACAGAGCAGTTTCTCAGAAAGCTTCTTTACAGATTTCATCTGAGGATATTTCCTTTTTCACCAGAGCCCTCTATGGGCTTCCAAATATCAGTTTTCCAATTCCACAAGTACTCTCGTAGCGAAAGGCTTCTTGAGGGGAAAGTTGTAACTCTGTGAGATGATTTCACAGAACACAAAGAAGTTTCTCAGAAAGCTTCTTTCTCTTTGTTAGCGGTGGATATTTCCTTTGGCCCTATAGTCTTCAAAGGGATCCGAAATATCTGTTCTCAGATTCCACAGAAATAAGGCTAGCAAAGTGATCCACGAAATACAGATGTAACTCTGTGAGATGAATTAACAGAACACTAAGCAGTTTCTCAGAAAGCTGCTTTCCAGATTTCATCTGAGGATATTTCCTTTTTCACCATAGCCCTCTATGGGCTTCCAAATATCACTTTGCCCATTCCACAAGAACTGTCTTAGCGAAAGGAGTCTTGACGGGAAAGATGTAACTCTGTGAGATGATTTCACAGAACACAAAGAAGTTTCTCATAAGCTTCTTTCTCTTTGTTATCGGAGGATATTTCCTTTGGCCCTATAGTCTTCAAAGGGATCCGAAATATCTGTTCTCAGATTCCACAGAAATAAGGCTAGCAAAGACATCCACGAAATACAGATGTAACTCTGTGAGATGAATTAACAGAACATTACGCATTTTCTCAGAAAGCTGCTTTCCAGATTTCATCTGAGGATATTTCCTTTTTCACCATAGCCCTCTATGGGCTTCCAAATATCACTTTTCCAAATCCACAAGAACTGTCTTAGCGAGTGGCTTGTTGAAGGCATGGCTGTAACTCTTTGAAGTGATTTCACAGAACACAAAGAAGTTTCTCAGAAAGCTTCTTTCTCTTTGTTATCGGAGGATATTTCCTTTGGCCCTAGAGTCTTCAAAGGGATCGGAAATATCTGTTCTCAGATTCCACAGAAATAAGGCTGGCAAAGAGATCCAAAAATACAGATGTAACTCTGTGAGTGGAAGTCACACATCACAGAGCAGTTTCTCAGAAAGTTTCTTTCCAGATTTCATCTGAGGATATTTCCTTTTTCACCTTATCCCTCTGTGGGCTTCCAAATATCTCTTTGCCAATTCCACAAGAACTGTCTTACCGAAAGAGTTCTTGAGGGGAAAGCTGTAACGCTGTGAGATGATTTCACAGAACACAAAGAAGTTTCTCAGAAAGCTTCTTTCTCTTTGTTATCGGAGGATATTTCCTTTGGCCCTATAGTCTTCAAAGGGATTCGAAATATCTGTTCTCAGATTCCACAGAAATAAGGCTAGCAAAGAGATCCACGAAATACAGATGTAACTCTGTGAGGTGAATTTACAGAACACTAACCAGTTTCTCAGAAAGCTTCTTTCCAGATTTCATCTGAGGATATTTCCTTTTTCACCATAGCCGTCTAAGGGCTCCCAAATGTCACTTTGCCAATTCCACAAGAACTGTCTTAGCGAAAGGCTTCTTGAGGGGAAAGCTGTAACTCTGTGAGATGATTTCACAGAACACAAAGAAGTTTCTCAGAAAGCTTCTTTCTCTTTGTTATCGGAGGATATTTCCTTTGGCCCTATAGTCTTCAAAGGGATTCGAAATATCTGTTCTCAGATTCCACAGAAATAAGGCTAGAAAAGAGATCCACAAAATACACATGTAACTCTGTGAGGTGAATTAACAGAACACTAAGCAGTTTCTCAGAAAGCTGCTTTCCAGATTTCATCTGAGGATATTTCCTTTTTCACCATAGCCCTCTAAGGGCTTCCAAATATCACCTTGCCAATTCCACAAGAACTGTCTTAGCGAAAGGCGTCTTGAGGGGAAATCTGTAACTCTGTGAGATGATTTCACAGAACACAAAGAAGTTTCTCAGAAAGCTTCTTTCTCTTTGTAATCGGAGGATATTTCCTTTGGCCCTATAGTCTTCAAAGGGATCCGAAATATCTGTTCTCAGATTCCACAGAAATAAGGCTAGCATAGAGATCCACGAAATACAGATGTAACTCTGTGAGATGAATTAAAAGAACACTACGCAGTTTCTCAGAAAGCTGCTTTCCAGATTTCATGTAAGGATATTTCCTTTTTCACCATAGCTGTCTATGGGCTTCCAAATATCACTTTTCCAAATCCACAAGAACTGTCTTAGCGAAAGGCTTCTTGAAGGCCAAGCTGTAACTCCGTGAGATGATTTCACAGAACACAAAGAAGTTTCTCAGAAAGCTTCTTTCTCTTTGTTATCGGAGGATATTTCCTTTGGCCCTATAGTCTTCAAAGGGATCCGAAATATCTGTTCTCAGATTCCACAGAAATAAGGTTAGCAAAGGGATTCACGAAATACAGATGTAACTCTGTGAGTGGAAGTCACACATCACAGAGCAGTTTCTCAGAAAGCTTCTTTCCAGATTTCGTCTGAGGATGTTTCCTTTTTCACCATAGACCTCTATAGGCTTCCAAATATCACTTTGCCAATTCCACAAGAACTGTCTTAGCGATAGGCTTCTTGAGGGGAAAGCTGTAACTCTGTGAGATGATTTCACAGAACACAAAGAAGTTTCTCAGAAAGCTTCTTTCTCTTTGTTATCGGAGGATATTTCCTTTGGCCCTATAGTCTTCAAAGGGATTCGAAATATCTGTTCTCAGATTCCACAGAAATAAGGCTAGCAAAGAGAAACACGAAATACAGATGTGACTCTGTGAGATGAATTAACAGAACACTAAGCAGTTTCTTAGAAAGCTGCTTTCCATATTTCATCTGAGGATATTTCCTTTTTCACCAAAGCCCTCTATGGGCTTCCAAATAACACTTTGCCAATTCCACAAGAAGAGTCTTAGTGAAAGGCTTCTTGAGCGTAAAGCTGTAACTCTGAGATGATTTCACAGAACACAAAGAAGTTTCTCAGAAAGCTTCTTTCTCTTTGTAATCTGAGGATATTTCCTTTGGCCCTATAGTCTTCAAAGGGATGGGAAATATCTGTTATCAGATTTCATAGAAATAAGGCTAGCAAAGAGATCCACGAAATACAGATGTAACTCTGTGAGATGAAATAACAGTACACTAAGCAGTTTCTCAGAAAGCTTCTTTCCAGATTTCCTCTGAGGATATTTCCTTTTTCACCATAACCCTCTATGGGCTTCCAAATATCACTTTTCCAAATCCACAAGAACTGTCTTAGCGAGCGGATTCTTGAAGGGAAAGCTGTACTCTGTGAGATCATTTCACAGAACACAAAGAAGTTTCTCAGAAAGCTTCTTTCTCTTTGTTATCGGAGGATATTTCCTTTTGCCCTATAGTCTTCAAAGGGATCCGAAATATCTGTTCTCAGATTCCACAGAAATAAGGCTAGCAAAGAGATAGAGGAAATACAGATGTAACTCTGTGAGTGGAAGTCACACATCGCAGAGAAGTTTCTCAGAAAGCCTCCTTCCAGATTGCATCTGAGGATATTTCCTTTTAATCATGGCCCTCTATGGGCTTCCAAATATCACTTTGCCAATTCCACAAGAACTGTCTTAGCGAAAGGCATCTTGAGGGGAAAGCTGTAACTCTGTGAGATGATTTCACAGAACACAAAGATGTTTCTCAGAAAGCTTCTTTCTCTTTGTTATCGGAGCATATTTCCTTTTGCCCTGTATCTTCAAAGGGACCCGAAATATCTGTTCTCAGATCCCACAGAAATAAGGCTAGCAAAGAGATCCACGAAATACAAATGTAACTCTGTGTGGTGAATTAACAGAACACTAAGCAGTTTCTCAGAAAGCTTCTTTCCAGGTTTCGTCTGAGGATATTTCCTTTTTCACCATTGCCCTCTTTGGGCTTCGAAATATCACTTTGCCATTTCCACAAGAACTGTCTTAGCGAAAGGCTTCTTGAGGGGAAAGCTGTAACTCTGTGAGATGATTTCACAGAACACAAAGAAGTTTCTCAGAAAGCTTCTTTCTCTTTGTTATCGGAGGATATTTCCTTTGGCCCTATGGTCTTCAAAGGGATTCCAAATATCTGTTCTCAGATTCCACAGAAAAAAGGCTAGATAACAGATCCACGAAATACATATGTAACTCTGTGAGATGAATTCACAGAACACTAAGCAGTTTCTCAGAAAGTGTCTTTCCCAATTTCATCTGAGGATATTTCCTTTTTCACCATAGCCGTCTATGGGCTTCCAAATATCACTTTGCCAATTCCACAAGAACTGTCTTAGCGAAAGGTTTCTTGAGGCAAAAGCTGTACCTCTGTGAGATGATTTCACAGTACACAAAGAAGTTTCTCAGAAAGATTCTTTCTCTATTTATCGGAGGATATTTCCTTTGGCCCTATATTCTTCCAAGGGATCCGAAATATCTGTTCTCAGATTCCACAGAAATAAGGCTAGCAAAGAGATCCACGAAATACAGATGTAACTCTGTGAGATGAATTAACAGAACACTAAGCAGTTTCTCAGAAAGCTGCTTTCCAGATTTCATCTGAGGATATTTCCTTTTTCACCATAGCCCTCTATGGGCTTCCAAATATCACTTTGCCAATTCCACAAGAACTGTCTTAGCGAAAGACTTCTTGAGGGGAAACTGTACCTCTATTAGATGAATTCACAGAACACAAAGAAGTTTCTCAGAAAGCTTCTTTCTCTTTGTTATCGGAAGGTATTTACTTTGGCCCTATAGTCTTCAAAGTGATCCGAAATATCTGTTCTCAGATTCCACAGAAATAAGATTAGCAAAGAGATCCACGAAATACAGATGTAACTCTGTGAGTGGAAGTCACACATCACGGAGAATTTTCTCAGAAAGCTTCTTTCCAGATTTCATTTGAGGATATTTCCTTTTTCACCATAGCCCTCTAAGGGCTTCCAAATATCACTTTGCCAATACCACAAGAACTGCCTTAGCGAAAGGCTTCTTGAGGGGAAAGCTGTTACTCTGTGAGATGATTTCACAAAACAAAAAGAAGTTTCTTAGAAAGCTTCTTTCTCTCTGTTATCGGAGGATATTTCCTTTGGCCCTATAATCTTCAAAGGGATCCGAAATATCTGTTCTCAGATTCAACAGACATAAGGTAAGCATAGAGATCCACCAAACACAGATGTAACTCTGTGAGGTGAATTAACAGAACACTAAGCAGTGTCTCAGAAAGCTTCGTTCCAGGTTTCGTCTGAGGATATTTCCTTTTTCACCATTGCCCTCTATGGGCTTCCAAATATCACTTTGCCAATTCCACAAGAACTGTCTTAGCGAAATGATTCTTGAGGGGAAAGCTGTAACTCTGTGAGATGATTTCACAGAACACAAAGAATTTTCTCAGAAAGCTTCTTTCTCTTTGTTAGCTGAGGATATTTCCTTTGACCCTATAGTCTTCAAAGGGATTCCAAATATCTGTTCTCAGATTCCACAGAAATAAGGCTAGGAAAGAGATCCACGAAATACAAATGTAACTCTGTGAGATGATTTCACAGAACACAAGGAAGTTTCTCAGAAAGCTTCTTTCTCTTTGTTATCGGAGGATATTTCCTTTGGCCATATAGTCATCCAAGGGATCTGATATATCTGTTCTCAGATTCCACAGAAATAAGGCTAGCAAACAGATCCACGAAATACAGATGTAACTCTGTGAGTGGAAGTCACACATCACAGAGAAGTTTCTCAGAAAGCTTCTTTCCAGATTTCATCTGAGGATATTTCCCTTTCAACATAGCCCTCTATGGGCTTCCAAATATCACTTTGCCAATTCCACAACAACTGTCTTAGCGAAAGGCTTCTGGAGGGGAAAGCTGTAACTCTGTGAGATGATTTCACAGAACACAAAGAAGTTTCTCCGAAAGGTTCTTTCTCTTTGTTATCGGAGGATATTTCCTTTGGCCCTATAATCTTCAAAGGGATCCGAAATATCTGTTCTCAGATTCCACAGAAATAAGGCTAGCAAAGAGATCCACGAAATACAGATGTAATTCGGTGAGTGGAAGTCACACATCACAGAGCAGTTTCTCAGAAAGCTTCTTTCCAGATTTCACCTGAGGATACTTCCTTTTTCAACATAGACCTCCATGGGCTTCTAAATATCACTTTGCCAATACCACAAGAACTGTCTTAGCGAAAGACTTCTTCAGGGGAAAGCTGTAACTCTGTGAGATGATTTCACAAAACACAAAGAAGTTTCTTAGAAAGCTTCTTTCTCTTTGTTATCGGAGGATATTTCCTTTGGCCCTATAGTCTTCAAAGGGATCGGAAATATCTGTTCTCAGATTCCACAGAAATAAGGCTAGCAAAGAGATCCACGAAATACAGATGTAACTCTGTGAGATGAATTAACAGAACACTAAGCAGTTTCTCAGAAACGTGCTTTCCAGATTTCATCTTAGAATATTTCCTTTTTCACCGTAGCCGTCTATGGGCTTTCAAACATCACTTTGCCAATTCCACAAGAACTGTCTTAGCGAAAGGCTTCTTGAGGGGAAAGCTGTAACTCTGTGAGATGATTTCACAGAACACAAAGAAGTTTCTCAGAAAGCTTCTTTCTCTTTGTTATCGAAGGATATTTCCTTTGGCCCTATAGTCTTCAAAGGGATCCGAAATATCTGTTCTCAGATTCCACAGAAATAAGGCTAGCAAAGAGATCCACGAAATACAGATGTAACACTGTGAGTGGAAGTCACACATCACAGAGAAGTTTCTCAGAAAGCTTCCTTCCAGATTTCATTTGAGGATATATCCTTTTCACAATAGCCCTCAATGGGCTTCCAAATATCACTTTGCCAATTCGACAAGAACTGTCTTAGCGAAAGGCTTCTTGATGGGAAAGCTGTAACTCTGTGAGATGATTGCAAAGAACATAAAGAAGTTTCTCAGAAAGCTTCTTTTTCTTTGTTATCAGAGGGTATTTCCTTCGACCCTATAGTCTTCAAAGGGATCAGAAATATCTGTTCTCAGATTCCATAGAAATAAGGCTAGCAAAGTGATCCACGAAATACAGATGTAACTATGTGAGATGAATTAACAGAACACTAAGCAGTTTCTCAGAAAGCTGCTTTCCAGATTTCATCTGAGGATATTTCCTTTTTCAAGAAAGCCCTCTATGGCCTTACAAATATCACTTTCCCAATTCCAAAAGAACTGTCTTAGCGAAAGACTTCTTGAGGGGAAAGCTGTAACTCTGTGAGATGATTTCACAGAACACAAAGAAGTTTCTCAGAAAGATTCTTTCTCTTTGTTATCGGAGGATATTTCATTTGGCCCTATAGTCTTCAAAGGGATCCGAAATATCTGTTCTCATATTCCACAGAAATAAGGCTAGCCAAGAGATCCACGAAATACAGAAGTAACACTGTGAGATGAATTAACAGAACACTAAGCAGTTTCTCAGAAAGCTTCTTTCCAGATTTCATCTGAGGATATTTCCTTTTTCACCATAGCCCTCTATGGGCTTGCAAATATCACTTTTCCAAATTCACAAGAACTGACTTAGCGAGCGGCTTCTTGAAGGGAAAGCTGTAACTCTGTGAGATGATTTCACAGAACACAAAGAAGTTTCTCAGAAAGCTTCTTTCTCTTTGTTATCGGAGGATATTTCCTTTGGCCCTATAGTCTTCAAAGGGATCCGAAATATCTGTTCTCAGATTCCACAGAAATAAGGCTAGCAAAGAGATCAACGAAATACAGAAGTAACTCTGTGAGATGAATTAACAGAACACTAAGCAGTTTCTCAGAAAGCTTCTTTCCAGATTTCTTCAGAAGATATTTCCTTTTTCACCATAGCCGTCTATGGGCTTTCAAATATCGCTTTGCCAATTCCACAAGAACTGTCTTAGCGAAAGGCTTCTTGAGGGGAAAGCTGTAACTCTGTGATATGATTTCCCAGAACACAAAGAAGTTTCTCAGAAAGTTTCTATCTCTTTGTTATCGGAGGATATTTCCTTTGGCCCTATAGTCTTCAAAGGGATCCGAAATATCTGTTCTCAGATTCCACAGAAATAGGGCTAGCAAAGAGATCCACGAAATACAGATGTAACTCTGTGAGTGGAAGTCACACATCACCGAGAAGTATCTCAGAAAGCTTCATTCCAGATTTCATCTGAGGATATTTCCTTTTTCACCATAGCCCTCTATGCCAAATATCACTTTGCCAATTCCACAAGAACTGTCTTAGCGAAAGGCTTCTTGAGGGGAAAGCTTGTAACTCTGTGAGATGATTTCACAGAACTCAAAGAAGTTTCTCAGAAAGCTTCTTTCTCTTTGTTATCGGAGGATATTCCCTTGGGCCCTATAGTCTTCAAAGGGATCCGAAATATCTGTTCACAGATTCCACACAAATAAGGCTAGCAAAGAGATCCACGAAATACAGATATAACTCTGTGAGATGAATTATCAGAACACTATGCAGTTTCTCAGAAAGCTGCTTTCCAGATTTCATCTGAGGATATTTCCTTTTTCAAGAAAGCCCTCTATGGGCTTCCAAATATCACTTTCCCAATTCCACAATAACTGTCTTGACGAAAGGCTCCTTGAGGGGAAAGCTGTAATTCCGTGAGATGATTTCACAGAACACAAAGAAGTTTCTCAGAAAGCTTCTTTCTCTTTGTTACCGGAGGATATTTCCTTTGGCCCTATAGTCTTCAAAGGGATCCGAAATATCTGTTCTCAGATTCCACAGAAATAAGGGTAGCAAAGAGATCCACGAAATGTAGATGTAACTCTGTGACTGGAAGTCACACATCACAGAAAAGTTTCTCAGAAAGCTTCTTTCCAGATTTCATCTGAGGATATTTTCTTTTCATCATAACCTTCTATGGGCTTTCAAATATCACTTTGCCAATTCCACAAGAACTGTCTTACCGAAAGGCTTCTTGAGGGGAAAGCTGTAACTCTGTGAGATGATTTCACAGAACACAAAGAAGTTTCTCAGAAAGCTTCTTTCTCTTTGTTATCGGAGGATATTTCCTTTGGCCCTATTGACTTCAAAGGGATCCGAAATATCTGTTCTCAGTTTCCACAGAAATAAGGCTAGCAAAGAGATCCACAAAATAGAGATGAAACTCTGTGAATTGAAGTCACACATCACAGAGCAGTTTCTCAGAAAACTTCTTTCCAGATTTCCTCTGAGGATATTTCCTTTTTCACCATAGCCCTCTATGGGCTTCCAAATATCACTTTTCCAATTCCACAAGAACTGTCTTAGCGAGCGGATTCTTGAGGGGAAAGCTGTAACTCTGTGAGATGATGTCACAGAACACAAAGAAGTTTCTCAGAAAGCTTCTTTCTCTTTGTTATCGGAGGATATTTCCTTTGGCCCTATAGTCTTCAAATGGATCCGCAATATCTGTTCTAAGGTTCCACAGAAATAAGTCTAGCAAAGAGATCTACGAAATACAGATGTAACTCTGTGAGTGGAAGTCACACATCACAGAGAAGTTTCTCAGAAAGCTTCTTTCCAGATTTCATCAGAGGATATTTCCTTTTTCACCATAGCCCTCTATGGGCTTCCAAATATCACTTTGCCAATTCCACAAGAACTGTCTTAGCGAAAGGCTTCTTGAAGGGAAAGCTTGTAACTCTGTGAGATGATTTCACAGAACACAAAGAAGTTTCTCAGAAAGCTTCTTTCTCTTTGTTATCGGAGGATATTTCCCTTGGCCCTCTAGTCTTCAAAGGGATCCGAAATATCTGTTCTCAGATTCCACAGAAATAAGGCTAGCAAAGAGATCCACGAAATACAGATGTAACTCTGTGACTGGAAGTCACACATCACAGAGCAGTTTCTCAGAAAGCTTCTTTCCAGATTTCATCTGAGGATATTTCCTTTTTCACCATAGCCCTCTGTGGGCTGCCAAATATTACTTTTCCAATTCCAAAAGAAGTGTCTTAGCGAAAGGCTTCCTGAGGGGAAAGCTGTAACTCTTTGAGATGATTTCACAGAATACAAGGAAGTTTCTCAGAAAGGTTCTTTCTCTTTGTTATCGGAGGATATTTCCTTTGGCCCTATAGTCTTCAAAGGGATCCGAAATATCTGTTCTCAGATTCCACAGAAATAAGGCCAGCAAAGTGATCCACGAAATACAGATGTAACACTGTGAGATGAATTAAAAGAACACTAAGAAGTTTCTCAGAAAGCTGCATTCCAGATTTCATCTGAGGTTATTTCCTTTTTCACCATAGCCCGCTTTGGGCTTCGAAATATCACTTTGACAGTCCACAAGAACTATCTTAGCGAAAGGCTTCTTGAGGGGAAAGCTGTAACTCTGTGAGATGATTTCACAGAACACAAAGAAGTTTCTCAGGAAGCTTCTTTCTCTTTGTTATCAGAGGATATTTCCTTTGGCCCTATAGTCTTCAAAGGGATCCGAAATATCTGTTCTCAGATTCCACAGAAATAAGGCCAGCAAAGAGATTCACGAAATACAGATGTAACACTGTGAGATGAATTAAAAGATCACTAAGCAGTTTCTCAGAAAGCTGCTTTCCGGATTTCATCTGTGGATATTTCCTTTTTTACCATAGCCCTCTATGGGCTTCCAAATATCACTTTGACAGTCCACAAGAACTATCTTAGCGAAAGGCTTCTTGACGGGAAAGGTGTAACTCTGTGAGATGATTTCACAGAACACAAAGAAGTTTCTCAGAAAGCTTCTTTCTCTTTGTTATCCGAGGATATTTCCTTTGGCCCTATAATCTTCAAAGGGATCCGAAATATCTGTTCTCAGATTCCACAGAAATAAGGCTAGCAAAGAGATCCACGAAATACAGATGAAACTCTGTGAGATGAATTAACAGAACACTAAGCAGTTTCTCAGAAAGCTTCTTTCCAATTTTCATCTGACGATATTTCCTTTTTCACCATAGCCCTCTATGGGCTTCCAAATATCACTTTGCCAATTCCACAAGAACTGCCTTGGCGAAAGGCTTCTTGAGGGGAAAGCTGTAACTCTGTGAGGTGATTTCACAGAATACAAGGAAGTTTCTCACAAACCTTCTTTCTCTTTGTTATCGGAGGTTATTTCCTTTGGCCCTATAGTCTTCCAAGGGATCCGAAATATCTGTTCTCAGATTCCACAGAAATAAGGCTAGCAAAGAGATCCACGAAATACAGATGTAACTCTGTGACTGGAAGTCACACATCACAGAGCAGTTTCTCAGAAATCTTCTTTACAGATTTCATCTGAGGATATTTCCTTTTTCACCCTAGCCGTCTAAGGGCTTCCAAATATCACTTTGCCAATTCCACAAGAACTGTCTTAGCGAAAGGCTTCTTCAGGGGAAAGCTGTAACTCTGTGAGATGATTTCACAGAACACAAAGAAGTTTCTCAGAAAGCTTCTTTCTCTTTGTTATCGGAGGATATTTCCTTTGGCCCTGTAGTCTTCAAAGGGATCCAAAATATCTGTTCTCAGATTCCACAGAAATAAGGCTAGTAAAGAGATCCACGAAATACAGATGAAACTCTGTGAGATGAATTAACAGAACACTAAGCAGTTTCTCAGAAAGCTTCTTTCCAGAATTCATCTGAGGATATTTGCTTTTTCACCGTAGCCCTCTGTGGGCTGCCAAATATTACTTTTCCAATTCCACAAGAAGTGTCTTAGCGAAAGGCTTCCTGAGGGGAAAGCTGTAACTCTTTGAGATGATTTCACAGAATACAAGGAAGTTTCTCAGAAAGCTTCTTTCTCTTTGTTATCGGAGGATATTTCCTTTGGCCCTATAGTCTTCAAAGGGATCCGAAATATGTGTTCTCAGATTCCACAGAAATAAGGCTAGCAAAGTGATCCACGAAATAGAGATGTAACTCTGATAGATGAATTAACAGAACACTAAGCAGTTTCTCAGAAAGCTTCTTTCCAGATTTCATCTGAGGATATTTCCTTTTTCACCGTAGCCGTCTATGGGCATCCAAATATCACGTTGCGAATTCCACAAGAACTGTCTTAGCGAAAGGCTTCTTGAGGGGAAAGCTGTAACTCTGTGAGATGATTTCACAGAACACAAAGAAGTTTCTCAGGAACCTTCTTTCTCTTTTTTATCGGAGGATATTCCCTTTGGCCCTATAGTCTTCAAAGGGATCCGAAATATCTGTTCTCAGATTCCACAGAAATAAGGCCAGCAAAGAGATCCACGAAATACAGATGTAACACTGTGAGATGAATTAAAAGAACACTAAGCAGTTTCTCAGAAAGCTGGTTTCCAGATTTCATCTGAGGATATTTCCTTTTTCACCATAGCCCTCTATGGGCTTCCAAATATCACTTTGACAGTCCACAAGAACTATCTTAGCGAAAGGCTTCTTGAGGGGAAACTTATAACTCTGTGAGGTGATTTCACAGAACACAAAGAAGTTTCTCAGAAAGCTTCTTTCTCTTTGTTATCAGAGGATATTTCCTTTGGCCCTATAGTCTTCAAAGGGATCCGAAATATCTGTTCTCAGATTCCACAGAAATAAGGCTAGCAAAGAGATCCACGAAATACAGATGTAACTCTGTGAGTGGAAGTCACACATCACAGAGAAGTTTCTCAGAAAGCTTCTTTCCAGATTTCACCTGAGGATATTTCCTTTTTCACCATAGCCGTATATGGGCTTCCAAATATCACTTTGCCAATTCCACAAGAACTGTCTTAGCGAAAGGCTTCTTGAGGGGAAAGCTGTAACTCTGTGGATGATTTAAGAGAACCCTAAGAAGTTTCTCAGAAAGCTTCTTTCTCTTTGTTATCCGAGGATATTTCCTTTAGCCCTGTAGTCTTCAAAGGGATCCGAACATCTGTTCTCAGATTCCACAGAAATAAGGCTAGCAAAGAGATCCACGAAATACAGATGTAACCCTGTGAGATGAATTAACAGAACACTAAGCAGTTTCTCAGAAAGTTTCTTTCCAGATATCATCTGAGGATATTTCCTTTTTCACCATAGACCTCAATGGGCTTCCAAATATCACTTTGCCAATTCCACAAGAACTGTCTTAGCGAAAGGCTTCTGGAGGGGAAAGCTGTAACTCTGTGAGATGATTTCACAGACCACAAAGAAGTTTCTCAGAAAGCTTCTTTCTCTTTGTTATCGGAGGATATTTCCTTTGGCCCTATAGTCTTCAAAGGGATCCGCAATATCTGTTCTCAGATTCCACAGAAATAAGGCTAGTAAAGAGATCTACGAAATACAGATATAACTCTGTGAGATGAATTAACAGAACACTAAGCAGTTCTCAGAAAGCTTCTTTCCAGATTTCATCTGAGGACAATTCCTTTTTCATCGTAGCCCACTGTGGGCTTCCAAATATCACTTTGCCAATTCCACAAGAAGTGTCTTAGCGAAAGCCTTCCTGAGGGGAAAGCTGTAACTCTTTGTGATGATTTCACAGAATACAAAGAAGTTTCTCAGAAAGCTTCTTTCTCTTTGTTATCAGAGGATATTTCCTTTGGCCGTATAATCTTCAAAGGGATCCGAAATATCTGTTCTCAGATTCCTCAGAAATAAGGCTAGCAAAGAGATCCACGAAATACAGATGTAACTCTGTGAGATAAATTAACAGAACACTAAGCAGTTTCTCAGAAAGCTGCTTTCCAGATTTCATCTGAGGATATTTCCTTTTTCACCATAGCCGTCTATGGGCTTCCAAATATCACTTTGCCAATTCCACAAGAACTGTCTTCGCGAAAGGCTACTTGAGGGGAAAATGTAACTCTGTGAGATGATTTCACAGAACTCAAAGAAGTTTCTCACAAAGCCTCTTTCTCTTTGTTGTCGGAGGATATTTCCTTTTTCCCTAGAATCTTCAAAGGGATCAGAAATATCTGTCCTCAGATTCCACAGAAATAAGGCTAGCAAAGAGATCCACGAAATACAGATGTAACTCTGTGAGTGGAAGTCACACATCACAGAGAAGTTTCTCAGAAAGCTTCTTTCCAGATTTCATCTGAGGATATTTCCTTTTTCACCATAGCCGTATATGGGCTTCCAAATATCACTTTGCCAATTCCACAAGAACTGTCTTAGCGAAAGGCTTCTTGAGGGGAAAGCTGTAACTCTGTGGATGATTTAAGAGAACACAAAGAAGTTTCTCAGAAAGCTTCTTTCTCTTTGTTATCGGAGGATATTTCCTATAGCCCTATAGTCTTCAAAGGGATCCGAAATATCTGTTCTCAGATTCCACAGAAATAAGGCTAGCAAAGAGATCCCCGAAATACAGATGTAACCCTGTGAGATGAATTAACAGAACACTAAGCAGTTTCTCAGAAAGATTCTTTCCAGATTTCATCTGAGGATATTTCCTTTTTCACCGTAGACCTCTATGGGCTTCCAAATATCACTTTGCCAATTCCACAAGAACTGTCTTAGCGAAAGGCTTCTTGAGGAGAAAGCTGTAACTCTGTGGATGATTTAAGAGAACACAAAGAAGTTTCTCAGAAAGCTTCTTTCTCTTTGTTATCGGAGGATATTTCCTTTAGCCCTATAGTCTTCAAAGGGATCCGAAATATCTGTTCTCAGATTCCACAGAAATAAGGCTAGCAAAGAGTTCCACGAACTACAGATGTAACTCTCTGAGTGGAAATCACACATCACATAGCAGTTTCTCAGAAAGCTTCTTTCCAGATTTCATATGAGGATATTTCCTTTTTCACCATAGCCCTCTATGGGCTTCCAAATATCACTTTGCCAATTCCACAAGAACTGTCTTAGCGAAAGGCTTCTTGAGGGGAAAGCTGTAACTCTGTGAGATGATTTCACAGAACACAAAGAAGTTTCTCAGAAAGCTTCTTTCTCTTTGTTATCGGAAGATATTTCCTTGTGCCCTAGAGTCTTCAAAGGGATCCGAAATATCTGTCCTCAGATTCCACAGAAATAAGACTAGCAAAGAGATCCACGAAATACAGATGTAACTCTTCGAGATGAATTAACAGAACATTAAGCAGTTTCTCAGAAAGCTGCTTTCCAAATTTCATCTGAGGATATTTCGTTTTTCACCATAGCCTTCTATGGGCTTCCAAATATCACTTTGCCAATTCCACAAGAACTGTCTTAGCGAAAGGCTTCTTTACGGGAAAGCGATAACTCTGTGAGTTGATTTCACAGAACACAAAGAAGTTTCTCAGAAAGCTTCTTTCTCTTTGTTATCAGAGGATATTTCCTTCGGCCCTATAGTCTTCAAAGGGATCCGAAATATCTGTTCTCAGATTCCACAGAAATAAGGCTAGCAAAGTGATCCACGAAATACAGATGTAACTCTTTGAGATGAATTAACAGAACACTAAGCAGTTTCTAAGAAAGCTGCTTTCCAGATTTCATCTGAGGATATTTCCTTTTTCACCATAGCCCTCTATGGGCTTCCAAATATCACTTTTCCAAATTCACAAGAACTGACTTAGCGAGCGGCTTCTTGAAGGGAAAGCTGTAACTCTGTGAGATGATTTCACAGAACACAAAGAAGTTTCTCAGAAAGCTTCTTTCTCTTTGTTATCGGAGGATATTTCCTTTGGCCCTATAGTCTTCAAAGGGATCCGAAATATCTGTTCTCAGATTCCACACAAATAAGGCTAGCAAAGAGATCCACGAAATACAGAAGTAACTCTGTGAGATGAATTAACAGAACACTAAGCAGGTTCTCAGAAAGCTTCTTTCCAGATTTCATCTGAGGATATTTCCTTTTTCACCATAGCCGTCTATGCGCTTCCAAATATCACTTTGCCAATTCCACAGAACTGTCTCAGCGAAAGGCTTCTTGAGGGGAAAGCTGTAACTCTGTGAGATGATTTCACGGAACACAAAGAGGTTTTCAGAAAGCTTCTTTCTCTTTGTTATCGGAGGATATTTCCTTTGGCCCTATAGTCTCAAAGGGATCCGAAATATCTATTCTCAGATTCCACTGAAATAAGGTAGCAAAGAGATCCACGAAATACAGATGTAACCCTGTGAGTGGAAGTCACACATCACAGAGCAGTTTCTCAGAAAGTTTCTTTCAAGATTTCATCTGAGGATATTTCCTTTTTCACCTTAGCTCTCTATGGGCTTCCAAATATCACTTTGCCAATTCCACAAGAACTGTCTTAGCGAAAGGCTTCTGGAAGGGAAAGCTGTAACTCTGTGAGATGATTTCACCGAACACATAGAAGTTTTTCAGAAAGCTTCTTTCTCTTTGTTATCGGAGGATATTTCCTTTGGCCCTATAGTCTTCAAAGGGATCCGAAATATCTGTTCTCAGATTCCACAGAAATAAGGCTAGAAAAGAGATCCACGAAATACAGATGGAACTCTGTGAGATGAGTGAACAGAACACTAAGCAGTTTCTCAGAAAGCTTCTTTCCAGATTTCATCTGAGGATATTTCCTTTTTCACCATAGCCCTCTATGGCCTTCCAAATATCACTTTGCCAATTCTACAAGAACTGTCTTAGCGAAAGGCTTCTTGAGGGGAAAGCTGTAACTCTGTGAGATGATTTCACAGAACACAAAGAATTTCCTCAGAAAGCTTCTTACTCTTTGTTATCGGAGGATATTTCCTTTGGCCCTATAGTCTTCAAAGGGATCCGAAATATCTGTTCTCAGATTCCACAGAAATAAGGCTAGCAAAGAGATCCGCAAAATACAGATGTAACTCTGTGAGTGGAAGTCACACATCACAGAGAAGTTTCTCAGAAAGCTTCTTTCCAGATTTCATCTGAGGATATTTCCTTTTCGCCATAGCCCTCTATGGGCTTCCAAATACCACTTTTCCAATTCCACAAGAACTGTCTTAGCGAAAGGTTTCTTGAGGGTAAAGCTGTAACTCTGTGAGATGATTTCACAGAACACAAAGTATTTCCTCAGAAATCTTCTTTCTCTTTGTTATCGGAGGATATTTCCTTTGGCCCTATAGTCTTCAAAGGGATCCAAAATATCTGTTCTCAGATTCCACAGAAATAAGGCTATCAAAGAGATCCACGAAATACAGATGTAACTCTGTGAGTGGAAGTCACACATCACAGAGAAGTTTCTCAGAAAGCTTCTTTCTCTTTGTTATCGGAGGATATTTCCTTTAGCCCTATAGTCTTCAAAGGGATCTGAAATATCTGTTCTCAAATTCCGAGAAATAAGGCTAGTAAAGAGATCCACGATATACAGAAGTAACTGTTTGCGACGAATTAACATAACACTAAGCAGTTTCTCAGAAAGCTTCTTTCCATATTTCATCTGAGGATATTTCCTTTTTCACCATAACCCTCTGTGGGCTTCCAAATATCACTTTGCCAATTCCACAAGAACTGTCTTAGCGAAACGCTTCTTGAGGGGAAAACTGTAACTCTGTGAGATGATTTCACAGAACACAAAGAAGATTCTCAGAAAGCTTCTTTCTCTTTGTTATCGGAGGATATTTCCTTTGGCCCTATAGTCTTCCAAGGGATCCGAAATATCTGTTCTCAGATTCCACAGAAATAAGGCTAGCAAAGAGATCCACGAAATACAGATGTAACTCTGTGAGTGGAAGTCACACATCACAGAGAAGTTTCTCAGAAAGCTTCTTTCCAGATTTCATCTGAGGATATTTACTTTTTCACCATAGCCCTCTATGGGTTTCCAAATATCACTTTGACAATTCCACAAGAATTTTCTTAGCGAAAGACTTCTGGAAGGGAAAGCTGTAACTCTGTGAGATGATTTCACAGAACACAAAGAAGTTTCTCAGAAAGCTTCTTTCTCTTTGTTATAGGAGGATACTTCCTTTGACCCTATAGTCTTCAAAAGGATCCGAAATATCTGTTTTCAGGATCCACAGAAATAGGGCTAGCAAAGAGAAACAGGAAATACAGATGTAACTTTGTAAATGGAAGTCACACATCACACAGCATTTACTCAGAAAGCTTCTCTCCAGATTTCATCTGAGGATATTTCCTTTTCACCATAGCCCTCTATGGGCTTCCAAATATCACTTTGCCAATTCCACAAGAACTCACTTAGCGAAAGATTTCTTGAGGGGAAAGCTGTAACTCTGTGAGATGATTTCACAGAACACAAAGAAGTTTCTCAGAAAGCTTCTTTCTCTTTGTTATCGGAGGATATTTCCTTTGGCCCTATAGTCTTCAAAGGGATCCGAAATATCTGTTCTCAGATTCCACAGAAATAAGGTTAGCAAACAGATCCACTAAATAAAGATGTAACTCTGTGAGATGAATTAACAGAACACTAAGCATTTTCTCAGAAAGCTTCTTTCCCGATTTCGTCTGAGGATATTTCCTTTTTCAAAATAGCCCTCTATGGGCTTCCAAATATCACTTTGCCAATTCCACAAGAACTGTCTTAGCGAAAGGCTTCTTGAAGGGAAAGCTGTAACTCTGTGAGATGATTTCACAGAACACAAAGAGGTTTCTCAGAAAGCTTCTTTCTCTTTGTTATCGGAGGATATTTCCTTTGGCCCTATAGTCTTCAAAAAGAATCGAAATATCTGTTATCAGATTCCACAGAAATAAGGCTAGCAAAGAGATCCACGAAATACAGATGTAACTCTGTGAGGTGAATTAACAGAAAACTAAGCAGGTTCTCAGAAAGCTTCTTTCCAGATTTCTTCTGAGGATATTTCCTTTTTCACCATAGGCGTCTATGGGCTTCCAAATATCACTTTGCCAATTCCAGAAGAACTGTCTTAGCGAAGGGCTTCTTGAGGGGAAAGCTGTAACTCTGTGAGATGATTTCACGGAACACAAAGAGGTTTCTCAGAAAGCTTCTTTCTCTTTGTTATCGGAGGATATTATCTTTGGCCCTATAGTCTTCAAAGGGATCCGAAATATCTATTCTCAGATTCCACAGAAATAAGGTAGCAAAGAGATCCACGAAATACAAATGTAACCCTGTGAGATGAATTAACAGAACACTAAGCATTTTCTCAGAAAGCTGCTTTCCAGATTTCATCTGAGGATATTTCCTTTTTCACCATAGCCCTCTATGGGCTTCGAAATATCACTTTGCCAATTCCACAAGAAGTGTCTTAGCGAAAAGTTTCTCGAGGGGAAAGCTGTAACTCTGTGAGATGACTTCACAGAACACAAAGAAGTTTGTCAGAAAGCTTCTTTCTCTTTGTTATCGGAGGATATCTCCTTTGGCTCTATAGTCTTCAAAGGGATCCGAAATATCTGTTCTCAGATTCCACAGAAATAAGGCCAGCAAAGAGATCCACGAAATGCAGATGCAACTCTGTGAGATGAGTTAACAGAACACTAAGCAGTTTCTCAGAATGCTTCTTTCGAGATTTCATCTGAGGATATTTCCTTTTTCACCATAGCCCTCTATGGGCTTCCAAATATCACTTTGCCAATTCCACAAGAACTGTCTTAGCGAAAGGCTTCTTGAAGGGAAAGCTGTAACTCTGTGAGATGATTTCACAGAACACAAAGAAGGTTGTCAAAAAGCTTCTTTCTCTTTGTTATCGGAGGATATTTCCTTTGGCCCTATACTCTTCAAAGGGATCCGAAATATCTGTTCTCAGATTCCCCGGAAATAAGGCTAGGAAAGAGATCCACGAAATACAGATGTAACTCTGTGATTGGAAGTCACACATCACAGCAGTTTCTCAGAAAGCTTCTTTACAGATTTCATCTGAGGATATTTCCTTTTTCACCATAGCATTCTATGGGCTTCCAAATATCACTTTTCCAAATCCACAAAAACTTTCTTAGCGAAAGGCTTCTTGAGGGGAAAGCTGTAACTCTCTGAAATGATTTCACAGAACACAAAGAATTTCCTCAAAAAGCTTCTTTCTCTTTGTTATCGGAGGATATTTCCTTTGGCCCTATAATCTTCAAAGGGATCCGAAATATCTGTTCTCAGATTCCACAGAAATAAGGCTAGCAAAGAGATCCACGAAATACAGATGTAACTCTGTGAGTGGAGTCACACATCACAGAGAAGTTTCTCAGAAAGCTTCTTTCCAGATTTAATCTGAGGATATTTCCTTTTTCACCATAGCCGTCTATGCGCTTCCAAATATCACTTTGCCAATTCCACAAGAACTGTCTCAGCGAAAGGCTACTGGAGGGGAAAGCTGTAACTCTGTGAGATGATTTCACGGAACACAAAGAGGTTTTCAGAAAGCTTCTTTCTCTTTGTTATCGGAGGATATTTCCTTTGGCCCTATAGTCTCAAAGGGATCCGAAATATCTATTCTCAGATTCCACAGAAATAAGGTAGCAAAGAGATCCACGAAATACAGATGTAACCCTGTGAGTGGAAGTCACACATCACAGAGCAGTTTCTCAGAAAGTTTCTTTCCAGATTTCATCTGAGGATATTTCCTTTTTCACCTTCGCCCTCTATGGGCTTCCAAATATCACTTTGCCAATTCCACAAGAACTGTCTTAGCGAAAGGCTTCTTGAAGGGAAAGCTGTAACTCTGTGAGATGATTTCACCGAACACATAGAAGTTTTTCAGAAAGCTTCTTTCTCTTTGTTATAGGAGGATATTTCCTTTGGCCCTATAGTCTTCAAAGGGATCCGAAATATCTGTTCTCAGATTCCACAGAAATAAGGCTAGAAAAGAGATCCACGAAATACAGATGGAACTCTGTGAGATGACTGAACAGAACACTAAGCAGTTTCTCAGAAAGCTTCTTTCCAGATTTCATCTGAGGATATTTCCTTTTTCACCATAGCCCTCTATGGGCTTCCAAATATCACTTTGCCAATTACACAAGAACTGTCTTAGCGAAAGGCTTCTTGAAGGGAAAGCTGTAACTCTGTGAGATGATTTCACAGAACACAAAGAATTTCCTCAGAAAGCTTCTTTCTTTTTGTTATCGGAGGATATTTCCTTTGGCCCTATAGTCTTCAAAGGGATCCGAAATATCTGTTCTCAGATTCCACAGAAATAAGGATAGCAAAGAGATCCACGAAATACAGATGTAACTCTGTGAGTGGAAGTCACACATCACAGAGAAGTTTCTCAGAAAGCTTCTTTCCAGATTTCATCTGAGGATATTTCCTTTTCGCCATAGCCCTCTATGGGCTTCCAAATATCACTTTTCCAATTCCACAAGAACTGTCTTAGCGAAAGGCTTCTTGAGGGTAAAGCTGTAACTCTGTGAGATGATTTCACAAAACAGAAAGAAGTTTCTCAGAAAGCTTCTTTCTCTTTGTTATCGGAGGATATTTCCTTTGGCCCTATAGTCTTCAAAGGGATCTGAAATATCTGTTCTCACATTCAGAGAAATAAGGCTAGTAAAGAGATCCACGATATACAGAAGTAACTGTTTGTGACGAATTAACAAAACACTAAGCAGTTTCTCAGAAAGATTCTTTCCATATTTCATCTGAGGATATTTCCTTTTTCACCATAGCCCTCTATGGGCTTCCAAATATCAATTTGCCAATTCCACAAGAACTGTCTTAGCGAAAGGCTTCTTGAGGGGAAAGCTGTAACTCTGTGAGATGATTTCACAGAACACAAAAAGGTTTCTCAGAAAGCTTCTTTCTCTTTGTTATCGGAGGATATTTCCTTTGGCCCTATAGTCTTCAAAGGAATCCGAAATATCTATTCTCAGATTCCACAGAAATAAGTCTAGCAAAGAGATCCACGAAATACAGATGTAACTCTGTGAGATGAATTAACAGAACACTAAGCACTTTCTCAGAAAGCTGCTTTCCAGATTTCATCTGAGGATATTTCCTTTTTCACCATAGCCCTCTATGGGCTTCCAAATATCACTTTGCAATTCCACAAGAACTGTCTTAGCGAAAGGCTTCTTGTAGGAAAAGCTGTAACTCTGTGAGATGATTTCACAGAACACAAAGAAGTTTCTCAGAAAGCTTCTTCCTTTTGTTATCAGAGGATATTTCCTTTGGCCCTAAAGCCTTCAAAGGGATCCGAAATATCTGTTCTCTGAGTCCACAGAAATAAGGTTAGCAAAGAGATCCACTAAATAAAGATGTAACTCTGTGAGGTGAATTAACAGAACACTAAGCAGTTTCTCAGAAAGCTTTTTCCTGATTTCGTCTGACGAAATTTCCTTTTTGACCATAGCCCTCTATGGGCTTCCAAATATCACTTTGCCAATTCCAGAAGAACTGTCTTAGCGAAAGGCTTCTTGAGGGGAAAGCTGTAACTCTGTGAGATGATTTCACAGAACACAAAGAAGGATCTCAGAAAGCTTCTTTCTCTTTTTTATCCGAGGATATTTCCTTTGGCCCTGTAGTTTTCAAAGGGATTCGAAATATCTGTTCTCTGATTCCACAGAAATAAGGCTAGCAAAGAGATCCACGAAATACACATGTAACTCTGTGAGATGAATTAACAGAACACTAAGCAGTTTCTCAGAAAGCTTCTTTCCAGATTTCATCAGAGGATATTTCCTTTTTCAACATAGCCGTCTTTGGGCTTCCTAATATCACTTTGCCATTTCCACAAGAACTGTCTTTGCGAAAGGCTTCTTGAGGGGAAAGCTGTAAATCTGTGAGATGATTTCACAGAACACAAGGAATTTCCTCAGAAAGCTTCTTTCTCTTTGTTATCGGAGGATATTTCCTTTGGCCCTGTAGTCTTCAAAGGGATCCGAAATATCTGTTCTCAGATTCCACAGAAATAATTCTAGCAAAGAGATCCACGAAATACAGATGTAACTCTGTGAGTGGAAGTCACACATCACAGAGAAGTTTCTCAGAAAGCTTCTTTCCAGATTTCATCTGAGAATATTTCCTTTTCGCCATAGCCCTCTATGGGCTTCCAAATATCACTTTGCCAATTCCACAAAAACTGTCTTAGCGAAAGGCTTCTGGAGGGGAAAGCTGTAACTCTGTGAGATGATTTCACAGAACACAAAGAAGTTTCTCAGAAAGCTTCTTTCTCTTTGTTATCGGAGGATATTTCCTTTGGCCCTATTGTCTTCAAAGGGATTCGAAATATCTGTTCTCAGATTCCACAGAAATAAGGCTAGCAAACAGATCCACGAAATACAGATATAACTCTGTGAGTGGAAGCCACACAACGCAGAGCAATTTCTCAGAAAGCTTCTTTCCAGATTTCATCTGAGGATATTTCCTTTTTCACCATATCCCTCTATGGTCTTCCAAATATCACTTTGCCAATTCCCCAAGAACTTTCCTAGCGAAAGGCTTCTTGAAGGGAAAGCCGTAACTCTCTGAGATGATTTCACCGAACACATAGAAGTTTCTCAGAAAGCTTCTTTCTCTTTGTTATCGGAGGATATTTCCATTAGCCCTATAGTCTTCAAAGGGATCTGAAATATCTGTTCTCAAATTCCGAGAAATAAGGCTAGTAAAGAGATCCACGATATACAGAAGTAACTGTTTGTGACGAATTAACATAACACTAAGCAGTTTCTCAGAAAGCTTCTTTCCATATTTCATCTGAGGATATTTCCTTTTCCACCATAGCCCTCTATGGGCTTCCAAATATCACTTTGCCAATTCCACAAGAACTGTCTTAGCGAAAGGCTTCTTGAAGGGAAAGCTGTAACTCTGTGAGATGATTTCACAGAACACAAAGAGGTTTCTCAGAAAGCTTCTTTCTCTTTGTTATCGGAGGATATTTCCTTTGGCCCTATAGTCTTCAAAAAGAATCGAAATATCTGTTATCAGATTCCACAGAAATAAGGCTAGCAAAGAGATCCACGAAATACAGATGTAACTCTGTGAGGTGAATTAACAGAAAACTAAGCAGGTTCTCAGAAAGCTTCTTTCCAGATTTCTTCTGAGGATATTTCCTTTTTCACCATAGGCGTCTATGGGCTTCCAAATATCACTTTGCCAATTCCAGAAGAACTGTCTTAGCGAAGGGCTTCTTGAGGGGAAAGCTGTAACTCTGTGAGATGATTTCACGGAACACAAAGAGGTTTCTCAGAAAGCTTCTTTCTCTTTGTTATCGGAGGATATTATCTTTGGCCCTATAGTCTTCAAAGGGATCCGAAATATCTATTCTCAGATTCCACAGAAATAAGGTAGCAAAGAGATCCACGAAATACAAATGTAACCCTGTGAGATGAATTAACAGAACACTAAGCATTTTCTCAGAAAGCTGCTTTCCAGATTTCATCTGAGGATATTTCCTTTTTCACCATAGCCCTCTATGGGCTTCGAAATATCACTTTGCCAATTCCACAAGAAGTGTCTTAGCGAAAAGTTTCTCGAGGGGAAAGCTGTAACTCTGTGAGATGTCTTCACAGAACACAAAGAAGTTTGTCAGAAAGCTTCTTTCTCTTTGTTATCGGAGGATATCTCCTTTGGCTCTATAGTCTTCAAAGGGATCCGAAATATCTGTTCTCAGATTCCACAGAAATAAGGCCAGCAAAGAGATCCACGAAATGCAGATGCAACTCTGTGAGATGAGTTAACAGAACACTAAGCAGTTTCTCAGAATGCTTCTTTCGAGATTTCATCTGAGGATATTTCCTTTTTCACCATAGCCCTCTATGGGCTTCCAAATATCACTTTGCCAATTCCACAAGAACTGTCTTAGCGAAAGGCTTCTTGAAGGGAAAGCTGTAACTCTGTGAGATGATTTCACAGAACACAAAGAAGGTTGTCAAAAAGCTTCTTTCTCTTTGTTATCGGAGGATATTTCCTTTGGCCCTATACTCTTCAAAGGGATCCGAAATATCTGTTCTCAGATTCCCCGGAAATAAGGCTAGGAAAGAGATCCACGAAATACAGATGTAACTCTGTGATTGGAAGTCACACATCACAGCAGTTTCTCAGAAAGCTTCTTTACAGATTTCATCTGAGGATATTTCCTTTTTCACCATAGCATTCTATGGGCTTCCAAATATCACTTTTCCAAATCCACAAAAACTTTCTTAGCGAAAGGCTTCTTGAGGGGAAAGCTGTAACTCTCTGAAATGATTTCACAGAACACAAAGAATTTCCTCAAAAAGCTTCTTTCTCTTTGTTATCGGAGGATATTTCCTTTGGCCCTATAGTCTTCAAAGGGATCCGAAATATCTGTTCTCAGATTCCACAGAAATAAGGCTAGCAAAGAGATCCACGAAATACAGATGTAACTCTGTGAGTGGAGTCACACATCACAGAGAAGTTTCTCAGAAAGCTTCTTTCCAGATTTAATCTGAGGATATTTCCTTTTTCACCATAGCCGTCTATGCGCTTCCAAATATCACTTTGCCAATTCCACAAGAACTGTCTCAGCGAAAGGCTACTGGAGGGGAAAGCTGTAACTCTGTGAGATGATTTCACGGAACACAAAGAGGTTTTCAGAAAGCTTCTTTCTCTTTGTTATCGGAGGATATTTCCTTTGGCCCTATAGTCTCAAAGGGATCCGAAATATCTATTCTCAGATTCCACAGAAATAAGGTAGCAAAGAGATCCACGAAATACAGATGTAACCCTGTGAGTGGAAGTCACACATCACAGAGCAGTTTCTCAGAAAGTTTCTTTCCAGATTTCATCTGAGGATATTTCCTTTTTCACCTTCGCCCTCTATGGGCTTCCAAATATCACTTTGCCAATTCCACAAGAACTGTCTTAGCGAAAGGCTTCTTGAAGGGAAAGCTGTAACTCTGTGAGATGATTTCACCGAACACATAGAAGTTTTTCAGAAAGCTTCTTTCTCTTTGTTATAGGAGGATATTTCCTTTGGCCCTATAGTCTTCAAAGGGATCCGAAATATCTGTTCTCAGATTCCACAGAAATAAGGCTAGAAAAGAGATCCACGAAATACAGATGGAACTCTGTGAGATGACTGAACAGAACACTAAGCAGTTTCTCAGAAAGCTTCTTTCCAGATTTCATCTGAGGATATTTCCTTTTTCACCATAGCCCTCTATGGGCTTCCAAATATCACTTTGCCAATTACACAAGAACTGTCTTAGCGAAAGGCTTCTTGAAGGGAAAGCTGTAACTCTGTGAGATGATTTCACAGAACACAAAGAATTTCCTCAGAAAGCTTCTTTCTCTTTGTTATCGGAGGATATTTCCTTTGGCCCTATAGTCTTCAAAGGGATCCGAAATATCTGTTCTCAGATTCCACAGAAATAAGGATAGCAAAGAGATCCACGAAATACAGATGTAACTCTGTGAGTGGAAGTCACACATCACAGAGAAGTTTCTCAGAAAGCTTCTTTCCAGATTTCATCTGAGGATATTTCCTTTTCGCCATAGCCCTCTATGGGCTTCCAAATATCACTTTTCCAATTCCACAAGAACTGTCTTAGCGAAAGGCTTCTTGAGGGTAAAGCTGTAACTCTGTGAGATGATTTCACAAAACAGAAAGAAGTTTCTCAGAAAGCTTCTTTCTCTTTGTTATCGGAGGATATTTCCTTTGGCCCTATAGTCTTCAAAGGGATCTGAAATATCTGTTCTCACATTCAGAGAAATAAGGCTAGTAAAGAGATCCACGATATACAGAAGTAACTGTTTGTGACGAATTAACAAAACACTAAGCAGTTTCTCAGAAAGATTCTTTCCATATTTCATCTGAGGATATTTCCTTTTTCACCATAGCCCTCTATGGGCTTCCAAATATCAATTTGCCAATTCCACAAGAACTGTCTTAGCGAAAGGCTTCTTGAGGGGAAAGCTGTAACTCTGTGAGATGATTTCACAGAACACAAAAAGGTTTCTCAGAAAGCTTCTTTCTCTTTGTTATCGGAGGATATTTCCTTTGGCCCTATAGTCTTCAAAGGAATCCGAAATATCTATTCTCAGATTCCACAGAAATAAGTCTAGCAAAGAGATCCACGAAATACAGATGTAACTCTGTGAGATGAATTAACAGAACACTAAGCACTTTCTCAGAAAGCTGCTTTCCAGATTTCATCTGAGGATATTTCCTTTTTCACCATAGCCCTCTATGGGCTTCCAAATATCACTTTGCAATTCCACAAGAACTGTCTTAGCGAAAGGCTTCTTGTAGGAAAAGCTGTAACTCTGTGAGATGATTTCACAGAACACAAAGAAGTTTCTCAGAAAGCTTCTTCCTTTTGTTATCAGAGGATATTTCCTTTGGCCCTAAAGCCTTCAAAGGGATCCGAAATATCTGTTCTCTGAGTCCACAGAAATAAGGTTAGCAAAGAGATCCACTAAATAAAGATGTAACTCTGTGAGGTGAATTAACAGAACACTAAGCAGTTTCTCAGAAAGCTTTTTCCTGATTTCGTCTGACGAAATTTCCTTTTTGACCATAGCCCTCTATGGGCTTCCAAATATCACTTTGCCAATTCCAGAAGAACTGTCTTAGCGAAAGGCTTCTTGAGGGGAAAGCTGTAACTCTGTGAGATGATTTCACAGAACACAAAGAAGGTTCTCAGAAAGCTTCTTTCTCTTTTTTATCCGAGGATATTTCCTTTGGCCCTGTAGTTTTCAAAGGGATTCGAAATATCTGTTCTCTGATTCCACAGAAATAAGGCTAGCAAAGAGATCCACGAAATACACATGTAACTCTGTGAGATGAATTAACAGAACACTAAGCAGTTTCTCAGAAAGCTTCTTTCCAGATTTCATCAGAGGATATTTCCTTTTTCAACATAGCCGTCTTTGGGCTTCCTAATATCACTTTGCCATTTCCACAAGAACTGTCTTTGCGAAAGGCTTCTTGAGGGGAAAGCTGTAAATCTGTGAGATGATTTCACAGAACACAAGGAATTTCCTCAGAAAGCTTCTTTCTCTTTGTTATCGGAGGATATTTCCTTTGGCCCTGTAGTCTTCAAAGGGATCCGAAATATCTGTTCTCAGATTCCACAGAAATAATTCTAGCAAAGAGATCCACGAAATACAGATGTAACTCTGTGAGTGGAAGTCACACATCACAGAGAAGTTTCTCAGAAAGCTTCTTTCCAGATTTCATCTGAGAATATTTCCTTTTCGCCATAGCCCTCTATGGGCTTCCAAATATCACTTTGCCAATTCCACAAAAACTGTCTTAGCGAAAGGCTTCTGGAGGGGAAAGCTGTAACTCTGTGAGATGATTTCACAGAACACAAAGAAGTTTCTCAGAAAGCTTCTTTCTCTTTGTTATCGGAGGATATTTCCTTTGGCCCTATTGTCTTCAAAGGGATTCGAAATATCTGTTCTCAGATTCCACAGAAATAAGGCTAGCAAACAGATCCACGAAATACAGATATAACTCTGTGAGTGGAAGCCACACAACGCAGAGCAATTTCTCAGAAAGCTTCTTTCCAGATTTCATCTGAGGATATTTCCTTTTTCACCATATCCCTCTATGGTCTTCCAAATATCACTTTGCCAATTCCCCAAGAACTTTCCTAGCGAAAGGCTTCTTGAAGGGAAAGCCGTAACTCTCTGAGATGATTTCACCGAACACATAGAAGTTTCTCAGAAAGCTTCTTTCTCTTTGTTATCGGAGGATATTTCCATTAGCCCTATAGTCTTCAAAGGGATCTGAAATATCTGTTCTCAAATTCCGAGAAATAAGGCTAGTAAAGAGATCCACGATATACAGAAGTAACTGTTTGTGACGAATTAACATAACACTAAGCAGTTTCTCAGAAAGCTTCTTTCCATATTTCATCTGAGGATATTTCCTTTTCCACCATAGCCCTCTATGGGCTTCCAAATATCACTTTGCCAATTCCACAAGAACTGTCTTAGCGAAAGACTTCTTGAGGGGAAAGCTGTAACTCTGTGAGATGATTTCACAGAACACAAAGAGGTTTCTCAGAAAGCTTCTTTCTCTTTGTTATCGGAGGATATTTCTTTTGGCCCTATAGTCTTCAAAGATTCCGAAATATCTGTTCTCAGATTCCACAGAAATAAGTCTAGCAAAGAGATCCACGAAATACAGATGTAACTCTCTGAGACGAATTAACAGAACACTAAGCACTTTCTCAGAAAGCTGCTTTCCAGATTTCATCTGAGGATATTTCCTTTTTCACCATAGCCCTCTATGGGCTTCCAAATATCACTTTGCCAATTCCACAAGAACTGTCTTAGCGAAAGCCTTCTTGAAGGAAAAGCTGTAACTCTGTGAGATGATTTCACAGAACACAAAGAAGGTTCTCAGAAAGCTTCTTTCTCTTTGTTATCGGAGGATATTTCCTTTGGCCCTATAGTCTTCAAAGGGATCCGAAATATCTGTTCTCAGATTCCACAGAAATAAGGCTAGCAAAGAGATCCACGAATTAGAGATGTAACTCTCTGAGATAAATTAACACAACACTAAGCAGTTTCTCAGAAAGCTTCTTTCCAGATTTCATCTGAGGATGTTTACTTTTTCACCATAGCCCTCTATGGGCTTCCAAATATCACTTTGCCAATTGCACAAGAACTGTCTTAGCGAAAGGCTTCTTGAGGGGAAAGCTGTAACTCTGTGAGATGATTTCACAGAACACAAAGAAGTTTCTCAGAAAGCTTCTTCCTCTTTGTTATCAGAGGATATTTCCTTTGGCCCTAAAGCCTTCAAAGGGATCCGAAATATCTCTTCTCTGAGTCCACAGAAATAAGGTTAGCAAAGAGATCCACTAAATAAAGATGTAACTCTGTGAGGTGAATTAACAGAACACTAAGCAGTTTCTCAGAAAGCTTTTTCCTGATTTCGTCTGACGAAATTTCCTTTTTGACCATAGCCCTCTATGGGCTTCCAAATATCACTTTGCCAATTCCAGAAGAACTGTCTTAGCGAAAGGCTTCTTGAGGGGAAAGCTGTAACTCTGTGAGATGATTTCACAGAACACAAAGAAGGTTCTCAGAAAGCTTCTTTCTCTTTTTTATCGGAGGATATTTCCTTTGGCCATATAGTTTTCAAAGGGATTCGAAATATCTGTTCTCTGATTCCACAGAAATAAGGCTAGCAAAGAGATCCACGAAATACACATGTAACTCTGTGAGATGAATTAACAGAACACTAAGCAGTTTCTCAGAAAGCTTCTTTCCAGATTTCATCAGAGGATATTTCCTTTTTCAACATAGCCACTTTGGGCTTCCTAATATCACTTTGCCATTTCCACAAGAACTGTCTTTGCGAAAGGCTTCTTGAGGGGAATGCTGTAAATCTGTGAGATGATTTCACAGAACACAAGGAATTTCCTCAGAAAGCTTCTTTCTCTTTGTTATCGGAGGATATTTCCTTTGGCCCTATAGTCTTCAAAGGGATCCGAAATATCTGTTCTCAGATTCCACAGAAATAAGGCTAGCAAAGAGATCCACGAAATACAGATGTAACTCTGTGAGTGGAAGTCACACATCACAGAGAAGTTTCTCAGAAAGCTTCTTTCCAGATTTCATCTGAGAATATTTCCTTTTCGCCATAGCCCTCTATGGGCTTCCAAATATCACTTTGCCAATTCCACAAAAACTGTCTTAGCGAAAGGCTTCTTGAGGGTAAAGCTGTAACTCTGTGAGATGATTTCACAGAACACAAAGAAGTTTCTCAGAAAGCTTCTTTCTCTTTGTTATCGGAGGATATTTCCTTTGGCCCTATTGTCTTCAAAGGGATTCGAAATATCTGTTCTCAGATTCCACAGAAATAAGGCTAGCAAACAGATCCACGAAATACAGATATAACTCTGTGAGTGGAAGCCACACAACGCAGAGCAGTTTCTCAGAAAGCTTCTTTCCAGATTTCATCTGAGGATATTTCCTTTTTCACCATATCCCTCTATGGTCTTCCAAATATCACTTTGCCAATTCCCCAAGAACTTTCCTAGCGAAAGGCTTCTTGAAGGGAAAGCCGTAACTCTCTGAGATGATTTCACCGAACACATAGAATTTTCTCAGAAAGCTTCTTTCTCTTTGTTATCGGAGGATATTTCCATTAGCCCTATAGTCTTCAAAGGGATCTGAAAAATCTGTTCTCAAATTCCGAGAAATAAGGCTAGTAAAGAGATCCACGATATACAGAAGTAACTGTTTGTGACGAATTAACATAACACTAAGCAGTTTCTCAGAAAGCTTCTTTCCATATTTCATCTGAGGATATTTCCTTTTTCACCATAGCCCTCTATGGGCTTCCAAATATCACTTTGCCAATTCCACAAGAACTGTCTTAGCGAAAGGCTTCTTGAGGGGAAAGCTGTAACTCTGTGAGATGATTTCACAGAACACAAAGAGGTTTCTCAGAAAGCTTCTTTCTCTTTGTTATCGGAGGATATTTCCTTTGTCCCTATACTCTTCAAAGGGATTCGAAATATCTGTTCTCAGATTCCACAGAAATAAGTCTAGCAAAGAGATCCACGAAATACAGATGTAACTCTGTGAGATGAAATAACAGAACACTAAGCACTTTCTCAGAAAGCTGCTTTCCAGATTTCATCTGAGGATATTTCCTTTTTCACCATAGCCCTCTATGGGCTTCCAAATATCACTTTGCCAATTCCAAAAGAACTGTCTTATCGAAAGGCTTCTTGAAGGAAAAGCTGTAACTCTGTGAGATGATTTCACAGAACACAAAGAAGGTTCTCAGAAAGCTTCTTTCTCTTTGTTATCGGAGGATATTTCCTTTGGCCCTATAGTCTTCAAAGGGATCCGAAATATCTGTTCTCAGATTCCACAGAAATAAGTCTAGCAAAGAGATCCACTAAATAAAGATGTAACTCTGTGAGGTGAATTAACAGAACACTAAGCAGTTTCTCAGAAAGCTTTTTCCTGATTTCGTCTGACGAAATTTCCTTTTTGACCATAGCCTTCTATGGGCTTCCAAATATCACTTTGCCAATTCCAGAAGAACTGTCTTAGCGAAAGGCTTGTTGAGGGGAAAGCTGTAACTCTGTGAGATAATTTCACAGAACACAAAGAAGGTTCTCAGAAAGCTTCTTTCTCTTTTTTATCGGAGGATATTTCCTTTGGCCTTTTAGTTTTCAAAGGGATTCGAAATATCTGTTCTCAGATACCACAGAAATAAGGCTAGCAAAGAGATCCACGAAATACACATGTAACTCTGTGAGATGAGTTAACAGAACACTAAGCAGTTTCTCAGAAAGCTTCTTTCCAGATTTCATCAGAGGATATTTCCTTTTTCAACATAGCCGTCTTTGGGCTTCCTAATATCACTTTGCCATTTGCACAAGAACTGTCTTTGCGAAAGGCTTCTTAAGGGGAAAGTTGTAAATCTGTGAGATGATTTCACAGAACACAAAGAAGTTTCTCAGAAAGCTTCTTTCTCTTTGTTATAGGAGGATATTTCCTTTGGCCCTATTGACTTAAAAGGGATCCGTAATATCTGTTCTCAGATTCCACAGATATCAGGCTACCAAAGAGATCCACGAAATACAGATGTAACTCTGTGTGTGGAAGTCATGCATCACAGAGCAGTTTCACAGAAAGCTTCTTTCCAGATTTCATCTGAGGATATTTCCTTTTTCACCGTAGCCGTCTATGGGCTTCCAAATATCACTTTGCCAATTCCACAGGAACTGTCTTAGAGAAAGGCTTCTTGAGGGGAAAGCAGTAACTCTGTGAGATGATTTCACAGAACATAAAGAAGTTTCTCAGAAAGGTTCTTTCTCTTTGTTATCGGAGGATATTTCCTTTGTCCCTAAAGTCTTCAAAGGGATCCGAAATATCTGTTCTCAGAATCCACAGAAATAAGGCTAGAAAAGAGATCCACAAAATAGAGATGTAACTCTGTGAGTGGAAGTCACACATCACAGAGCAGTTTCTCAGAAACCTTCTTTCCAGATTTCATCGGAGGATATTTCCTTTTTCACCAAAGCCGTATATGGGCTTCCAAATATCACTTTGCCAATTCCACAAGAACTATCTTAGCGAAAGGCTTCTTGAGGGGAAACCTGTAACTCTGTGGATGATTTTACAGAACACAAAGAAGTTTCTCAGAAAGCTTCTTTCTCTTTGTGATCGGAGGATATTTCCTTTGGCCCTATAGTCTTCAAAGGGATCCGAAATATCTGTTCTCAGATTCCACAGAAATAAGGCTGGCAAAGAGATCCACGAAATACAGATGTAACTCTGTGAGATGAATTAACAGAACACTAAGCAGTTTCTCAGAAAGCTGCTTTCCAGATTTCATCTGAGGATATTTCCTTTTTCACCATAGCACTCTAGGGGTTCTAAAGATCACTTTGCCAATTCCACAAGAACTGTCGTAGCGAAAGGCTTCTTGAGGGGATAGCTATAACTCTGTGAGATGATTTCACAGAACACAAAGAAGTTTCTGAGAAAGCTTCTTTCTCTTTCTTATCGGGGGATATTTCCTTTGTCCCTATACTCTTCAAAGGGATCCGAAATATCTGTTCTCAGATTCCACAGAAACAAGGCTAGCAAAGAGATCCACGAAATACAGATGTAACTCTATGAGTGGAAGTCACACATCACAGAGCAGTTTCTCAGAATGCTTCTTTCCAAATTTCATCTGAGGATATTTCCTTTTTCACCATGGCCCTCTATGGGCTTCCAAATATCACTTTGCCAATTCCAGAAGATCTGTCTTAGCGAAACGCTTCTTGAGGGGAGAGCTGTATCTCTGTGAGATGATTTCACAGAACACAAAGAAGTTTCTCAGAAAGCTTCTTTCTCTTTGTTATCGGAGAATATTTCCTTTGTCCGTATTGTCTTCAAAGGGATCCGAAATATCTGTTCTCAGATTCCAGAGAAATAAGGCTAGCAAAGAGATCCACGAAATACAGATGTAACTCTGTGACTGGAAGTCACACATCACAGAGCATTTTCTCCGAATGCTTCTTTCCAGATTTAATCTGAGGATATTTCCTTTTTCACCATAGCCCTCTAAGGACTTCCAAATATCACTTTGCCAATTCCACAAGAAGTGTCTTAGCGAAAGGCTTCTTGAGAGGCAAGCTGTAACTCTGTGAGATGATTTCACAGAACACAAAGAAGTTTCTCAGAAAGCTTCTTTCTCTTTGTTATCGGGGGATATTTCCTTTGGCCCTATAGTCTTCAAAGGGATCCGAAATATCTGTTCTCAGATTCCACAGAAATAAGGCTAGCAAAGAGATCCACGAAATACAGATGTAACTCTGTGAGTGGAAGTCACACATCACAGAGCAGTTTCTCAGAAAGCTTCTTTACAGATTTCATCTGAGGATATTTCCTTTTTCACAACAGCCCTCTATGGGCTTCCAAATATCACTTTGCCAATTCCAAAACAACTGTCTTAGCGAAAGACTTCTTGAGGGGAGAGCTGTAACTCTGTGAGATGATTTCACACAACACAAAGAAGTTTCACAGATAGCTTTTTTCTCTTTGTTATCGGAGGATATTTCCTTTGGCCCTATAGTCTCCAAAGGGATCCGAAATATCTATTCTCAGATTCCACAGAAATAAGGCTAGAAAAGAGATCCACGAAATACAGATGTAACTCTGTGAGATGAATTAACAGAACACCAAGCAGTTTCTCAGAATGCTTCTTTCCAGATGTCTTCTGAGGATATTTCCTTTTTCACCATAGCCGTCTATGGGCTTCCAAATATCACTTTGCCAATTCCAAAGGAACTGTCTTAGCCAAAGGCTTCTTGAGGAGAAAGCTGTAACTCTATGAGATGATTTCACAGAACACAAAGAAGTTTCTCAGAAAGCTTCTTTCTGTTTGTTATCGGAGGATATTTCCTTTGTCCCAAGAATCTTGAAAGGGATCCGAAATATCTCTTCTCAGATTCCACAGAAATCAGGCTACCAAAGAGATCCACGAAGTACAGATGTAACTCTGTGAGTGGAAGTCACACATCACAGAGCAGTTTCACAGAAAGCTTCTTTCCATTTTTCATCTGAGGATATTTCCTTTTTCACCATAGTCATATATGGGCTTCCAAATATCACTTTGCCAATTCCACAAGACCTATCTTAGCGAACGGCTTCTTGAGGGGAAAGCCGAAACTCTGTGCATGATTTCACAGAGCACAAAGAAGTTTCTCAGAAACCTTCTTTCTCTTTGTTATCGGAGGATATTTCCTTTGGCCCTATAGTCTTCAAAGGGTTCCGAAATATCTGTTCTCAGATTCCACAGAAATAAGGCTAGCAAAGAGATCCACGAAATACAGATGTAACTCTGTGAGATGAATTAACAGAACACTAAGCAGTTTCTCAGAAAGCTTCTTTCCAGATTTCATCTGAGGATATTTCCTTTTTCACCATAGCCCTCTAGGGGTTCTAAATATCACTTTGCCAATTCCACAAGAACTGTCGTAGCGAAAGGCTTCTTGAGGGGAAAGCTATAACTCTGTGAGATGATTTCACAGAACACAAAGAAATTTCTCAGAAAGCTTCTTTCTCTTTCTTATCGGGGGATATTTCCTTTGTCCCTATTCTCTTCAAAGGGATCCGAAATATCTGTTCTCAGATTCCACAGAAACAAGGCTAGCAAAGAGATCCACGAAATACAGATGTAACTCTGTGAGTGGAAGTCACACATCACAGAGCAGTTTCTCAGAATTCTTCTTTCCAAATTTCATCTGAGGATATTTCCTTTTTCACCATAGCCCTCTAAGGACTTCCAAATATCACTTTGCCAATTCCACAAGAACTGTCTTAGCGAAGGGCTTCTTGAGAGGAAAGCTGTAACTCTGTGAGATGATTTCACAGAACACAAAGAAGTTTCTCAGAAAGCTTCTTTCTCTTTGTTATCGGAGGATATTTCCTATGTCCGTAGAATCTTGAAAGGGATCCGAAATATCTGTTCTCAGTTTCCACAGAAGTCAGGCTACCAAAGAGATCCACGAAATACAGATGTAACTCTGTGAGTGGAAGTCACACATCACAGAGCAGTTTCACAGAAAGCTTCTTTCCAGATTTCATCTGAGGATATTTCCTTTTTCACCATAGTCGTATATGGGCTTCCAAATATCACTTTGCCAATTCCACAAGAACTATCTTAGCGAAAGGCTTCTTGAGGGGAAAGCTGAAACTCTGGATGATTTCACAGAACACAAAGAAGTTTCTCAGAAAGCTTCTTTCTCTTTGTTATCGGAGGATATTTCCTTTGGCCCTATAGTCTTCAAAGGGATCTGAAATATCTGTTCTCAGATTCCACAGAAATAAGGCTGGCAAAGAGATCCACGAAATACAGATGTAACTCTGTGAGTGGAAGTCACACATCACAGTGCAGTTTCTCAGAAAGCTTCTTTACAGATTTCATCTGAGGATATTTCCTTTTTCACCACAGCCCTCTATGGGCTTCCAAATATCACTTTGCCAATTCCAAAAAAACTGTCTTAGCGAAAGACTTCTTGAGGGGAGAGCTGTAACTCTGTGAGATGATTTCACACAACACAAAGAAGTTTCACAGAAAGCTTTTTTCTCTTTATTATCGGAGGATATTTCCTTTGGCCCTATAGTGTTCAAAGGGATCCGAAATATCTGTTCTCAGATTCCACAGAAATAAGGCTAGAAAAGAGATCCACGAAATACAGATGTAACTCTGTGAGATGAATTAACAGAACACCAAGCAGTTTCTCAGAATGCTTCTTTCCAGATGTCATCTGAGGATATTTACTTTTTCACCATAGCCGTCTATGGGCTTCCAAATATCACTTTGCCAATTCCAAAGGAACTGTCTTAGCCAAAGGCTTCTTGAGGAGAAAGCTGTAACTCTATGAGATGATTTCACAGAACACAAAGAAGTTTCTCAGAAAGCTTCTTTCTGTTTGTTATCGGAGGATATTTCCTTTGCCCCAAGAATCTTGAAAGGGATCCGAAATATCTCTTCTCAGATTCCACAGAAATCAGGCTACCAAAGAGATCCACGAAATACAGATGTAACTCTGTGAGTGGAAGTCACACATCACAGAGCAGTTTCACAGAAAGCTTCTTTCCATTTTTCATCTGAGGATATTTCCTTTTTCACCATAGCCCTCTATGGGCTTCCAAATATCACTTTGCCAATTCCACAAGAACTGGCTTAGCGAAAGGCTTCTTGAATGGAAAGCTGTAACTCTGTGAGATGATTTCACAGAACACAAAGAAGGTTGTCAGAAAGCTTCTTTCTCTTTGTTATCGGAGGATATTTCTTTGGCCCTATAGTCTTCAAAGGGATCCGAAATATCTGTTCTCAGATTCCACAGAAATAAGGCTAGCAAAGACATGCAAGAAATACAGATGTAACTCTGTGAGTGGAAGTCACAAATCACAGAGAAGTTTCTCAGAAAGCTTCTTTCCAGATTTAATCTGAGGATATTTCCTTTTCGCCATAGCCCTCTATGGGCTTCCAAATATCACTTTGCCAATTCCACAAGAACTGTCTTAGCGAAAGGCTTCTTGAGGGGAAAGCTGTAACGCTGTGAGATGAGTTCACAGAACACAAAGAAGTTTCTCAGAAAGCTTCCTTCTCTTTGTTATCGGAGGATATTTCCTTTGGCCCTTTAGTCTTCAAAGGGATCCGAAATATCTGTTCTCAGATTCCAGAGAAATAAGGTTAGCAAAGAGATATACTAAAGAAAGGTGTAACTCTGTGAGGTGAATTAACAGAACCCTAAGGAGTTTCTCAGAAAGCTTCTTTCCAGATTTCGTCTGAGGATATTTCCTTTTTCACCATAGCCCTCTATGGGCTTCCAAATATCACTTTGCCTATTCCGCAAGAACTGTCTTAGCGAAAGGGTTCTTGAGGGGAAAGCTGTAACTTTGTGAGATGATTTCACAGAACACAAAGAAGTTTCTCAGAAAGCTTCTTTCTCTTTGTTATCGGAGGATATTTACTTTGACCCTATAGCCTTCAAAAGGATCAGAAATATCTGTTTTTAGATTCCACAGAAATAAGGCTAGCAAAGAGATACACGAAATACAGATATAACTTTGTAAATGGAAATCACATATCACAGAGCATTTACTGAGAAAGCTTCTCTCCAGATTTCATCTGAGGATACTTCCTTTTCAACTTAGCCCTCTATGGGCTTCCAAATATCACTTTGCCAATTCCACAAGAACTGTCTTAGCGAAAGGCTTCCTGAGGGGAAAGCTGAAACTCTGTGAGATGATTTCACAGAACACAAAGAAGTTTCTCAGAAAGCTTCTTTCTCTTTGTTATCGGAGGATATTTCCTTTTGCTCTATAGTCTTCAAAGGGATCCGAAATATCTGTTCTCAGATTCCACAGAAAAAAGGCTAGCAAAGAGATCCACGAAATACAGATGAAACTCTCTGAGATGAATTAACAGAACACTAAGCAGTTTCTCAGAAAGCTTCTTTCCAGATTTCATCTGAGGATACTTCCTTTTTCACCATAGCCCTCTATGGACTTCCCAATATCACTTTTCCAAATCCACAAGAAGTGTGTTAGCGAGCGGCTTCTTGAGGGGAAAGCTGTAACTCTGTGAGATGATTTCACAGTACACAAGAAGTTCCTCAGAAAGCTTCTTTCTCTTTGTTATCGGAGGATATTTCCTTTGGCCCTATAGTCTTCAAAGGGATCCGAAATATCTGTTCTCAGATTCCAAAGAAATAAGGCTAGCAAAGAGATCCACGAAATACAGATGTAACTCTGTGAGATGAATTAACAGAACACTAAGCAGTTTCTCAGAAAGCTTCTTTCCAGATTTCATATGAGGATATTTACTTTTTCAACTTAGCCCTCTATGGGCTTCCAAATATCACTTTGCCAATTCCACAAGAACTGTCTTAGGGAAAGTCTTCTTGAGGGGAAAGCTGTAACTCTGTGAGATGATTTCACAGAACACAAAGAAGTTTCTCAGAAAGCTTCTTTCTCTTTGTTATCGGAGGATATTTCCTTTGGCCCTATAGTCTTCAAAGGGATCCGATATATCTATTCTCAGATTCCACAGAAATAAGGTAGCAAAGAGATCCACGAAATACAGATGTAACCCTGGGAGTGGAAGTCACACATCACAGAGCAGTTTCTCAGAAAGTTTCTTTCCAGATTTCATCTGAGGATATTTCCTTTTTCACCTTAGCCCTCTATGGGCTTCCAAATATCACTTTGCCAATTCCACAAGAACTGTCTTACCGAAAGGCTTCTTGAGGGCAATGATGTAACTCTCTGAGATGATTTCACAGAATACAAAGAAGTTTCTCAGAAAGCTTCTTTCTCTTTGTTATCGGAGGTTATTTCCTTTGGCCCTATAGTCTTCAAAGGGATTCGAAATATCTGTTCTGAAATTCCACAGAAAAAAGGCTAGTAAAGTGATCCACGAAATACACATGTA